>NC_086235.1:37852500-38212811 GCF_036321145.2 Pelmatolapia mariae
CAGATCTGAAGCTTGCACACCATCAACATTAACCTCCTAAGACCTGAACTCTTTCATTTCATGCATTTTTATTTTCTCTTTGCTTTACGTGGGCTGATTGGGACCTAATGAATGTAAAAACAAAGAATTATCTTTTTACCTGATTTTGCTCTACAAGGGCCTGACATCCACATATGAGGACATTCGTTTTACATTTTGATAGAGCAGTGGCAGTATAATGTCCTCATAAGTGGATATCAGGCCCTTGTAGAGCAAAATGTGGTATTTTGGTCTAGACAACCCAAAATGTGATGTCCACATTTGTGGAGGCCAGGTCCTAGGAGGTGAAAACTGGAAACTTGTTTCATGCATTGTATTGCCATTTTCTGACTTTGATATGTTGTTCCTTTTTTTAGTCACTGTGTTTTCAAGTGTGATTAACAAGTAAGTCAAAAGTTCTGTGACTCCACCTGAAATACCAGAAATAGGTTTTCACTATGGACTAAATAAACATCAACACACTGACTTAAAGCGAGTCATCTAGAAAAAGCTGATCATGAATAGAGACAAACTGTTCATTGATTTAAAAGCACACTTCTGCACCTTGTTGATCACAGCTTGTGTGATCTGGATGTCCTCATATAGTACAGTGTAGTGTAAAGGTGTATCTGTGGGATGGGACACAGTATTACAGGAAATACTGGTACATGGACTGGTTCTTATATAGCTCTTGGGTGCTCAGTTAGAGTAGAAACAACTCGCCTCATCCATACATGCACTTTTTTCAAAGTGCCTCAGACAACAACCTGGGGTTAGTATGATGCCCTAGTATACTTGGTGTGCAGACTGAGGCGGTCAGGGATCGAGCAGATGGATAATCAATAAACTGATGTCAAATAATGTGTTTTATCAGTTGTATAAGAGCACCAAACAAACTCCCCTCCAGTTACCAGAACTAGGACAGAAAGACCTTGGTGCACGATGGAGGCCATGTCCTGGCCACGTGTTCTTACACTGTTTTGTTAAAAATCAGATAACTGGAGAATATTGTCTAACTAAATGAGTGTGTTAATTATTGGTTAACTATGCAACTTATTAACTGCTGCCATAAATGTGACTGGGAGTAAAAGGTCAAGAAAGAAACGTCCTGTCATGTTATCTGGGTCATTTTCACATTCGGGCAGGAACTGAGTGGACTGTGGCAAAGAGCGACCATTGGTGGTGTAAGCCACTGAGATTATTCCACAGTAGTGTGGGAGAGCATGTCCTCAGGCAGAGCTTTACCTCTGTTAAACTGCTGAGTGTGGTCCACGTAGAACAGCCTCCTCTGCAGTTTGAGCTTCTGAGTTCTTGTATGAAAGAAAATGTGTATAAATAGACCCGGTGGGTTCTGAAATGGAGCCACAAATGTATGAATAGACAGGACACACAGTGGTGTGTGAATGGGATGGTGGATGAAGTGAAACGGGGCCACTCTGGGAGAATTCAAGAAACATAGCTGCTGACTTAAAGGTCCCCTTCAATTTAAACTGAATAATTATGTAATTAATTAATAACATGAAGATATAAAAATGATGTGCTTAGCTTCATTTGTTTCTTAAGTTTGATTACGAACAGGCTGTCACTCAGGTTCATATGTGTGTGTTTGCAGTATAGTGTGTGTTATATGTACACAGTGTCTCCTGCTGAGAAGCCCACAGCCACACACAGAGCATTTCAAAAACAGGGAGTACATGAAGAAAAGTCATTTCTAAGTGATTTTATATGTTTATAAATACTAGATACAAAAAAAGTATTTAACTGGTTTTATTGGTGATCCAAACTTTTGGATGTTTTACTTTATTTTGCATATCCAAGTATGGCTGTCCAGATGTTGTTATTGACAGCCTGACTGTAGACTAATACAAACATAAAATAAATATAACTCCCCACATTCTGTCATACGTCCACTTCCATAGGATGGAGGAGCCAAGCAGCCACAGCTGGATAGTTTGTATTGTTAGCAGACTAAATGTAGGAAGACTGAGAGGTAGTGGGCTGCACCAGTGCAACAACATTTGTTTCTGCTGCTGCCACTAATTACTGTAAGGTGCTTTTTCATTTTTGTGACTGAAAGTCGTGCACGATTGTATTTCTGCAGCTGGGAGAAGATTTAATGAATCACGGTTTAGTAAGGTTGGCAGCAGACTATTCACTGCAAATAGGGCTGAACTGAGCACAGAAATAAGTCCTAGCTCCCACCACAGTATTATGGAGGGCCATGACTGCCAAAATAAATCAAGTTCATCATTAAATAATTTGTTGTGTCATGAATTCATTAAAACTTGAAATAATTAATTAAATATATACGTTACTTTTAAAATATCAGTTCATTTAATTTAAAACGTACGATGCATTTCCAATCTAACTAAGGTGCAGCTCGGTGGCATCTAAAGACACGGCAGCTTCCAGTTTGTCCTCGTGTTACCAGCTGCAGACCTGTTCTGAATGAAACCTGATCTAATGAATAATTACCAGCTTCTCCAACCTCACTGCTAAGATTTTTTGACAGTATTTTACAATCAACATATTTTAGGCGTATGGGTCTATAATTAGCTGTTACGGTTTTGTTCTTCACTGGTATCAATGACATCATAGATCCTCACACATGTGATCAGTCTGTAGGCACATACACAACCAAACGTTTGGACACACCTTCTCATTTAATGGTTCTTCTTTATTTTCATGACTGTTTACATTGTAGATTCTCACTGAAGGCATCAAAACTATGAATGAACACAAACAAAAAAGTATGAAATAACTCAGAACATGTTTTATATTTTAGATTCTTCGTAATATCCACCCTTTGCTTTGGTTACTGCTTTGCACACTCTTGGCGTTCTCTCCATGAGCTTCATGAGGTCGTCACCTGAAATGGTTTCCAACAGTCTGGAAGGAGTTCCAGAGATGCTGAGCACTTGTTGGTCCTTTTGCCTTCACTCTGCGCTCCATCTCATCCCAAACCATCTCCACTGGTCAGGTGACTGTGGAGGCCAGGCCATCAGCACTCCATCACTCTCCTTGTTGGTCAGATAGCCCTGACACAGCCTGACATGTCAGTTGGCTACCTATTTCATCTGCAGGATAAGGACACCTGTCAATACTTTCCCCCACCCTCCATAATTGTTTTTTTTTTGTGGGTGATTGTGAGTGTGCAACACCCCCAAGCTCCATCGTGGACCTGACACAGAGCAGCTAGACATTTGAAGTGGCTATATCTGAACCTCTTTTTTTTATTTAAAAATATAACAGTACTACAAAAGGCACTATAACACTTTGCAGCCTGTCTTTTACTCACAGCATTAAGTATAAATATCAGGAAGGTAGTTCAACCAGTGTAGGCGCAGTGGTAGAAAACTAGGAGGCTTTTTTTCTCGTTTATGTTTTTGTTTGATTTTTTTATTCATATTATTGTCTTGTGGATGTTATGCTGGAGCAGGCGGGGTCAAAGCCAGACTGATGAAAGATAAGAGAAGAAAGCAGAGAAACAGGAAAAGGAAACAGGAGACAGAAAAAGAGAGGAAGGGGGGAAGTAAACAGACACACTCAACTGCTGCCTCTGTACACAGCACCAAAAACACACAGGGAGGCACACAAATACAGAAAAAACACTATTTTACTCTGTGTGTGTGTGTGTGTGTGTGTGTGTGTGTGCGTGCGTGCGTGCGTGCGTGCGTGCGTGTGCGTGTGTGTGTGAGGATGTGAGACTGCAATAATGCCCCTCCCTCCCTGAGACCCAGAGGCTGATAGGGGAAGACCCAGGAGATGCTGGCCGTCCACAGCAGCAGAGCTGTATCAGTACCTGTGGAGATTTCAAACTGCACTCTTTTACGCAGCAAACCACAGTGCAAATTTCCACTGATATTTGCCACATTAAGAATAAATTCCTCTCAAAGAACAATGTCAGAAAACGATGGAAAAGCCTGACTCTGTACTGCTGCACTCCTGCGTGGACTAAGCTCCTGTTAGCCTGACCCCGTGCATTACCAGATTTAATTTTGCTTTGGGAGTCAAACCTAAGTTGGCCATGATGGCACCGACTATGGTTACAGAATCCACACACACACATAGATGGAACCACACCCAGAACCTTCCCTGTGGAACCGTCGGTATTTTAAACCACCAATTAGCTGACTCACTTGAGACTAAACCCACCAATCAGACTCCACAGACGATTCCTGATGTGGTCAAGAAGGGAAAACCTGTGTGACATTTCTCAGAGGATCTCTGGCTCCCTCTGTGGGAGCTGCTGCAGGTGCACCGCTGAACGGCTTATTGACTTCCTGTTGTGTTTCTGTGTCTGTCCACAGGCCGACGGAGCTGTTTCGCAGCTGTAACATCCAGTCAGACCAGGGTGCCATGAATGACATCAAGCTGTGGTCTAATGGTACAATTAAGATGCCCTTCATGAACATCCCTGTGCTGGACATTAGGAAGTGTCAGCCCAATATGTGGAAGGCTGTGGCCTGCGCCCTGCAGATCAAACCCTGCCACAGCAGGTCCAGAGGGAGCGTTATATGCAAGTAGGTCTCCTCTCACCTTTGTGCTGTAAGTCACATGACTATTGTTTTACTTCTCTCTGTTATATCTATAATAAATGTAAAGCTCTGTCATAATACAACCAATAAGAAATGAATGTGAACTGCTTGATGTGTCCTATATTTGTGAAAACCTTTTCTATAGCAGTTACTTTATGATGTAATAATAACAATAATAATAATAATAAGCCTACTATAATGATTACAGTGCATGTGCCCTATCTCCTCCTTAATGGGTGGGCCAGTCTGAATGTAACTTTTAACAAACATTATCACACAATCAGTGATTATCCATGTTTTTACATCTATTTACTGGGATTTAATAAAAATCACAATTCTTTGGATTTTCATATATGTTGATTTTTTCATATGTTCATCACATCTTTGTGAGTGTGATGTTACTTTGTCCATTTCCACCTTCAGTAAACAGCACCTGTAAATAAGCTAACTGACATTTACACACAGCACAAAGATGGAACGAAGAATTTGAAAGGATGTCCTGTGCCTGGTAAAGATTGCTCATTGATTTATCAGTGATGATCTCTGCAGATTATACATATCGTGCATGAGACATGAAAGAGTTACTATATCTGTCCTTCTGGCAGCGAAGAGGGACCTTTGCAGTAAGTAGTCCAGATGGTGATCAGGATTGTCCATGACGGCTGTCCACAGCAGCTCCAAACGTTTACAGCCAATCACAGAGTGTGCTCCCCCAGCGAAGTACACTGCAACTAAGTGACAGAAAATCTCCATCATTTTGCTCTAATGGTGTCACTGAATGTACAAATATGGCTATAAACTGTTCATGGCCCACAGCAGTCAGAAGAACTGTGTGAATGTATGCATTCATGCATGCAACACAGTAGTTACACGTTACACAGAAAATTCAAGAGATTTTCTTTACACAGAGTAGATAGACAGTACATGTATAATGCATCATAGTTTCAGTGTACAATACAGCAGACGGGCACTCAAGACACCTTAGATCTGTGTGGTACGTACATGTCTTAGTCTGATTGTATGGCCCTCACATGTGCTACGTTAAACCCTGACACGTGTGACTTAGGGAGAATCTCTTAAATTCATCCGTCAATTTCCTACTTGCCCAGTACCTCTGCTGCCCTGATGCCCAGTACCGGCCATCAGGGCAGCAGAGAAGTCAACATCTGCATCTTCCTGGCACCTGACTGCTTATCGCACTGAGGCATTCCCAAGTGATAGAATCTCTCTTGGCTCTTCCCCGAGACCTCTTCCCAGGACATGCCTGGAAAACCTCACCTTAGAGTGAGGTATCCTAGTCAGATGACTGAACCACCTCAAGTGCCGCCTTCTGTTTGCAGGAGTAGTGACTCTACTCCGACTCCTGAATGACTTAACCCCTCACCCTATCGCACCTGTGTCGAATAAAGATGGCAGCTGTGTGTGTGGCGTGCCGTCAGCTGTTACCTGTTTTGTAAATTGATTAACACTCTGCATCACAGCAGACATGACACTAGTCCGTCTGTCCTTCTCCCACTCCCCTCTCCCCCTGAGATACTTTTATTCTCCTCTCCTTGGGGCAGCAACTCATCCCTAGCCCAGAGTGGGAACGACTCCCCCTTCTGGCCAAAAACCATGGCTTCGGTATTAAAGGCACTAAATCTGATACCTGCCACTTCAGCTTGGCTGTGAACCACCTCAGTGCAAGCTGGAGGCCATCAGCTGATGTGACAAGAAAAAAATGTTACACAGTATTGTTACTTTGTATTTTTGTTTAAACTTGCACGCATTTTATTTTATTTAGAATTTGGATTCATTGTCACCTTGGGATATTCCTTTTGTCATCCATCCATTCTCTTCCACTTATCCTAATCAGGGTCGCGGGGGGCTGTAGCCTACTCCAGCTACCATAGGGCGACAGGCGGGGACAGGTAGCCTAATGCAGGGCTAACACAGAGAGATATAAAACCATTCACACTCACTCAGATTCAGTTTAGATTAACCTGACCCCACTAACTGAATGTGTTTGGATTGTGGGAGGAAGCCAGAGGGAACCCAGGCAAGCACGGGGAGAACATGCAAACTTCACACATATTTTAGTTTATTTAGAATGTTTTTACTGACTTTAGCTAAATCATTTTAAAATCTAGAACAAATAAAGTATTTTTGGCTTTTCTTATCTTGTACATACCAGCTGTTCTATTTGTTTTATCTGTCTTCAGATCAGATTGCGTGGATATCCTGACCCAGTGTGGAGATACAAAACGTTTTCACGAAGGACAAACACCAGAGAGGATCTGTGAGCTCCTGTCGCCTATTGATGACCCTGAACACTGCATCCCTCTCTACAGATACCTTAGTGAGTCAGGGTACTCCAGCGTTTGTTTGCATTATAGAGAAACAGAAGGGATCAGCTGTAAATGAAACAGATGCAGTCTTGCAATTCAATAACAAAAGAAAAACATTTTAAAAATCAATTGAGTTTGCCACTAGAGGGCAGCAGAGCACAGATGCTCAGAAGCTGATGGATACAGTACATCCTACAATGTTGTTTTGAATAACATTTTAGCAAACAAATTGCTGCTTGTAACACAGCAGACTTAATGAAATATTAGCATCCTGATCCAATGCTCAGTGGTATGTTAGCAGTGGTTTCAAAATGGGGCTTTCAGTGATTACAGTCACTAGTGTTTGACATTTTCTGTGTCTCTGTTTCCTGTTGCCAAGGTAATGCACTGAAAACAAGAAACTGAAAGAGTTATTATTATTATTATTATTATTATTTTAATTATTGTTATTTTTTGGCTGCACACTGGGAACATTAGCCAAGCTAATGGTGTAGTTCAGTTATTCTTAACAGAAATGATGCCTAAAAGACAACTGATACGACTGCCTGTTAGTCAAAGCATCTGTGCCCCTAACGTTACCAGTAGCCAAGATGAGTTGCTTTTTTTTTTTCTTGAATTACCTTCAGCTTAAGGCTAGTTCTGATGATACGGTAAAAATGTAAATAAATTCGCATGTTGCTTTATACAATAAAAAAGCATACATTATACACATGCACAGTAGAGTGGGCAGGTATAGCTCAGTAGGTAGAGTGGTTGCCCCCATTATCTGAAGATCAGGGATTCGACTCCACTGAACGGCTACCCTGAGGTACCCCTGAGTAAGGTATCGTCTGCACACACTGCTCCCCGGGCGCTGCACTGGTGGCTGCCCACTGCTTCACTGGGTGAATGGGTTAAATGCAGAGCAGTAATTTCCCTACAGGGACTAACACATACACATTATTATTATTTCTGTAGTTGTTTTGTCAGTCTTTTGGCTCCTACTCCCAAATCATGGATGTTAGAGCATCCAGTTCATGTCAAAAATGGTCTCTAATAGTTTCAGCTTTTAATTTGAAGTTCATTTAGACAGCGTTTACTATAACAGTTGCCCCAACACTTATTATATTTAAAGTTACTGAATGATCTGATGAATAAGCACATGGAAACAGTGTCCTATTTAATGGAAAGACAGAGTCAGGCTCAGCTGGAACTGTCTTTCCATTAAATAGGACTAAGGGCTGGACATCGAGCCTCTATATGCTACATATTAGAATTCATAGTAGATTTGCATTAGGTCTGTTTTCTCCTGATGAGACTTTTCTTTTGAAAACACATATTCACATTCTTAAAAACAGAAAGCATTAATGGTACTTTCCTTTCCGACACCATTAAGCACCCAGCTCCCTAGGCAGCGACACTGTTGAGGAGGTTATCCATCCATGCAATCCTAACCCCTGTCCAAGCAACCACATATGCCAGGTGAACAGGAAGGGCTGCCTCGATGAGCTAAACTGTCAGCCATACCTCTGTGTGCCAGGTAAGACAAACTACAGTCCGTTTCTGCAGCTTCACATTATTCACATTCAAGAGGCTGAAGTCTGTTTTTATGTTTTCAGGCTGCAAAATGGGTGAAGCCTCTGAGTTCTTGGTGCAACAGGATGCTCGTATCCAAGTGCCTACGCGCACTGATCCTACAGTTTGCTTCGAGGTGTGCAGCTGTGGTCCCAGTGGGCGCCTGGAGAACTGTGTGGAGATGCCCTGCATGGACACCAGCAAGCCCTGCATCGTAGGAGGACAGAGGAAGAGTAGGACTCTTAAAGACATACAATTCTTATAGTATACAGTTAGTTTGTAAGCATTTGGACAATGAAGCAATTCTTTTAGTAATTTTGCCTCTGCATACGAGGAAAGAAGATTTTAAATCAAACAATCCAGATGTTTTTGAAGTGCAGGCTTTCACCTTTCATTCATGGGATTTAACAGAAGTACTGCATTAACTGTGAAGTAATTACTGCCATTTCTAATACATACCTCCCAATTTTCAGAAGCTCAACAGTAATTATCTCGATGCATTGCTAATTCTCATTCCTGCCTCTTCATACTTGGCTGCAAACTCTTTCAAGGTGAGCTGGAGGCCTGATGAAGGGATCTGAAGACTGCATCGCAGGTGGCTGACAGTTGGTGTCATTACCCACCCTTCTGTTCAGTGACTGTCGTTCAACAGAGGAGGTGGCTTACAACAACATAGATGGCCTCTCTTTCTCCTCTTTTAAACCATCTGGTCCAAAATGTGAACATTAGCATCCTCGCCTGTATCTTTTAAGTGCAGATGTACAGCTGACTCTTGTCCTGTCAGAGGTGGCTCTTCTATGTTCTGCCATGCGTTTATGGAGCAGCTGTTTGGTTTCTCCATTGTAGAGGTCTGAGCATTCTTTGCTGCACTGCATGGTGTGAATGATTCAGACCCGGCATGGCGTTAATTGGCTGTTTTCATTTCATTCAGACACACACACTCTCGCACAAAATGATTCGACCAAATATCTCTGGCATGGTCAGCTTTTCAGCTGACCCCACACTTCTTTCTTGTCTCCAATCTCTGGCGACACAAAAAAGGGAAGAGAGCTCATCAGTCTGACTGCCTCCACCTGGACCTCAGCCTCCCTCCCCCACCACTCCTACACTGCAGCAGAGCCAAAGGCCACACCCCTGCCACACCGACCCACTGCCCGACTGAGGCTCGGGCCGCATCTGGCCGGAGCCCTCTGTTTGAGGCATCTGTCTGCAGGATGAAAGTGAGGCAAAAGTTAGGTGTGTTGAGCAGCAGCTCCCCACAGAGAGCCTTTTTCAACTGCACAAACGCACCGCTGAGCCAGATCTCGGACACAAACACGGACACGAACCGGCGATAGTACCCAGCCAGCCCCAGGAACCACCTCACCTCCTTTTTGGTCTTGGGGCACGGGCAGGATCCAATGGCGGCTGTCTTCTCCGCCTGTGGATGCACCTGCCTGCCTCCCAAGTGGTACCCCAGATACTGTACCTCCCTCGGTCCAACTGCGCCCTTCTTTGGGTTGGCCGTGAGCCCTGCCTGCCTCAGGGAATGCAGGACCGTGCCCACCCGCTGCACATGCTCTGCCCAGGTGTTCCTGTGGATGATCACATCAGCCCAGTAGGCAGCAGGATATGCAGCAGGCGGCGCCAGCACCTGGTCCATGAGGCACTGGACAGTGGCAGGGGCTCTGAACAACCCAAATGGAAGAGAGACAAATTGGTACAAACCGTGCGGAGTGGAGAATGCTTTTCCTTGGACTCTGCAGACAGGGGAATCTGCCAATAGCCCTTGGTTAAATCCAGTGTCGTAAAAAATTGAGTGGTGCCTAACCAGTCCAGGAGTTCATCAAGCTGGGGCATGGGGTAGGCATCAAACCGTGACACCTTGTCCACCTTGTAGGTAGATGACACAGAACCATATAGACCCACCTTTCTTCATGACCAGAACTATGGGGCTACACCAAGCTCTGTGTGACTCTTCTATTACTCCCATTTTCAGCATCTCTGCCAATTCCTTCTGAACAATTTGCTGTTTATGTTCAGCTCAACTCATCTCTGTCCTTCACCAGGCTCATCGGAGAAGTGATTTCAGCCTCTCGCCATCCTCTAAGGAGGTTGAGGTGATATACCTGTGTGGCTCTTCCCCTGCTGATGTTGACTTCAAAGTCATTATTGCCAACCCACAGTGTGACCAGGAATGGATGTGTGTGTGTGTCTGTTGCCACTCATGTCAGCATCCTTTGCAGTGCTGGCGGTGCGTCAGCATTTGAGCCAGCAGCTGAAGCAGCTGCGTGGACTAAGGGCTGCACATCGAGCCTGGGTTTGGGCACCACCTTGAATGGTTCAATCCCGACACGGCATTAATTGGCTGTTTTGCCACTTTTATTTAGGCGCACACATACAGAATGGTTCAGCACCAAACGTCTCTGGCATGGTCAGCTTTTCAGCTGAACCCACACTTCTCTCTTGTCTCCGTCCCGGCGACACTAAAAAGGGAAGAGAGATCATCAGTCTGACTACCTCCACCTGGCCCTCAGCCTCCATGGCACTGCCCTTTGAACCCACTGCACCACCGCTCCACTGCAGCAGAGCTAAAGACCACACCCCTGCCACACACAGATTACAGTTTGCTGCTTAGCTTGTGTTTGGGAATTTTGTTTGGGAGTTTGAGAAAAACCAGTTTTTAACTGGGAGTGAGTCTGAAGTGCAATGGGATGTGCTGAGGAAAAACTCTGAGTTTCTTTGTGTTTATCCAAGTTAAGATAACCACATGTTTTAAGAGCATGTTCCTTTTCTTTCCCTTCTGCCTTAGAGGGAATGTTTTCTTCCTGCTGTTGCAGGGTCCTGATCCTGGTGGTCGTCAAACAGTAGACACTTGTCTTTGTGTGTAGGTTTCCAGTAAACGTCAGTGTTGAGGCTTCCAACCTCTGCAGTGCACAGAGCACATTCTAAAATAAAATCCTTTGTATTTACCCCGATGAACTTTGTGTTTCTATCCACTGAGATGATGTGAACAGTGAAGGCTTCTCATTCTTGAGTTTTGATAGTGACTTAGGAGTAATCCATATATCTGTACCAGTGGGTAGATGCTATCCCTTTGATAGAGCCAAGATCTTTACTTTCCACTGCCTCCATGGCTACAGTGGGTCTAACAGAAAGGGTGCAAATCTGATCAGGGTCAAAGCTGGTTCTGTTGTGTAAGTAGCTGTCTCACTACGGCTGGTCTCTGGCAGCTCCACTGCCTCCACAGGCACAGTAACATTACTTACTAACAGTTGGGAAAGGTATGGATATTCTGTACTTAAGTAGAAGTATAGATACTAAAAGTTGAAGTACTCATTCAACTTCTTTACTCAAGTAAAAGTAAAAACGTACAGACTCTGAAATATACTCAGTGTAAGAAAGCAAAAAATAAGCTTTAGAGGACATTTGAAGCTAACTGAGCCTCACAGTGTTATAGTAATGATTCAGCTTAAATCAGAAGAAAGAGAAGGAAAATTGAATTCACCAGGTGGGGAACCCTAAAATCAGTTGTTGTGGCTCAGTGTGGGGAAGGAATCATAACTCACAATCATTTTTATTAAGAGCTCCAGTAGATTTTCTTAGTGTACAGGCTGTGATCAGCTGCTCTGAGCTTCGCTGCTCTCTGTGGATGTACACACCTGAATTCAACAAGGTGTAAGCAGATGGTTCATGTTTTCATCCTTTCACACCTTGGCTCATGTGATTAGAGGATCACCAGGGGGTCCTTTGTCCCTCTTTGGGGGGATACTCCCACTGGGTTTAGAACTGAAGAAGCTTCTCGGATGAGAGGTGAAACGTCTTCAAGCAACTTAAAGAAGTCCAGACGCTTTTCTTTGCAAACTCCTTTGACTACGATGACCTGGATGACTGAGAACCTTCACAGACATCCTCTACGCCAGTGTTTTCCAACCTTTTGGAGCCACGGTACATATTTCACATTAGAAAAATCCCACGGCACACCACCAAACAAAAACATCACAAAAAGGACATGGATAAGATTTCCCTGCATAACAGGCAGAGCAGAATTGGCTCAGTTTTTCTCCTGACCACTGCTCATGCTAGGGCCTTCATCTAGCTCGGAGTTTTCTCCAGGACCAAGGTCAGACTGATTCCTTTTAAACATATTTATCTATTGCTATGACTGCGTTGTCTCACAGCATAACTATTATGTCATTTCTTCTTCATCTTCTTCTGTTTTACTGGCAGTTGGCAACCCATTTAATTAGAGCAGGTAGTTGTACTGTCCTCCTGTGACTCATGCCAATCGCTTACTAATCTAATCAGGTGAACCCAGATAATCTTCCACGGCACACCTGGTCACAGTACACTGTTTATCCTGTCTTTTTTCTAGTTCATATAAAGTTGGTATGAAGGTGGAATTCAGTGAAGGAATATCAGCATCATCAGCTAAAATGTATATGAATCTCTGCTGCACATGGTGTACGCTAACTGTGACCATGAACCCACAGCCACTGTTCTTTACTTTAAACCCATCACAGTGCAGCGAACTAACCTGTTTATCTGGCACTAACCTGCAGAGGATTTTCATGCAGCCTTTAACACAGTTAGTCTGCCTCAGTTTGATTTGTTTTGTTTCACAATATGAAACAACACAGTGTCACATGTACAGACCCAATATCTCATTTAAAAACAAGGGCTTACATGCAAGCTTTGCATTTATAGTTTAACAAATACAGTGGCTTGCAAAAGTATTCGGCCCCCTTGAACTTTTCCACATTTTGTCACATTACAGCCACAAACATGAATCAATTTTATTGGAATTCCACGTGAAAGACCAATACAAAGTGGTGTACACGTGAGAAGTGGAACGAAAATCATACATGATTCCAAACATTTTTTACAAATAAATAACTGCAAAGTGGGGTGTGCGTAATTATTCAGCCCCCTGAGTCAATACTTTGTAGAACCAACTTTTGCTGCAGTTACAGCTGCCAGTCTTTTAGGGTATGTCTCTACCAGCTTTGCACATCTACAGACTGAAATCCTTGCCCATTCTTCTTTGCAAAACAGCTCCAGCTCAGTCAGATTAGATGGACAGCGTTTGTGAACAGCAGTTTTCAGATCTTGCCACAGATTCTGGATTGGATTTAGATCTGGACTTTGACTGGGCCATTCTAACACATGGATATGTTTTGTTTGAAACCATTCCATTGTTGCCCTGGCTTTATGTTTAGGGTCGTTG
This sequence comes from Pelmatolapia mariae, assembly GCF_036321145.2. Classification (NCBI taxonomy): domain Eukaryota; kingdom Metazoa; phylum Chordata; class Actinopteri; order Cichliformes; family Cichlidae; genus Pelmatolapia; species Pelmatolapia mariae. The sequence goes on from NC_086235.1 coordinate 37,866,144, forward strand.
TCCTGCTGGAAGGTGAACCTCCGCCCCAGGCTCAAGTCTTTTGCAGACTCCAAGAGGTTTCCTTCCAAGATTGCCCTGTATTTGGCTCCATCCATCTTCCCATCAACTCTGACCAGCTTCCCTGTCCCTGCTGAAGAGAAGCACCCCCAGAGCATGATGCTGCCACCACCATATTTGACAGTGGGGATGGTGTGTTCAGAGTGATGTGCAGTGTTAGTTTTCCGCCACACATAGCGTTTTGCATTTTGGTCTCATCTGACCAGAGCACCTTCTTCCACATGTTTGCTGTGTCCCCCACATGGCTTGTGGCAAACTGCAAACGGGACTTCTTATGGTTTTCTGTTAACAATGGCTTTCTTCTTACCACTCTTCCATAAAGGCCAACTTTGTGCAGTGCACGACTAATAGTTGTCCTATGGACAGATTCCCCCACCTGAGCTGTAGATCTCTGCAGCTCGTCCAGAGTCACCATGGGCCTCTTGGCTGCATTTCTGATCAGCGCTCTCCTTGTTCGGCCTGTGAGTTTAGGTGGACGGCCTTGTCTTGGTAGGTTTACAGTTGTGCCATACTCCTTCCATTTCTGAATGATGGCTTGAACAGTGCTCCGTGGGATGTTCAAGGCTTGGGAAATCTTTTTGTAGCCTAAGCCTGCTTTAAATTTCTCAATAACTTTATCCCTGACCTGTCTGGTGTGTTCTTTGGACTTCATGGTGTTGTTGCTCCCAATATTCTCTTAGACAACCTCTGAGGCCGTCACAGAGCAGCTGTGTTTGTACTGACATTAGATTACACACAGGTGCACTCTCTCCTTGTGAAGACAACACAAACAGTTTGTGTGTTTGCTGATAGAAAGGCTGCATTTGAAATGACCTGCTACTTAAAAAGCATCAGTCAGTTTATGCTTGCCTTCTGTAGGGCTAGCTACACTGCCACTTTAACCCCTGGCTTTGGCACATGTCATCTCTTTTCATGCAACATCCCCTGGTGTTTAGGCTCAAATTGGTTTGATATATGAAGGCCCACAGTGACGAATTAATAACTTAGAATTCATTAAACCAAAAGTAACCAGCCTGTTTTGAAAATGTAAGGACTAGAAAGTACACATATTTGTTTGAAAATGTAGGATGTAAAAGTACAAAGTTATCAGAACTACTGAAGTAAAGTACACATACCTGAAAATTCTGCTAAAGTACAGTAATGAAGTATTTGTACTTAGTTACTTTCCACCTCTGCTTACTACTAATTAGCAGTGTTAATTGTCATTCATGTTAATGTTACAAACCTATACAAAGTTCAGTGTTGAACGCCTTATAATGCAAACATAAGGTTACAATAATGCACTTCAGTCTACGGTCTGAGCACAGTGATGAGTTGGTAAGTGCTGTTGACTTATTCCAAGTGTCACTGGTAGCAATGGGTATTACAGATACACTATTAATGTAACTGAACTCCTGGTCGTGGTTACACTGTGAAATCCGAGCGATGAATCTTGCACATTCAGTTCAGCAACTTTGTAACATGTTTTTGGTTGATATGTGTTACCGACAGGCCATGGGACGTCTTTCAAGACCGACTGCCACAACTGTTACTGCTTCGCTGGTGAGACCGTCTGCTCCACTAAAGAGTGTCTCAGCTCTGGATACACAGATGACAGTCATCGACACTTCACTGGTTAGTGTTTCAATATAGTTTGGACATTTCTGATAATGAACTACTAGATCTGTTTATTGGTTTTTATGATACAGTTACAGGTTAATGCAATATTATTTTATTAAATATAAGATATAAAAGTGGCTTTTGTTGGTTATTAAAACATGTTAGACATGTACGATGGATTATCCCCAAATTCAGTGTTGAAGAAAAGAAAAATCACACTTGTCCAAGAATATTCCACGCAGTAACATCCAGAGCTCAGCAGGAAGCCGATGTCAAAGCACAAAACTAAACAAAGGTTTAAAATACCAATTTTTTAGCCTTGAAAATTTGCAGTTTACAGCCTGGTAAAAGCCTCTTCATAACTGTTGTGGCCTCTGACTATTTTTCCCCACAAAAATTTCTGCACACCTGAATGGGCATCATGCAGCTTGAAGGAAAAAAAGACAATAAAAATAATTAAATACAATTCCTACGAACTGCCTCACTTACTGCTTGTACATTTATAAAATTACAACATTTATTTCCATCTGAACTTCATCAGGTATACCTGGACTATATATTCCCAATAAATGTGTGATACAGTGCTTCTGGAAAGTATTGTAATGTTGTAGCTTTATTTCAACATGAATTAAATTCACTTTTCACCAAAATAATTAAAGAGATAAGGGTTTGTGATTAGATTGCTAAAATTGCATCCAGTGGGCTAAAAAGCAAAGCATGGACAGAACTAAACCCCAGTATTCTGAGATGTTTGCATCTACTTTGGAGAGTATAATGGATTAGAATACAACCCTAACAGGTTATTTTCCTTAAAGCGGATTGTTTTTTTTAGCTTTCTGTTAACTCTTGGTTGTATATAAGTCATGCTTCTCAGTGAAATAGTGGTTTCTGTCTCCCTCTGCCCTCCCTTAGGTCTTCCCTGTAGCTGCCAGGACCGCTTTGTTCCAGTGTGTGCCTCTAATGGGCGGACATATCCCAGTGCCTGCGTTGCTCGATGTATGGGATTCAAGGACAGTCAGTTTGTCTTTGGCCCGTGCCACCTCAGTAAACCATGTGCCAGCAAACCCTGCCAGAGAAACCAGAGGTGGGTTCAGTACATTTTACTTGCTCTCTGTCCTTGTCCCAACTAGGGATGGGAATTGATAAGAATTTAGGAATTCTGATTCCATTATCAACATCACTTATCAATTCAATTCCTTATCGATTCTCTTGTCAGTTCTATTTCAGAATCAGAATCAGAATACTTTATTAATCCCTAGGGGAAATTATTTTTTGTTACAGTGCTCCATTATAAACAAACATTAACAAAGACAGACAATACACTAACTAAGAATAGCACAACATATACAGGCATATATATACATAAAAGTCACTATTAATAAATAGCTGAAAAAGAACATGTGCAAGAAGGGTGTAGCTGCTGCAGTAAACAGTGTGTTAGGTGGATGAGTTGTACAGGGAGCCACAGGCAGGAATGATTTCCTGTGTCGTTCAGTGGTGCTTTTCGGTAATCTCAGTCTCTCACTGAACGTGCTCCTGTGACTGACCAGCATGTCATGGAGTGGGTGGGAGGTGTTATCCAACATTGTCTTTATCTTGGACAACATCTGCCTCTCCGACACCACCTTGAGGGAGTCCAGCTCCATCCCAACAACATTACTGGCCTTACGGATCAGTTTATCGAGTCTGTTGGCATCTGCGACCCTCAGCCTGCTCCCCAGCATGCCACAGCATAGAGGATCGCACTGGCCACAACAGACTCATAGAAAATCCTGAGCATTTTCTGGCAGATGTTGAAGGACCTCAGTCGCCTCAAAAAATAGAGGTGAGTCTGGCCCTTCCTGTAAAGTGCTGTGGTGTTTGTAGCCCAGTCCAGTTTATTGTCAATGTGTACTCCAAGGTATTTATAGTCCTCCACAATGTCAACACTGACCCCCTGGATTGAAACAGGGGTCAAGTGTTTCCTGGTCTTCCTGAAGTCCACGATCAGTTCTTTGGTCTTTGCCACGTTGAGCTGCAGATGATTCTGCTCACACCACGTGACAAAGGAGTCGACCACAGCCTGGTACTCCGTCTCATCATCCCTGCTGATGCATCCAACCACTGCAGAGTCATCAGAAAACTTCTGAAGATGGCAGGTCTCTGTGCAGTGGCTGAAGTCTGTGGTGTAGAGGGTGAAGAGGAAGGGGGAGAGGACAGTCCCTTGTGGTGCCCCTGTGTTGCTGATCACCTTGTCAGACACACACTGTGGGAGACGTACATATTGTGGTCTTCCTGTCAGGTAATCAACAATCCAGGACACCAGAGAAGCATCCACCTGCATCGCTGTTAGCTTATCACCCAGGAGGGTCGGCCTGATGGTGTTGAAAGCACTGGAAAAGTCAAAAAACATGACCCTCACAGTGCTCGCTGGCTGGTCCAGATGGGTGTAGACATGATTTAGCAGGTAGATGATGGCGTCCTCTGTTCCGAGACGGGGCTGGTAAGCAAATTGAAGGGGATCCAGATGTGGTCTGACAATGGGTCGCAGCTGGTCCAGGATGAGCCTTTCCAGGGTCTTCATGATGTGGGAGGTCAGTGCCACGGGCCTGTAATCCTGGGGGCCACTGGGGCATGGCGTCTTTGGAATAGGGACGAGGCATGATGTCTTCCACATCACTGGTACCCTCTGCAGACTCAGACTCAGCATAAACAGTTTATGAAAGACTCCACACAGCTGGGGGGCACAGGCCTTGAGGACGTGGGGACTCACTCCGTCTGGTCCAGCAGACTTGCCTGAGTGAAGTCTCCTCACTTGCATCTCAACCTGGTATTGAGTGAAGGTGATGGGTGGGGGAGGGGTGTCAGGAATCTCACAGGAGGCAACAGCACCATGTGAAGAGAGAGGCTGGCACAGTGGTGTGGCTCTGGGTTCCAGGCTGACCACAGGTGAGGTTGTGGGGGTGTGAGCAGACACTGTGGTGTCGAATCTATTGAAAAACAGATTCAACTCGTTAGCTCTATTCTCACCTCCCTCAGCTCCCTTAGCTCAGCTATTTCAAGGTTCAAGGTTCAAGGTTCTTTATTTGTCACATGCATAGTTATACAAGTATAACACACAGTGAAATGTATCCTGACACGCTCCTCAACATGTGCAAAAAAAAAGGGGGGGGGGGGGGGGGGGGGGTAGAGGAATAACATTATAAATATATATATATATAGTATATACATTGGGTGAATGTGCAGTAGTAGCAGCAAGCAGGTGAATTCTGTACATTAATATGAATAGACATCTGACTATTTTACAGAATGGACAATATAAACATATTTAAAGTTAAAGGAATTGAGTGTCTGGAGGAGAGTCTCAGTCAATTATAGATGATGTGAGAGGGCGGGTGTGTGTGTGTGTGTGTGTGGGGGGGGGGGGGGGGGGGGGGGGGTTGGTTTAGGGCCCGGATGGCTTGGGGATAGAAGCTCCTCTTGAGTCTCTCTGTCCTTGCCCGGATGATGCGGAACCTTCTACCAGATTGTAGAAGTTGGAACAGTTTGTTGCCAGGATGGGACGGGTCCTTCAGTATCTGCGTTGCTCTAGTCCGGCATCTCGCTGAACTGTAATCAACAAACAGCATTCTCACATAGTTACCCTGTTTCTTGTCCACGTGGCTGAGGGTGGTGTGCAGGACGTGGGCGATGGCGTCCTCAGTGGATCTGTTGGGTCGGTAGGCGAACTGGAGCGGATCTGTGGTGTCTGGGATGGAGGAGGAGATGATGTTCTTCAGCAGCCTCTCAAACACCTTCATTACTACCGAGGTCAGCGCAACTGGCCGGTAATCGTTCAGGGATGAGGGTTTGCTGTTCTTGGGCACCGGGATGATGGTGGATCTTTTGAAGCATGTGGGGACCACAGACATGCTTGGGTGGTCTTTAGGTCTGCTTCACCACTAGAAGACATTACATTCATGCAAATTAACTGCATGCTGTGTGGTCAAATGTTTGTGCATGTTGGAGGTTGTCACGGCGGACTGCGCCGGGGTATTTTGTGAACGGGCCCAAAAGCAGATGCAAGGAGGTATAGCTAGTTTCAACACAAAGTGAGCCTTTATTCAGGCTGAAGGCAGTTGCAAACATGAAACTATGAACAAACTATGACTGACTGTGAAAACTGATGGGTATAACAGACAACCTGACAATGAGTGAACAGAAACACAGACTAAATACACACAAGGGGTGATTACAGGAAGTGAAAACACATAAGGAAACAGCTGATACACATGAACCTAATGAGGCTACTGGGAAGAGAAACTAAATACAACGACAACAGCACAGTAGACTCCTCCAAAATAAAACAGGAAACATGGGACGCAGAAATGACAGCAGAAGCTTGACAATAGGGAACACACAGACCTAAAACACATAACAAACTAGACAAGAAACAAAACACAAAAACTCATGAGACAGATAATAATAATGGCGAACCAAAACTCAACCAAACCCTAAATAAGAGTAACAAAGGAACTTGTAATTACAACCTTAACATAAAAGACTCAAAAATACAAAATAAAGCACAAAACGCTGGGTCAGAGACCCGTGACAGGAGGCATTTCCCCTCTTTGTTGTGATCAGTGTTGGGTCATTACTCAAAAAAATTATGTTTTACACACATTACACAGAACACTTAACGTGAAAGTAATGCAGTACCTTACATTACTTTGAAACATATTGCAAACGCAGGACTCAAACTGCAGGACTCTGAAGGGTTACGATTAAAGTGGATTTATTTACAGACTGACACCTGGTGCTTTATACAGTGGCGAAGGGGAAAGGGCTCTAGGGAATAAAGGAAAGGGAAACACGTCCAAAAACTCTTCACCAAGACAGTCACCCACAGGTCCAAATCGCAATCTATGCTGACGCTCACTCACGACACACTCGCTCGAGGGTCCAGTCACAATGGGACTGGAGAGGTAAAGTTTGAGCTGGAAGACAACATGCATGTGCATATTGCGAGGTAACTTCAGACAGACAGAAACAGGGTTAGGAGGGTTGGGAGCCAGTTTTCTAGAATCTTTCCAGATGGGAACATACCTTGTGGAGAGCCATAACCTCTGCTGGGCTAATAGGGAGGTGCAGGGGTCGATGTCGGTCTGCCAGCTGCTTGTTCTGTTCCTTGGTTGGAAGGAGAGCAGCTCGGGTGGCCCTCCATAGGCAGCAAAACCTGCGCAGATGATGAATGTAAGGGACTGAAACCACGGTCAAAAACGATGTCCAAAGGATCCCATGGAGCCAGAAGATGTGGTTCGTGAAGAGTTGGGCTGTTTCCAGAGCTGTAGGGAGTTTAGATAAGGCCACAAAGTGAGCAACTTTAGAAAAGCAATCAACGATAGTCAAAATTACCGTGTTCCTGGAAGGTAGACCGGTCACGAAGTCAAGGGCAATGTGTGACCAGGGTCGTACAGGGGTTGGCAAAGGTTGAAGCAGGCCAATGGGGGGAGAGCTCTTTGACTTGTTTTGAGGTAGTGCTGGCAGAAACATACATGTGTGAAACAAACATTGTGTGATACACAGTGATAGAAATGAGTGAATCCTATGAAGCGCTGGAGTTGTTTTCAATTAGAAGGCTTGGGCCAGTCAAATACTTCTTGAACTTTAACCGGATCAGGCTTGAGATTCCCCTGCTCAGTGATGTAATCCAGGAAAGAGACAGTTTTCACATGGAATTCACAATTCTTCCCTTTTACAAAGAATTTGTTCTCCAACCCGAATGGCATCACCAAATACTCAAAGCAGTTCATGTGACAATCATCTCCTCACCCAGAGATGTAATCTTTCCTCCGGTCAATATTGGGATCGTGTTGCTGGAGCCAGGGATAACCTAAAACGGGCGGAGTGAGAGGAGTCTTGAACACGGAAAAACTGATCAGTTCAGAGTGGCTGCCAGGGAGGGTGAGAGCGACCGGTTCAGTTACGTGAGTGATATCTGGCAGGTGTTGGCCATTTAGAAAAGTGACTTATAGTACACGGGGCAGTGCTTCTATGCAGATGTTTAATTTGTGCGTTAGGGAGGCATCAGTGAAACTGAAACTGTGAGGGACGTCTCCATGGTGATTTTAGCTGGAGTCATGAGGCGCCGAGGAGAATGAGAGCCACACCAGTACCCCTTCCACTACTGGTGGGTGCGACCTTTGGGCCACACAGGCCAGGCATAAGAGTGTTGGTCAAAGGCAGGAAGCTGCAAAGGAGTACCGCCCAGGCGGAGAGGATTGAGGAGGAGATGGAGAGAGAGAAAGAGACACACAAACACCAAAACAACAACAAGCACTGACAGGACACCAGTTATGTTCATATTCATGCTGTTTTTTTCTCCTCCAGCACACAAACTGATGATAGCACAAGTACAAGTGGAAGCGTGATCAATAGGCAAGCAGATTAACAAGACTGTTCAGTAGAGATAAGGATTCCAGTTTATTCATATGGCTCTGTCCTAGAACCTTCTGATATCAGCTTGGCTGTCAGTAGATATGTGTCTCATCTAAGCTAATAATCAAATTATGAGCAAATAACTTTATAATTATTATTGATTAATCTATTTTAAAACTGTATCCTTCTTCATTTTGTTACTAATACAAGATCAGCACGTTTAAAATCAAATTATGTATTTGTGACGCATCTGTAAAAGATGCTGAGACCAACAAGAACTGCAAAACAGCATTGATTGTGATACAATAGCTCAGTTTGATTTGGTTCACATTGTGTTGGTGCAACAATGGTGTAATAAAATGTTAAACTAAAATGACCACACACACACACACACACATACACACACACACACACACACACACACACACACACACACACACACACACACACACAGAGCGAGCTCTGAAGCTCTTTGCTTTCTCAGAGTAAACAATGCAGTGAGTGATCCACCTCAGGTGTGTATAACACATGATTCGCCCAGCCTTGAAGACTTTTCAGTTGCTATGGTAATAGAGCAAGGTTCTGTGTGTTCAGAAGAAAAAGGTTTGCTCCTGTTCATTTGCTCTTTTTATTGCAGCTTTGGAAATTGCGTACACATAGTTCCTTAAAGAACAGAATGGAGTTATATACATGCCGTGCTGTGATAAAGGATTTGCCTTTGTGATGATTTTTTGCATACATTTGACTTAGTGGTCACACTAGCACAAGCACATTTTAAATGATTATTTCATTTTTAAAGGGGAAAGAGTTATCCAGGCTAATCTGCCCATATGTGATTAAAGCTTGCATCTTTAATGTAATTATATTTATTTTGATGACCTGTAACATATAGGTGTGGCAAATATGTAACAGACTAAGAAATCAGGGGCACTCAAGGGGCAAATACTTTGTCGTGGTACTATATGTTTATGTGTGCTTTGGCAGGTGCATCCCAAAGTATCGCGTGTGTCTGAGTGACGTGTCGGACTGTCCGCAGTATGAGTGCGTCGGGCACGCGGCAACCTGCGACAAGAACAGCGAGGACCCAGCCTGCGACACTGAGGGCATCGACCACCGCAGTCTGTGCCATTTGCACCAGGCTGGAAAAATCTTGGCCTACATGGGCCGCTGCCAGGTATGTTCCACAGAAAGGTTCAGACAGAAGGTTTCAGGGGGATTGTCCTCACCTTGAGAAACTGGAAATTGCTGAGCTAAGAGTTCAGAATCTGCTGTTGTTTGTTGTTGTTGTTTCTGTCACTTTATTTTAAGCAGGAGACTTAATCATGTGACGTCTTCAGTGTTATTAAAGCTAAAAGCCTCTCAGTATTAGAAGGACTTCCGTGAAGGTTTACTTATGCTCTCAGTTAGGCCCTAACCTAAGGTTCAACACAAGCAAATAAAATAAATAAATAAAATAAAAAACCCTGAAAAGCCTTCAGTCAGCTGCAACAAAAGTGGACAGGGACTAGAAAGAGGGAGCATATTTCTCCCATATTGGCTTCTCTTCACTGGCTCCCTGTGAATCTCATCTTAAAGACCTCGTAGTATTCTATCACCCCAACTGAGCAGGTCAGTCTCAGAGCGCTGGGGTGTTTGTAAACCGTAAACAGGGCATTGAAAAGTGGAACGGTCTCTCTGTTTGGATTCAGGAGACAAACACTATCTCTACTTTTAAGATTAGGTTTAAAACTTTCCTTTTTGATAAAGCATATAGTTAGGGCTGGATCAGGTGACATTGAGTCCTCTTAGTGCATCATGGGGAGTCCCCAGCAACCTAGGCCTACTGCAGCCTAACTATTCTCTCTCCAGTTTCTCAACATCCCCAGTCTTTAATAGCTCCAGGAACATCTTCCAAATGTCAAAAAATTCTGATGATCTTTTCCTAACCACATAGGTCAGTTTCTCAAGAACTAAACTTGATGATACAGTGTTTAACCATTGGTCAAAAGAGGGGCCACCAACATTCTTCCAGCATATTGCAATGCAACGTTTGGCCCGGAGTAAGCAAAGGTCAACCATCTTTCTCTCTGTCTGAGCTAAATTACAGTCATCTGAATAAATGCCTAAAATACAGACCTTTGGACTTAACGGGACAGGATGATCTGAGAAATATATTTTAACACTGAGCACCAAAACTTTTGAATCTTTTCACACTCCCACAAACAGTGGTACAATGGACCCTTGTGATCGATACACTTATAACACATGTCCAATATATTAGGATAAAATTTATTTAGTTTTACAGGGGAGACATATGTTCGCATTATCCAGTTGAACTGAATCATTCTCAATCGGGTGTTGATGGTTTGGGTGTGTGTCTTTAAAGACATTTTACTCCACTCGATGGGTGAAATATCTTCTTGTAAGTCTTGTATCCACTCCTGTCGCTTATTGTCTGAGGTGTCTCTATGCTTCTCAACCAGCATGTTATAAAACTGAGTGACTAGTCTTTTATTATTATTATTTATTATTTTTCAAAAACATATTTACATATAATTGTTACACAAAGTTTTGGCTGTTTCACCATGTTTTGGTACAATCTCCCAGGTGTAACATTTTTTAATAATTTATGTTTTTGCTGGAGAAGTGCAAGGTTTTTGTCAACACTGTCAGACACAAAGAAATGCAAATATATATATTTTAAATTAAGTTGTTTCAGCAATTTTGACTATTAGTAGCTTCTCTGTTCTACTGTTTATGCACATATGTTTTCAAACTAATTATACCACGTTTAACCCTTTACAACCGGTTGGAGCGGGCACGCTCCGTTTTGCATAACTATTTTTAAATCCCTGTAGAACTGGAACCACATAAGCTAGCGCAATAATTTTTTTGCATATGAAACCGGAGGAGTTGTACTTACATCTTATGCCATCAGCTTGTCCTAGGTCACGGTTTCCTTCCACACACAGCTTTGCAAAAATAGCATAAAAAGCACTTGGAGCAACAAAAACATAATATTCCAGAAACACGCTTTGCCGATTCGATCAGCTGTTCATAACACTTCCTACGTTGGAACAGACGTCAGCACGAACTATCGCATGTCTGCCATTACCTGCCGGAAACCGGAAGTGACATCATTGTTGCGGAAAATTTAGTTTTTTACCTTCGGGGCCTTATAAACCTATACTGGTGTTTTTAAAAGTCATGTTTGACTTTATGCTTTTCTGAATAGTTTCTGGGATGCTTAGAACTCAAATTGCACTGCTGAAAATAGTTTATTTTGATGTACATGCTGTTTTTTTGCAAATTTGCATTATAATATTTCTTTTCGTTTTTCCAGCAGGACATAAAAATTGGTGTATCTCAAAAATAAAACTATGAAGGCACTCAAAATACATTTCCTGTTGTTAGAAACTATTTTGTGCAACTTTTTGTATTTACAGTTTTGAAGAATAAACCTCTTAAATTAAATTAAACTATAAATATATGTAAAAATCAAAACAAAAATGATTTTCAATTTTTTGTAGTTTATTGCACTTTTTTGCAATTTATGTAGTTACTATGGACTTAATGCATACATATGATTAAAATTTGGGCTATAACGGTTGTATTGATGTATAGCAGCTTGAAATGCTCCCAAAAATGGCACTACAGCATGTAAATATATAAAGATAACTCTGGTGGACTTGGTTCTATGGTAGGTCTTAAAGGGTTAAAAGTAAGATTGTTTTGTCTTTTTATTATTAGAGTTACAGTCATACATATTTTCAGAAGCTTGTATTTAATCTCTATAAGAAACAATCATATTTAGCAGCATGCAAATTACACATTTATTGAGAAAATTACGTATTTTTATTGGAAGATCATAAGGGAGGAAAATATATGGTTCTTCAAAAGAGAAAAATAAACAAAAAATCCATATTATGGAGTTGACAAGGTGCTGACGGTGGTGACACAAATCTGACGGTGGTGACACACTAGTAGAAAACAAGATATTATTTCTTTCAAAATGACCATTAAAGTTTAACAATTTATGTAATATCACAAGACACATCATAACAATTCTGTTTTTGCACATGTCAAGTTCTATATCTTAATAGTTCACCAGCAAGTACCTGCTACTCCTTGATTCCTAAAGTACTCTGTGGTTGTGTGTTTAGACCCTGCTGGACTTTCTCTCCTTATGTTTCTCTGTGCTTGTTTCCAAAACCTTCTCTTCTGCCTTTTTTCTCTTTCTTTCAGATCACTATGTTCTTTATTTTTCCCTCTTTCACTCTATTTCTCCATCTTTCCCTTTCCTTTATGAGAAACTCTTTCTTCAACTCAGGCTGGCTGTTAATTTTTTTCTCCTTTTTTGACACTCCCTGTTCCTTCTCTTTCGTTCCTCTACTGACAGGTTCCCCTTTGCCATTCTAGCCTGAAATGTACCATTTTGTAATTACTATAATTTTTCTGAACCATATGCATTTATACAGATTAAGGATGAATATTCACAACACAATTATGTATTAAGCAATAGAGATGCTATCCGGTCTTTAAGTCTGATGTCATTAGCCGTTTCCAGGTCCAAACTCTGCTGCAGATCCCAAAGTCAAAGGAACTCTGCGGCATCACGGAGAGTTACAAACTGTCTAAATTCTTTCATCTTTAATAAAATGATCAGTGTTGCTGAGTTAGAAGTTAGCTCGCTGGTTTCCACCTACATTCCAACATAAATGAAGACAGAAAACTAAACAGCAGTGACTTTTGTCGGCTTACTGAGTTGGGCTATCTGGTATATAATGATGTGCTACGTGATCGCTAGCGACACAGCTATGTTAGCATAACATAAACACAGTGAAGCTGGAGGATGAACGCTAACTTTTTTGATAAAAGTTCATGCAAGGGTTTCTGATGGTTAGGCCAACAGTGATCACTCACTGTTTTTAGGGGCTTGTTCAGATGTAATAGAACAAGATAAAAGGCATTAAAACATTTTAACAGCACAACAGGCTTAATAAACACAGAGTAGTTTGGGCATCATCACTTAAAGACCAGCTCTCGGGGCACAGCTAGCTCAGTAGATGCCACATGATCGGAAGGTTGGACGTTCAAATCCAACAAACAGCGGCTATCCTGGATTGGTAGCTGCCCACTGCATCACTGAGTGAATGGGTTAAATGCAGAGGACTAAGCTTTTTCCTACAAGATTAATAAAGTATACATAAACAGTGAGATTCAAGATAAGGCAAATTCAATAATATTCGACACGTCTGTAAAGCAGAAATATCAGTAAAATACACAGGAAGTAATATGACTGAAATATTAATAAAAATAACTTAATATAATTGATGAATAGCACACTTTTGTGGCATTTGTCAACACCATTAGAAAAAGGGTCAACACCGTCAGACAGACATCCTGATGGTGCTGACAAAATATCCTACTTTCTCTCATAACACATGTTTTTCTGACAGAAGCCATCTTGTTTTTCATCATTTGCTTATGGCCTCTACAATCTACCTAAATGAAGCTCTTTTTACAAAACAAAATAATTAAATCTTGCATTACATTGACTTTGATGTTGACGCACTATGGCTGTGACACAGAGTTTTATCAGAAAGGTGTGCCATAAATGAAATTAAAAAAAAAAAAAATTATCAGAGCAGTGACCTCATGGCATGTGTATCAAACAGGAAGTGGTAAAGGGGTCCTCAGAGTGTAAGCTACCCACAATAATTCCTGGTGGTGTTCACAAAAACTCTGGACACGATTTTAATCACGTAAAAAATGTGTAAAAATACATTTTCAATTGCATATTTTGATATTATATGAGGTATTGACTTAAATACTTAGTGACGAGAGCCACGGTGTTTAATTTCACATTACTTTTAATTTTTTTTCTGTATTTTAATATTATCACACCTGCTTCTGGACAGTGGATTTTTAAGGTACTGGTAATGTATTGTACCATTTAAAATAAATATATATGTATAAAAAAATGCAAAATCATACTTTTGTTGTATAAACATTGCCTTGGTTTGTCTTTTAGTCAGCTTCTTAATCTGCCAGGCCAACAATTTACCCGCCTTTTCACCCTGATCATAAAAAGTTTGTTTCAATCTAATTAGACTGTCTTCAGCTTTAAACAAGGACAGCTCCTCATATTTTGCTTTAAGGGTGAGTAGCTCCTGTTTAGTTTGTCTCGAATCGTCTTTAATAACCTCTCTCTCTAGTTCTCCAATTTTAGAGTCCAATTCATTCATTGTCTGTCTGAATTAGGGCTGAGCCATATTATACCGTTCATGGTAATACCGGTACAATGTTAGGCAACGATAAGAAAATGACATATCGCGATAGATGGGTAAAACGCGCATGCACAGTGCCTTTGTTTTTATACACACATGGCCGAAAAAGCACGGCGGCAATGGAGAATGAGAAGGGAGAAAGCGGATCGTTGAATGAAACGGATGAACCAGAATTGGTTTGTAAAAATGGTGCAACTTCAGTGGTGTGGAACTGGTTTGGTGTTTGTCTGTCAGATACCCACCAAAGCACATTTATTTGTACAACATGCAAGCGGGCCGTCGTTATTACCGTATTTGTTGGACTAAGGTGCTCGTAAATCTGGGAGTAATCTGGGTCCTAAACTCCATCAAGTCAAACGAACACTGCGGCACACTGAGAGTTAAAAACTGTCTAAATTCTTTCACCTTTAATAAAAAGATCAGCGTTGGTGTTTTACCAGGTGTAACAATTAAGTTTAACATCTAGGCATCCATGAAAACAGAATTTATTACATTCAACGGAGTTAGAAGTTAAAGGAAGTTTCGCCAGTTACCTAAGCATGATATAGCATGTTCTAACTGAGAGATTTCTGAAAAAATTCAAACGTACAGCTCTGCTATCACTTCCAACATAAATGAAGACAGAAAACTAAACAGCAGTGACGTTTGTAAGGTTACTGAAGTTGGGCTAGCTGGTATGTAATGATGTGCTACGTGATCGCTAGCACAACAGCTATGTTAGCATAACATAAACAGTGAAGCTGGAGGATGAACGCTAACTTTTTTCCACTCAATAAAAGTTAACGTGAAGGTTCCTGATGGTTAGAGACAAATGCAATCGCATAGCAGGATGCTGTAAACGGACCAAACTTTAGTCAGGAGAACAACTGAGATAATCCATCCACAATACCAGGTTAGTCCTTAATATACTGCAACAACATGGGAATAGAGCAGCTGTGATAGAATACAGCATTAATGAATCAATGGTACAGAAGTGGAGGAAGCAAGAAGAATGAGTTGAATAAAGTTTGATTTATCTGACTGCTTTGTTTCGCTTAATGTGCCTTATAATCCCGTGCACCTTATGGTCCGAAAAATATGTATTTGACTTTTTTATTTGGCACACTGCAGTTTAATGTTGCAAAGCACCTCTTTTTAACGTCAGTGGATATTATACATGGTTATGCTCAGGATACATCAGCCCATTTCTACTGGAAATGCCTTTTGGTTAAACTTTCAGCAAGGAATTTGCATTTGCACTATTAAATTTTTATATAGCTTTAATGCACATAAAAAACAGCTGCTTGTTTAAGTGAAAATAAATGGATGGGTTTTTTGCGCTAGTAAAGTTGTGGAGTTGTATTTTGTCTCGCATCAATTATATCATCAGTTATATCGTTATCGCAAATTTTCAAATAAATATCGTGATAAATATTTTTGGCCATATCGCCCTGCTCTAGTCTGAATTTATTAAATTTAGAACTGGTGAAGCTTATCATTTGTGCTCTAATATATGCTTTAAATGCTTCCGATCTGGTGGTTGCATTTGTTTGATTTTTATTTATTGAGAAGTAGAGATCAATGTGTTCTCCTATGAATTTTATTAAGTCAGAATCTTGTAACCATTTAGGGTGTAAGTGCTAGTTAAAAGAGTGTCTGTTCACTTGTACAACATTATAAAATAGCAAGACTGGGGCATGATCTGACAGAACAATACTACCGTAAATACTGTCAGTTACACTAGGTAACAAAGATGAGGAGATAAGAAAATAATCTATTCGAGAGTGGGTTTTAAATGTTGAAGAGTAGCATGAGTATTCCCTTCTGGTAGGATTTTGAGTCCTCCAGGGGTCACAGAGATTCAAATCTTCTATATATTGAAGTAGTTTCTTTCTTGTTTGAGAATGTGAGGTATCTGTCCCTGACGAGCGATCAATCTTTGGGTCCAAGGTACAATTTAAGTCACCTGCCAATATTATCTTACCAGGAAGGGTGGCCATTAACAAAAACACATTCTCAAAGAACATTGGGTTGTCATCATTGGGGCCGTAGACATTAACCAAATTTATATTTTCTTTCAAGAAGGTACCCTGGACCATCAAAAATCCACCCGCTCTGTCATAAATAGTGTTATTTACCTGAAAGGGCACTGAGTTATGAATTAACACCATAACCCCTCTAGAATCAGAGGGGAAACAGGACGCTAGTACTTTGCCTGGCCATCTCCTTTGTACTTTCACCAAGTCGTTTCTGAGTAGATGGGTCTCCTGGATAAAAACTATTGAGGACTTCAGATGCTTAAGCCTGGTAATAACCTGCTTTAGCTTAGTCAATTTTACCATCCCCCTTACATTCCAAGAAGTAAATTTAAACTTCTTATTTGGAGTCATCTGAACCTAACAATACTCATGATTGTATCACTTAGTATCTTTTTTTTTTTAAGGTTGAGAGAGATGCTGTTGATTTCCTATGTGTGTTACATAGGCCTTGGACCAACTTCTCAGCCTCTGCTGGGGTTTCAAACTCACGTATCTGTCCATCAGACGACACTCGGAGCTTGGCTGGATAAATTATTCCGTAGCGTATGTTCATCAATCTCAGCTGTTGTTTTACCCTGTCGAAACACCTCCTTCTCCGGTGTAGCTCTGCCTATAGATCTGGGAAAAACAAAATCTCCCTTCCGCCACAGGTAACTTTGCCTTTGGCCCTGGCTGCTCGCATCACTTGGACTTTATCCTGAAAGTTTAAAAACTTGCGATGAGGACTCTCGGAGTGTTGGGTCGATTCAGATGTGTCCGGCCAGACAACCTGTGTGCTCTTTCAATGTAGAGTGGTGTCGGAAATGTTTCGGGTCCCAGCGCCTCAGGTAGCCACTTCTCCAGGAAAGCCACCGCATCATTTCCTTCCATTTTCTCTGGCATGTTAACTAGTTAACTAGTTGCAAGTTGGATTGGCTAGAGCGGTTTTCGAGCTCATCGAGTTTATTTGTGAGGAGAGATACTTGTTTAACAAGCGCATCAGACTTGTTTTTCCCTGAGTTAACTGTGTTTTCTACATTGCTAATTTGCACTTCTGCTTCATCCATGGGTGCCGAGAAGTCCTGCATGTCCCTGTTAACGTCCTGTATGGCTTTCAGCACCACATCAATTTTTGTGGAAAAGTCATTTCTGATCTTGTGGAGAATCTGAATGACATCCATGTTGTGCGCCGTTCCAGTATTCTCGCCTACGCGTGGCTCAGGCCTAGCATCATCTGCTGAGTTAGCTTGACTACTAGCATACGATACATCGTCTTCCTCATTTGGAGAAGGGTTAGTTTTAATTTTAGTGCCTTCTTCGCTGGCATATTTTTGCTTGATATTATACTAAATGGCCACAGGTGGTAAATTTCACTGTTCGTGGAGTAAAAGTATAATTCTAAGGATTTTACGCTGGGAGCTCACCAAAAGCCATATGTTCAGTTGAGCGCCATAGCCACGCCCCCGACATTTCACTGTTTTACTCTTTGGTTTGGTATTGTTCTGTACTCTATTCTTTTTTACTCAAGAAATATCAAGATAACTAAAAGAAGTTTAGTTATTTCATTGTTGTTTTTTTAAATTTGCAAAATCTTCTTGTTGATTGATCGAAGATGACTCACAGTTTTGTCCATTTGAAATCATTTCAAAAACACAACAAAGGTACATTTTAGTTTTGTCTAGTGCTTTTTTTTATCAGACTAACAGTACATTAAACATAGCTTTTGGTTGTATGTATGTATAGTACAAAAAGAACACAATCAAATACACTTCCCATGATGTAAATAGTGCCTGGTGTGTTCTGTCCTCAGGAAGGCTGCAGAAAGCCAAAACAAGTCTGTGGCCATAATGGCGAAACCTACAACACGGTGTGTGGCGCCTATTCTGACCGTGTCACTGTGGACTATGAGGCCCCCTGCCGAGCTGTGGGAGCTGTCTCTGACGTGGCCCCTGACTCAGCCTGCAGTTTGGTTTCATGTCCAAGTCTGTCCACTCCAGGCTGCCACCCTGTCACTCCACCCGGTGAGTGGAGCAGCACCATACATGAAAAGGTTAACTGGGGTCAGCCAACAGGTAAAATTACACTGTGTACATGACATTTATGTAGCGTCATGGGCAGTACAGTGGTACAGTAGTGAGGACTGGTTCCTGGCAGGGGCTTTTCTGTGTGGAGAGCGCATGTTCACCCTGTGCCTGCATGATGACTGCAGCTCCCTCAGGCCAGGACATGCATTTTAGGTTAACTGGTGATTCTAAGTTGACTGTGGATGTGAGGTAAAGTGGTTAAAGTGAAATTTATGAATGTTTTCAAAAAATGTCTGAAACACTTTTAACTGTCAGTACAAGTAGGATAGTGTCACATAAAGACATTACATTTTATTATAATATGTTCTCTGAACTTTATCCAGGAGCCTGTTGTCCCATATGTGCCAGCATCCTGCAGATCCTCTGGAGCAAAGAGCGAATGAACACGTTCTCAAAGGTATGGACGGTTCACAGCTGTTTGTTTGTTTAGGTAACAAATCCACTGTCCAGTATGATATTTTTATGAATGATTTATGCTGATGACAAAGGGAGTTTCAAAGTACTATTGTCTTTAATCAGTGTTGTTAGGTTTGACTTATAGGTAGGGTATGAAAGCTAGAGCAGGTAAAATAAGTATTGACCAGTTTTCATGGTGATGTGTCGTAACAACCCGTACAATCCACACATTCAAAGAAATCAAACATACATGTCCATAAATTATGTGTAAGAATGAGAAATGACACATGTAAAATGAAGAAAGGGAGGTGCAAAAAGGCGTGGAAAGTTATGACACCAGCTGAAATCTGTCAGTAAATAGAAAGCAGTCCTGCAAACTAATAGAAGCTGGTTCAGTCCCAACTGATGGCCTATAAAACGCTGTCTCATTACCGAGGTGTACACAAGAAACATTTCATAATAGGTAAAACCGTGAGCTCTCTCAAGATATTCACATCCTTATTTTTCAAAACATACTGAAAGCACTGGTTAGAGAAGAACTACTGAAGATTCCAGTGAGCACTGTTGGGACCATAATCCCAAAGTATCCACTATAAACTGGCTACAACCAGGCGCTGCCCTTAAGATTTCAGGTAGAGGAGTAAAAGGAATGATCAAAAGGGTTGTGCAAGAGCCAAGGACGACTTGTGGAGAGCTACAGAAGGACCTGGAATCAGCAGGTACAACTGTTTCAAAGAAAACAATAAGCAATTCACTGAACCGCCTGTATGCACACTTACCATGCAAGACGCCATTGTTTAAGAAAAAGTATGTTGAAGTCCGTTTAAAGTTTGATGAAATTTGCCTGTGAAGTACTGGGAGAATATGGTCTGGTCAGATGAGACCAAGATTGAACTCTTTGGATGCCACAATACACATCATGTTTGGAGGGAAAGGGTACTGCATATCACCCCAGAAACACCATACCCAAACTGAAATTTGGTGCTGGGAACATCATAGTGTCGGGCTGTTTTTTCTCTATACACCACTGGCATTCTTCATATAATTGAATGAAGGATGAATGGGAAAATGTACCAACACATTCTTGATAAAAATCTGCTGCCAAGATGATGAAGATCAAAAGAGGGTCGTCGCTGCAGCAAGACAATGATCCCAAACAAACAGCCAAAGGAACTCAGTTGGTTTCAGAGAAGGAAGCTAAAGCTGCTGGAAGGGCCCAGCCAATCACCTGACCTGAATCTGTGGAAAGCGCTAAAGCTAAGAGTTCATACAAGGGGCCCACAAAAGCTTCAGGGTCTGAAGACTGATGGCCAAAATTAGGAGGACAGGAGGCGTCATGAAGCTGTCTTCACCAACAAAGGTGCTTTTATATGACTTTTTTATTCAATAAATGTTCCCCATATGGATCAAATAAGCTAGTTCAGTACTTTTTGTCTGTGTCATTTCTCATTAATGCTCCACTTAATTGGATTTCTCCGTGTTTGTGGATTGGATGGGTTGTTAAACACACCTGGTGAGAATTCAATAGCACCTTTAGAGATAGATTTACTTATAAAATTTGTGATGTGTTATTCCCACACAGGGATGCTGTGTGAGACTTTGTCTGAGCCGCTCTAACATTGTCCTCTATGGGCAAGGGAGATGGAGGAGGCTGTGCTTATGACATTCATGGGAGAACTGTAAATCCTGTCTTAATGAGACTGACACTGGATGAACGAGAAGGATGGTGGCTACATTTTGATGTATATATTATACCATCAAACCCATAAATATTTGGACAGAGACAATTTTTTTTTTTACTTTGGTTGTGTACATTACCACAATGAATTTGAAATGAAGCAACTCAGGTGCAGTTGAAGAGCTTTCAGCTTTAAGTCAGTGGGACTGCCTAAAACTGTGAGGACCCAAAGCATTCTTCTAACACAGTCCCTTCATTTTAGGGGCTCAGAGTTGGACAGATTGGTGCAGTGTGCAGCACTGTAGCCTCACCTGAGTTCAGTTCCACCATCAGTCTTTCTGTGTGGAGACTGCATGTTCTCCCTGTGTTGGCGTGGGTTCTCCGGGTACTCTGGCTTCCTTCCACAGTCCAAAGAAGTGCAGTTAGTGGGGATAGGTTAACTGGTAAATCTAAAGTACCCATAGGTACGAATGTGAGTGCGAATGGTTGAAAGACCAGACAAAGAGCGATTCAGAAGAACACCATGGGAAAAGCACAGGTTACTACACTGGAACGGTCACCACCCGGTCATTCTACCTGCTCCACACAGTCTCTTGTGTTATAATATTATAGAGCCACTTACTGTTTAACAGACAGTGACAGTGGACAGGTTACCAACATAAGACTCATAGTTGCAGCTGGGGGCGGCACAAATGTGACCCCCTCAGTAGCTGGCTAACATAAACTGATGTACTGACCCAACCGACCAATCTGGTGGCATCACGCTCTGTACTGACACAACATGGTGCTGAACATGTTCTGTAACCTTTAATTTTAAGCACTTTGGTTTTTAAATCCAGGTAGACAGACAGAGTGAAGTCTTTTTTTCATGTAAATGAACTAGTGCTGTCAGAGTTAATCTCGTTAAAATGACGTTAACGCCATAACCGCATTAACGTAGCAGATCTCCATTAGTGTCAACGCGTTAGCGCGGTTAGTGCGGTGATGCATTAGCGCTGTGCAGCCCCACACAGGGGAGATTTGCTGCGTTAATGTGGTTATGGCGTTAACGTCATTTTAACTAGATTAACGCTGACAGCACTACTAGAAATGCATCGATTTCTGTAGTAAGCTCAATGCTGTCATTATATTTGTGTCAGTTAAGTATACCCAGTGTTTTCCAGTAAAGACAGATACTGTGGTACTGTGCTGGGAGCATTTGTTGCCCTCATTAAAGTGTCACTGACGTGTTGTATGAAAGTTGGACAGCAACATGAATGTAATGCTGTCTGTCGCTGCGTGCAGCTGAACAAGAAGCAGCCGGTGACGGTCCACGATGTCCTTCAAATCCTGCGGCCTCACATCTCAGTGCCGCAGTGTGATGTTTTCGGCTACCTGAGTATTGACCACCTGCTGGTGGTCATCATCGCCCCAATGGACCAGCAGCCAACACCTCTGCAGGTAACAAACACCATCGTGCACACACACAGATATAGTCTGTTATATCTGTTGTTCTGCACACGCTTCTGTGTTGCTGTTCTTTACTTTGATGAGAATGTGTGAACATTGTGTTCACAGTGTTTGCAGTGAAAGGCTATACTTTAGCTGTGTGACGTTCCCCTGAATGAATTAATAGCATGTATTTGTGTGTGTTGCTGTCACATGATCTTTTAATCATGTGTTCTGTTCGGCAGTCGTGACGAGCACAGTCGAGGTCTCAATGCTTTGTTGTGCCAAACACATTGTTTCCCCAAGAAGAGCAGCTTTGGCGCTCTGTGGGCTTTATTGGATTTATTTATGTTATATTATTATCTGTGTGGATATTATGCTGCAGTGGACGGGGTGAAGGCTGAGGGGAAAGTTGGAGATGAACCAAACACGTCAGGTCTCCAACTGCTCCATTTGCAACAAAACACCGGACAGATGAAACAAAGGGACATATAATTGTGCTGAGAGTGTGGGAGAGAGAACGTGAGCGTTTTTCATGAAACGTATTTGAAAATGATGCAGAGGTGGAAAGACCCAGGAGCCCCGGCTGCTCCTCAAGACTGCAGAAGACCCGAGGCCACACACTGCAAAGACATCAATGTGCCAAAGGGACCGGTGAGCCCCAGACCCAGGCCTGG
Source organism: Pelmatolapia mariae (assembly GCF_036321145.2). NCBI lineage: Eukaryota > Metazoa > Chordata > Actinopteri > Cichliformes > Cichlidae > Pelmatolapia > Pelmatolapia mariae. The sequence continues at coordinate 37,888,725 of NC_086235.1, forward strand.
CCACACACACACACACTTCGACACCCCATGAATGGACAGGCACCCCCAGAGCCAACCCCATCCTCAGACAGGGTACTGGGAATGGGGGTGTACAAAACCCTCCCCTCCCCGACTGTCTGTGGCCTGTTGGGTGCAGGTGTCGGTGTACACACCCAGCAAAGAACCTTTGGACTTGATATATGTGAACATATCTAAAGACATCCTGGGAGGAAACTGTCACAGCACATGTGACTCCTACAGCTGACTGAGAACGCACTGATCCACCCTACACTGGCACTAACAACAAAACGCACATGCAAATACCGCTGAATCCTGTAGAAGTGTGTATGTGTGCTCCATCTGTTATTGTCACCCCACCATGACCCTGACTGCTGTGGAGTCTCTGCAGGTGAACATCTTAGGTCCAATCTTCTGAACAGCTCATCTCACATAAGACAAAAGGGAGGAAGCCTGCATCTCTTCTTCACCTTGGACTGTAAATGTCTGCCTTCTGTGGAACCAGCTCCCAGTTTGAACTGGGGAGACAGACCCCCTCTCTGCTTGGTGAGAGATGATGAGAGATGAGATAGCCTTTATTTGTCAGTTGCAGTTGCCCACAACTGAGATGACGGACCTTGCCGACCGTACATACAATACACAAACATCAGATTGGGGAGACAGGTAGCAAGGAAAAAAAAACATTGAAATGTGTAACACAAAAGGATAATCCAGGAATGCACAGATATCAACACAACATAACACAATAAAACACAAGCAACATGGGAGAATATTCCAGTGTGTACAGCTGGATCTGGGACTGCTGCAATCTTCGATCGCGCCTCCAGCTGATCCGCTGTCCAAATCGGATGGGAGGTAAGCATGGAAGGAGGCGATGGATTGGGGAAAGGAGGGTGATAGTGAGGGTGTATCAGTATCAGTGTACATGTTTCGTGCATGTGTGTGTGTGTATCCCGTGTTCAGCTGAGAGAAAGTGTCACCACGGCCGGTTAAGCGAAGGCCAACAGACTCCAGTGGACCCAGGTGGCCTTGAAGGAGGGACAAAGAGTTCTGACAACAGTCCTGGTATCATGGAGAATTTTGTTGTTCCAGTCAGCTTCGACCTTGGCAGGCCTTCAGCTGGCGCCAGTGGGATAGCCGCATGAGTGAAGATGGTGAATGTTTGGGTTTCAACTGCATCCAATTTTTACAGTTGGTCTAATGTCCATCACTGGTCACCAATTCTCTCAATTTCCATTGTTCTTCTCCAAGATCTTATCCATATTGTGTTCAAAACACTCACAGTCCTGCCCATCGTCTATCATGTCGGCCAGCCTTGTGGGATTTTGAACAGCTGTAGCCGCTTCTTGTTCTTCGATAAGCCAGGTCCGAGCCAGCTCCAATCAGCCAGAACTCTGTTATCGTGGTTCCGAATTGGTAGATGTCGTTCAATGTCCTCCATCGAGAGTGTCGCCAGACACACGACGCAACCGACCATCGAGTATCCTGCAGCAAACCTCTCCGCAGGACAATCGGGCTCTCCCAAGCCCAGGAAGGTGTCAATTTCGTTACGGGACCAGTTGATCAAATCCATAATAATCCATTCTTTAGGTTTTAGAGAACAAGACTGAGAAAATCTTTGAGGGTTAGAGTTAGACGAGACTAGACAAAGACATAGAAGCAGCAGCAGGGAAGATAAGGGAGGGAGAGGGTGAAAGATGCGTCCGCCTCCTCCGAGAGCCAAAGAGAAGAGTCATGAAGCATGTAGTTAGGCCTGGATAGTTGAGGTTCAGTGGGATTAGGCCTCCCCATGCAGTATTTCTACCTAACTCACCTTTTTCACTCACTATGTGTTTATGAACCAAATTGCATTTAACTCTTGTTATTAACGTGCAGCTTTCTTACATAATGGGTCTTCCTCCCAGCAGCCACAGCAGTCAGCTTTCCCTAGGATCTGCTGCTACCAAGCCCTTGCTCACAGCGTGTTGTTTTTTGGGCCTTTTCCGTACAGTATAAAGCACCTTGTGGTGACTGTTGTTGTGTATAAATAATGTTTTGTTTTGCAGATTGAAGCCTGCAGTAAAGAGGCTGAGAAGATTGACTCCCTCATCAACTATGCCAGCCCCACTCTGGTGTCCCACGTCCCTCTGTCTGCCTTCCTCACCTCTGAAATCAAGACATCTTCCATCTGCTCCTCAGGGAGCACGCCATCGTCACTTCTGACACCCGCCCTGTGTTTCCTCCTGGGTCTCCTTGTTACACCGGCTCCAGTGCTCTAAGTGCCAGCCTCTGTGACTCCCAGTGTGCCAAAGTCAGGATGGTGGGCGTGTTCTGGCAGCAATGAACAGACGATCGTGATGACAATCATTCCTATTGACTGACCTGCGTTTCAAACAATCAGGGTGGTTCAAAGCTTTTGTATCAACTATGTTTAGTGACTAGTTACTCACTGGATTTCCCAGCCAGTGTGTGTGTGTGTGTACGTGTGTGTGTGTGTGTGTGTGTGTACGTGTGGACGGGTATTAACATCTTCATGGGGACCAAAAATTGGTAGTTTACTATACTTGTGGGGACAAACAGCCCTTGTGGGGACCAAAATCCCGGTCCCCACGAGTTTGAAGGCATTTTTGAGCCTCAAAATGTGGTTTTAGTGTCAGGGTTACAATTAGGTTATGGTTAGGTTTAGGGTCAGGGTCAGGGTTAGGCATTCATTTTTGATGGTTAGGGTTAGGGTAAGGGGCTAGGGAAAGCATTGTGTCAATGAGATGTCCCCACAAGGATATAAATACACACATGTGTGTGTGTGTGTGTGTGTGAGTGTGTGTGTGTGTGTGTGTGTGTGTGTGATAGACACTGTTTATCCATCCGTCCCAGGAGCACCAGGAGGGGGCGCTGATGTGCATGTTTGATTCAAGACTGCACAAAGTGTCCTTGCTAAGCAGGACATCACATACACACACACACATCATTTTTGGTGTCACTACATCCAGGTATCTGTGTACATTGTAAACATACATTGGAACATATATAATGAAGGGCACACGTTTAAAGCCTGTGGTACATGACAGTGTGCCGCATGTGGACCTGGTGATTGAACCTCTAACCTCAGCAGTATTATTGCTCAAACTGAGCCCAACTAATCCAAACACAGTTTGAAGGACTGGCTAAACAAAGTCTCCAAAGTCAACTTTTCCAGGATATTTAGTCCGTGCCATCGGCCCGTCTTCAGTGAAAAAAGCTCCCAGTTTGGACTGGTGAGACAGACACCCAGGTACTGGTCTATTTCACGTAGCAGTGATCTAAAACCTTGGTCAGTTTCACCTGATCACATAAAGCTTTTGTCCAAACAAACCTGGTAACACTATACTTGAAGTGGTGCTCATAAAATATCATTAATAGATTGTATTATAAGGTAGGGAACCTACAGTGACACTGAAAAAGCACCTGCTGACAGTGGAAAGGAAAACCCCCCTCTTAACAGGAAGAAGCAGGGATGCCATCTGCCGGCATTGGTTAAATAAATAATAAATATAAATAATATAAAAAGTCAGATATAGAATAACTTGACCACCTTGGATTTTTGAGCACCAGCTCAAAAACCAGCACCAGTCCCCACATAACGACATGAAGATAATAATCATGTCTTTGTTGCACACCATTGGCTGCATTTCCCACGGGGGCTAAACGAGCCCGGGCCACTCCTGCCTGGCCCCGTGGCACATGGTTACCTGCTCACCCACTGAGCTAAACTGGCACCTCAGCATAAATATTAAAAAGAAATATTGTTTAAATTTTTAATGCCTTTTTCTGGTATTAGAACATGTAATAATGAGTTTAATGCCGTCAGTTAAACTGACGTATTTTATGAGCGTCACTTCTAACAAAGTGCTGCATGGACATTCTTCAAACTCAATGAGAATCAACAATGAACCTTACAGCAGCAGAAAGGCCTGACCATCACTCCCTGTGTGATCCAGTAGCTCTGAATAGCAAAAGGGAAGTTTTCTGTTTTTATATATGAGAAGCAATAAGCCATTCACTAACAGAAAGGACAATCAGTTGCTACCCACAATCCACTGTGGGCAGATTTTCCACAGTATGCCTTATGTCTTATATGAAGTATTAATAAAAATGCAATATAAGAAATATCTCTATATTTTATATGTATCTGTCTGATTATGTGCCATGTTTCTGAAATAAATTGTTGCTATTCTTTGTTGCATGATGACAATTATAAAATGTGTTTACTCCAGAACATAATATAATATGTTTTTCCCATCTCTATGTGTGTATCTGCCTGTATAGCACAATGTGTCTCTATATCTAACAGTATTACTGTGCTAGGCAGCTCTGTAGCAGGGAACCCATCCGTCTGTTATTATTAGCATTATTATTATTACTAACTTCAAAGTGTTTTTTTCTCTTACTGATCCTGGGCTGCTTTTTTATGGTAAAAGTGTTTAATTTCAGTTTACAGTAAAAAAAAAAATAACTAAAAAGTTCTAACTAAGCTGCAACAGTTCAACCTTTTGGAAGTACTCGCATTCACTTTGTTGACTCACATGATGCTTCTCTTCTTTAATATGAGGCCTGTTGTCCTGATGTTTAGCTCTATATTTTTATTTTTGTAGATTTGCTTTATATTCATCTGTTTTCTACATGAGTTTCAGTTTAATTGTTTATGTTGTACTGTCCCCTCTTTGCTAAATGTTTGAAACATGCAGTCTTTTTAAGGACCACGCCCTCAAAGATGCTGTGTTCTCATTGGCCGAGGAGAAGTGTCTGTACTTTGTAATCATTCGTGTCCGGAACACAGAATTTAAAGAAAGCACATGAGGAAATAAAAAAATAAAATTGTATGGACAAATCGAAGCCTTTGGCTTTTTACTGTAACAGTTTTGTTTAAAAGAATCTGTATATTTTAGATGAAGAGAGGGCATAATAGTTCCTCTTTCAGTCAAAGCTGGCATGATTGATTTAAATGGAGTCTGTATAGAAATAAAAAATGCACATAGAAACATTACTTTATTTTTAGTAACCTGTACCTAATAATAAATATTAAAAAAAAAACTAGTTTGTCTTTTTAGGGTAAGGTAACTCATAAGGCTTTAGCTTAATTACCCGTAAGAGTTATCAGTTAGCTAGTTAATGTTAACTTTAGCTAGATAAACCGGCTAATATCTTTGTTAGCTAATTTGTCAAATCTTGAGTTTAAAACTCAGTTAAATGACCTTTTTGTTGTTCTAGTTCACTCAAATAGAATCTGCAAAATGTATATTTGATGACTGCATACATATATGAGCATAGCATGTAAAGATTAAAAAAGGCTAATGCTAGGAGAATGCTAAAAGGTTTTTCTTCAAACTTTCTTCAAATGGGCAGACAATATTTTTCATTCATTGTAGGATAAAGACAATCATCTTCATTTTTACTACATTGTATTCAAAAAGGAAAAGAGATGGTAATTTGTATAGTGTAACATGTTCTGAGAGGCTAGGTTCTTACTTTGGGCAGCTAGTTAGCTAGGTTTGCTGAGTAAATAGCTGCTGCATTGTGAGATGAATGTTTATGCGCCATGTTCAAGTTAACTTCCCTTCAGGAAAACGAATTTTAAGCTTTTAATGTTAAGGCCTATTTGGAATGGGCTAGAGTAATCAATGTACTCAGCAGAGATGGTTTCTGTAATTAAAAAAAATGGCATGACCTCTCAGTCTCTGTTACTATTCATTATTCCTTTTACCAAATTGTTGTCTTATCTGTTTTCTTGAAAGGGTTTGGCTCCAAAGATACCGTAAATTAAAATTTGAGGAAATATGAAAGAGCAGTACCACCTCTTACAGTGAATGTGTTTGCAGAGTAGCCTGAAGGCTGGAAAGAAATAACACAACCTCTATGTCATTTGCTGCAAAAGTGATCAAATCTGCACTGACATTTCCAGACCTCTCTAAATAGTGAACAGCGCAGTGAAAGATGGGTCATTCATATTTAACCCACCGAGGTTCAGGATTTATGTGTTTATGTTAGATAAACACATAAATCCTAAGAGAAAAAGGCAGAATCCAACAGTCCAGCTGCAGGGGGGCCTGGGCCAGCACCACTGGATCATCCTGTAGATCGTGCGCAGGTTTAAGCTGGTCCATTGAAACCACCTCCTGCCGACCCCCGAAGTCCAAAAGGAAATGCTTGTGGCCTGGTTTAAAAACTCTATATGGGCCGTCATAAAGCGGCTGAGGATGGTTTACAGGCCAGGAGTCAGATGAATGGCTAATTTGGATTGGAAATCATAGAAGCAAAGATGTTGCTGGCAGAAAATAACATGATCAAAAAGGCACATAAAATTACACAAATATAGATCCCATGGCTCGAACGAGCATCGAGGCAGAATGACAAGAAACACACACAGAACAGACACTGAGGTGGATTAGTAACTAATTTCAGAGTGAGTGAGTTTAGAGTGATTACAGCAGAACTGATTTTGAAAGCATGAAAAAGAGGAAGTGATCAAAAGAATAGACTAGATGTCACAGCCTGCAGAGGCAGACTGTGTGGACTGTGTGAGGAGGACCAGGAGCAGACACAGGCAAGGAGAACTGAACGTGAACGAAGGGCGAGCCTTTATTATGGCTGATTACACGTAGTCAAAAACAAGGCAATGAGGACTCTGGTGAAACTTAGACTGGAACCTAAGAACTGTGACTGAACTATAATAATGATAAAGACTATGGTTGTGATGACAGGGAGGTAGGTAACACAGACGATGTGACACTGAACACAGGAAGACTTAAATACACACACGAGGTGATCAGGGGAAGTGGAGACACACGAGGAAACAGCTGACTAGAATGAACGTAATGACACCACAGTGGAAGTGAAACTAAAACAACATGGACCACAAGACGCCTTTAAAGTAGAACAGGAACCATAAATAAGACGCAGACGTGACATGAGCGAGACAACATGAACCACACAGACTTGAGACATGACAGATTAGACACACTAACCAATAAGGGAGACTTATTGGTCAGACATAAGGGGAACCATGAACTGTAACTGTAACCTAAGCAAGACAGGGTTTAACTAGATAAGCTGAAATGAAGCTAGAACACAAAGGAACAACAAAATATAAAGAAACACCGGTCACATGACCCAGGACTGTGACACCAGAGCCCAAAGGCCTCTGAATATAGGTAGACAAGTGGCGATGGATTCATTCATTATAATAGCGATCTCTGTGGTATTTTCTTTAAATAGGTAAACAGTCCACCTGTGGCAAATTCACTTGATAGACATGAAGTGGAAAAAACACACATGTCTATATGAAGTCCCATAGTCAGGGATGCACATAAGTGGTCCGCAGGTGTGCATGCGCTGTCAAAATAAAAGATAAGAAGATAAGAAGTTGTCCGCTAGAGTGGGATTTTCACGGCACATCTCTGTGCGTTCATCATTTGTTTGAAGCCAGCTCACCTCCTGCAACCACTTTTCCGAGAATACGAGCTTCTTTTGCAGTTCGGACTCCTTCTGACATTTCTTTGGAGGTGGAGGAACACCAAAGTAATTGCTTAAAGGAGCTTGCTTCTTCGACATCTTTAAGAGTTCTAAATAAATGTCTGTCCTCCTCCACAAAATCTTATGTACGCAAACGCGCGTTGCAACTTCTTATCTGGTGCGCGTTTTTTATTTTGACAGCGCATGCGCACCTGCAGACCACTTATGTGCACCCCTGCCCATAGTTAGCAGTGCATGTCGTAAGCACAAAGAGATGGGATTGTATCGAGGCACAGTTTCGGGGAGGGTAGAGAAAAATTTCCGTAGTACTGAAGGTCCCAAATGAGCACAGTGACATCCGTCATCCATAAATGGAAGAAATTTGGAAACACCAAGACTCTTCCTCGAGCAGCTGCCAGATCAGTCTGAGAGATCGGGGAAGGCCTGAGTCAGTGAGGTGGCCGCGAACACGGCAGTCACTCTGACAAAGATCAGGCATCGTTCTCTGGATAGAGGAGAAGCTTCCAGAAGGAAAACAGTTTCTGCAGCACTCCAACAATAAGCCCTGTTTGACTGAGTCGTCACAGAAACCACTCGTCAGTGATCACAGTCCGCCTGGAGTTTGCCCAAAGGCACCACAAGGACTCTCACACCATTTATCCGTCAGCTTTCTTCTGCTCATCAGGCCGGGTCAAAGGGAAGTGGGTGATTGTCTTAGTCCCTTTAGAATAGGGGAATAACATGACCCCAGTGCCATGTACACCAGTGGAGTGCCTGGTGGAGTGAAACACAGGTCTACATCTGGATTGTTTCATCATCTTCAGCCTCAGCTGATTTCTCAAAATTGTATTAAAATATTAATAACAGAAAAATCAGATGAATTCAAAGGCTTGATCCGTGTGTGACATGGCCAAGTGTCAGTATCTACATTAAGATATGAATAAAAACTGAAGGCAGAGCTTATTTACATTTAGACATGGTCCGAGTTAAAAATGGCCTGTTGGATGCATGTGTTGGTGTATAACTGTGTGAAAACTAGACGGCTGTTGAGGGAAGAGATGCAACACGAGCATGAGACTGCTGGACAGCAGTGCTCATCGACCCCCCGACCCCCAAAGAACCCCTCAGTGTCTAAGGTGCATGTAAAAGTGAGTGAACAGTGAACAGCTGACTGGGACTGCCTCGGCAGGACAAGGGCTCGCAGCTCCAGCATATTTTATGTGCTGGGCTGAACAGTGGCTGTTCCAATGCTCACTGACCCCACAACCCTCATGGACCACACCGACTTGGGAAGCTTCTGTGAAGACCAGCTGATGGTGAGTCACCAGGCCCACTGCATGGCCATGTCGGTCCAGTCCTTCCACCAATGGAGAACTCAGTAGAGTCCCTGTGAGACCAGTCAGGCGGTGAGTTTGAAGTGGGCACAGCTCAGCAGGCAATATTAGACTGGTCTCATGCACAGTAGAGCTAGCGGCCAAGGCAAAGTGGTACCAAGGTAGCATGGCTGCAGTACTCCTCTTCTGATGCAGCATAAACCCACCAGACCCTGAGGCTTCACAGCCTCATAGGTGCAAAGACTGCATCCATGCATCCAATCGAACACCTTCCCCTCAAACCTGAAAGGCCTCAAGCCAAAGGCCTGTACATGTGTAGTTAGTGTGTAGTGTGGTTGTTTGAACTTAACAATGAGGGCACTACTGAATCTTACAGTTGGTGCCAAAAGGCCATCAAAGGCAGGTTACAATGTAAACGCTGTCTCCAGGTCTGAAACATGAGGAGTGTTATCAGGTCTGACATGTGCTCCTCTGTCCTGCAGTGGACAGAAACTCCGTTTTGGAGTGGCATAATTAATGTGTATAACATCATATTGTGACACATAATTGTTCTGTAATTTTAATTTCAGGAGTAGCATTGGCTACATTTTTGGGTAAATAGTCGTATATAACTTTGCTTTTTGCAAAATTGGTGCAAAATATTTTTACATTTACGAATACATTTGCATTTCAAGTTATGAGAATGATGCATTAAACATGTTTGTAGTATTCACCTGAAAAAATATAACTTTTTCCTATCTAATTTGATGATTTTTGTGTGATTTTAGACCAATTGTGTTAATACAGTATGTCAAAAGAAAAAACAAACAAACTATAAATTCAGACATGTGCTGAAAAGAATTAATGTGGGATAAATAGTTTCTAAAGGTAAAATCAAAAGTAGTGAAAATCCAGAGGGTTAAAGAGGAATCCAAACACCCTCACAAAGGGGGGTCATTTCCTCTACATATGGAATATGGAACAGAGTACAGAGATAGTCTCGGTGTCATAGAGAAGCTTGGTTCATTTGGCCAGAGTCATATGATCAGTCACATGAACCATTGTGGGACACACATGGAGCCAGTGAGGAACAGAGGAGCCCGTTCCTACATAAAAACCAAACAGAATAACCTCATGTGTTGTTGTGATTTTACTATTTCATAAGCAAATTCTAACCCCAGGCCAAAAACATACATAAAAATACACTATACATATGAATTACATTAAATGTAACTGTCCAATGGCTAATAACCTAACATAACCACGTGAAAACCGGGAGCTCATAGCACAAGCATGCACCTAACCCGTCATAAGACTATGTTATTATTATATGTAAAGTATTTTTAATCTATTGTGTTTACAAATAGAGATCACAGCAGGGCACATGTTTAAACATGATTTCATAATCAAATACATAATTTTTCACCATATAAAATACATGTTCAACGCACCACAACAGTAGAGTCATCACATGATATTAAACAGAAGCTGCCACTCAGGTCTCGAGTGCGCAATCACAGTGAAGCGGTTCAGGCTGCGCTTCATATTTTGGCCACCAGATGTCAGCAAAGAGAACCGTGTTGAAAAGCTTTGAGTAATTTTTCAAATCAAGCTTCAGTGCTTCACAAAGCTTCATTGGGCCGTACCTGTGATAAAAATGCTCCAGTAAAAGTACTGAAGCACTGTCTTCATTTAGGTAAAAGCGAAAAAGTACAAAAGTTACTCTGACCTGTGCTGCTGCTGCCGCTCTGAGGTTTGCTGATCTTTGTGGATTAAACATCTAAACTCAACGAGATGTAAGCAGATGTTTCATTAGCTTATTTCCATCCTCTACACTTTGTACTACCTAAACCAGACAGCATAAAGTTTGTATAAAGGCTGAAGGTAGTCAATGGAACTAAGCGTCAGCGTAATCTCAGCTACACTTGATGTAACTGAACACTGACCATGAATACCACACCAGTGGCACCAGTGCCACACAGCCTTTATTGTAAATTCATCACAGTATGAAAAGCCAACCTGTTTATTTTGCACAAAACTACCCAGTATTCTAATGCAACAGTTGAATAACACAAATGAAGTATAGTCTAGCTCAGGGGTGGGCAATCTCAGTCCACGAGGGCCGGTGTCCCTGCAGGTTTTAGATCTCACCTTGGGTCAACACACCTGAATCACATGATTAGTTCGTTACCAGGCCTCTGGAGAACTTCAGGACATGTTGAGGAGCTAATTTAGCCATTTAAATCAGCTGTGTTGGTTCGAGGACACATCTAAAACCTGCAGGGACACCGGCCCTCGTGGACTGAGATTGCCCACCCCTGGTCTAGCTTGTTTGCAGGATGGTACATTTAGCAAAACACATCATATACAGATCCAGTATGCCATTAAAATGACATAACATGTCGTTGGTGTATTCTTGTGTCCTTTATGCTTCTATGTCTGTCCTGGTCTCATCTGTGATATGTCCTTTTGTCTCGAGTGTTTGCTTTTGATTTTGACATCTTCTTCTCCTACATCAGCACTTATGTTTCAGTCTCTGTCTCAGTGTTAGAGCTCATGGGATGATGTGCTATGATCAGTTGACCTTCCCTTGTCAAGGTAAATATATTTCTAAAGATGCCATTGGCATAAAATTCTCAGTAGATGTAAGTAACTCATCTAATCCACACATGCAAAGAGATTAAAGCACAGACGTCCATAAATTATGTGTAATAATGAGAAATGACAGCGGGAAAAAGTATTGAACACATGAAGAAAGGGGGCTTTAATGGGCAATCCTGCCACTTAGTGCAAATTAATATTATCTGGTGTAGTCCCAAGTGATGTGGCCTATAAAACAGTATAAAACTAAAAAAAAATCTCATGATAGGTAAAGCCAGTGAGCTCTCTCACAACACACCCTGATGGCATTGGCTATAGAAGAATTTCTAAATGCCCACCTCTGAGCAATTGCAAATGCTATGCAGCTGTTTATTGACTCTGACAGTGAGCTATGCTAAAATAACAATAGATCTCTAAGCTTCCCTGCCCAAAATAAAAGTCAAACAAAAGACAATTTGCTTACCTAAATTCCTACCACAAAAAACAAGAGAAAACAGGTTTCAACAGAAAAAACTTGTCATTCCTACGAGGCTGCAGCAGTGTTCGATATATACAGTGAAAGAACACGAGTTCTCTAATTTACAGAACTATTTACAAAGGTCGCATCTAGCACTCATATTACCAGACACACAAATTGACTTATTCTCAGTAACAACACAGAAACACTCAGAGAAACCATCAGAACCATCGGCTGCTTGTAGGGTGGTGGAGGCCAGGAGGGAGGGGCGAGGTGTCATCTGGACCCGAGAACCTTACATGGAGTCTCCATCAAGACACACCCATGCACACACCTGAGGGGGAGGAGAGAGAAAAACCCACAACCATATCCTCCAGTGGTTTGATGCACACACAAGAACACACACAACCCCTATGATCTTGGGTCATACCATTTCACCCCACCGCAAAAAACCCCCAAACATTTCCCCCCTATAAGAAATGTGTATTTTACACCCTGAGAGAGCATCGGCTACAATGTTCTCGTGACCTTTCTTAAAGCAGATTTCAGTGTTGAAGTCTTGGAGTAACAAAGACCTGCACATAAGGCATCTGCATATGAGACAAAAACACAAGAGGGATATAGTCAGAAAACACAATGATTGGGATAGGGCTAGAGCCAAGATACACTCTGAAGTGTTGTAGTGCTAGCAGTAAATCTAGGGCCACGTTTTCAGTTGTGCTGTAATGTAGTTGACGCTTCTTGAACTTTTGGGAAAAATAACAAATTGCACGGCCCACATAATGCTCATCCCCCTGTAGGAGTGCTGCACCAGAATTTTGGTTGCTTCAAAACCAGCTTGGCACTCATTGGACCACCAGAAGGTGGGTGATATAAAGTCAAAGCTGCCAAAGAAGCACCATGCACATTGTAAGTCACTACCATACCTAAGACTACCTAAGATACCTATGAATCAATCCATTGTGTTTGAGTAGCAGGGAAATCCACTATTGCTTGCACTTTAGCAGCCACTTGAAGGATTTGCCCTTGCCCTACCTGTTTACCTAGATGAGTAACTACAGCTTTGCCAAATTCACCTTTGGCCAAGTTCAACATCAGAGAATTATCCAAATACACTGCACAATTACTTATCCCACACGGATCAGTATTCATTAGTCACTGGAATGTGGCTGGCGCATTTTGCAATCCAAAGGCATCGCTGTATGTTGTAAGAAACGGTCCAGTGTAACAAAAGCACTGATTTCAGCTGCGTGGGTGGTTAGTGGGACTTGTCAGTATCCTTTAACGAGATCTAGTTTTGTGACAAACTTGAGCCGACACGGTCCACACAATCATCCATATATGGAAATGGGAAAGAATCAGCTTTCGTGACAGCATTAACCTTACAGTCATTACAGAACGGCACGGTTTGATCAGGCTTTGGCACAAGAAGTGATGGAGAGCTCCAAGGAGTACTACTGGGTGCTGCAAAGTTATGATCAAGGAGATGTTTTACTTCTTGTTGCATCAAACAGCTTGGGGTTTACTTGGTAGATATGCTGTTTAACTGGTTTATGGTCACCCAGAGCAATTAACACAGTGGTTTGAGTGGGAATGTCATTAAACAGAGTTGGGTGGCTTTGATACGCTTGTGAATATCTGCCTGAGATAAACACAGGTGTGATAAGTAGGAATCTAAGTCAGCCAAGATCTCAGAGTTTCAGAGAGCCATACCAAAAACAGAACTGTGTTTGTTATTCAGCCCATCATCACAGAGGTTAAAGGGAGTGACCAACATCGACGCAACATATACGGAAGACTGGCTATTAGTGCTATCAGTACTTTTACGGGCAACGTAAGCCTTCAGCACATCGATGTGGCAGGCACGACTTTAATTTTTACGGTCTTTTTATGAGATAAAAGACAAATATGCTCCAATTATAAGTTTTCACAACATATTATCAAAACAATAAATTTTCATGTTAGTTTTGCACCTCCTGTTTCTGGCTCAGAGCCTAAAGGCTGCTGCGCACAGGCAGTAAACACTTTTCATTATGTGTGATAAACAGGATACTAAGGTGATTGGTCAAAAGCCACAGTTCTCCTTTTTGACTGCGATCCAGCACTTCGGCTCACGTTTCTTCTTCTGCAGCTTTCTGGGCATCTCCTTACTTGGAGATGACCCTTCTGCCGGCAACGTTCCCATTACCATGACAACCATCACAGTTAAAGGGGGTATAGTGCATACCATAATAACAGATTTATGATCAAGGCCATACTCCTGTGAGGAGGTTGTGAGGAAGTGTTGTCTGTTAGTATCAGAGTGAATCCAAAACTATTCTACAATACACTCGCAATAAAAACACTAATATGTGATGCTAAAAATGAAATATTAGCCTTTAAGATAAAAATAAATCCCAACAGGTAAGCACAACATAATCTGTCTCACTGAGTTTGCGCTCTACAACATACTGACCTGAAGACCTTGCATGTGGGGTCGAGCCAACGACAGGCATTAAAGCTAAAACACGGTCATGTGACTGAAGGACTGTGTGTAGGCCAGCTAGAAGAAAAGAGCAGTGGAAAGGTGTGTATGATGTAAACTATTTAGTCATGTCTTTTTGCTTTAAATAAAGATGTGGATGAATAAGATGATTTGTTGTTGTGTAACTTGGCCAATCAGCAATGAGCTCCCAGTGACCCTTGCTGTTGTCCTTGATCACATGACTTTCCACAGTCGCCATTGCGTTCACGTTCACCCAACGCCATGTGCTCAGCAAACTGTTACTGAAGCCGAATCACTGCCCACATAGCAAAATTGGTATGGCCCAGATCTGGCCCACACAATGTGCTTATACATGGCCCACATACCGCAAAGAATGACGGCCCTTTGGTGGCCCAGATCTGGTTTTCTAGAGGTGGCCCACACATGGGTGAGCAGAAGGCCAGTTGCAGACACACTGCTGGCCCAGAACAGTTTCAGCTCTGGCCCCAGATGTCAGCCTGATGTGTACCTTAATCAATCCATGTAATAACAACATGTGCCGGAACATAATAGTGCAAAAGTAACATGACAAAACTCTGTTCAGACAGGGAATGGACTGTTTCCTGTAAAGCACTTTTCTACTCTCCCAGATCACTCAAAGTGCTCTACACAACAAACCCACACTTTCTCTAAACTGAGTGCTTCCTAACTACATTCATACACATTCACTCTTGACATTCAGACTGGAGAAGCCAGGGCTCGAACTACTAACCTTAATATCAGTAGGTGACCTGCTCTACCTCCTGAGCTACAGCCACCCCGTGGTAAACATGAATAAACCCTCACTAGGTATTGGATAAAGTGTACACTCACAAACCTGTCGAACCTGCATTTGAAATGTTGGCTACCATAGCAGTATAGTACTGCAACAAGGTATTTGGGTCTTCTAACTAAAATAGGAAAATATGAACATAAAAAGTGCCACCATTGCCAGACCTGGCCCAGATATGGTTGATATACACCCTGCCATGACACCAGTCAGTCAGAAGTGCCAGTTTGATTCCGGATCCGGTCCAGACATGTTTCCTATGAGCCTGGGCCACATAAACCAAACCACAATCAGGCCAGATGTGGCATGCTATCACATGAACAGTGCCGTCTACACCAGGCCTGGCCCATATCTGGATGGCATACCACTTACCATGCCAGAAGTCAGCCAGCAGTGCCAGCTTGACACCAGATCCGGGCCAGATCTGTCTGCTATGTGGGTAGGAGTTGCAAGCGACTCTGCTGCAGTTGTTTGTTGTTCAGAAGGCCACCCTGTTCATCAGTCAGGTTTTTATTTTATCTGGTAAATGATGACTCAGTGGTTGACTGACTTGTATTTACTTATATTTTATTGTTTTCGCTATGTTTATTATTTTATCGTATTTATTATTCTTATGGTATCTATTATGTTTCTATTGTTCATCACTTTGGTCAGCCTTGTGCGTTTTTAAAGTGCTATATAAATAAACGATGATGATGATGATGACTCGACAGACGAAAACCCGTCTGAAGCAAGCCTCCATTGACGAGTAGTGATTCCACAGTTCCAGTTAACTGGATGGCGAGCCAACCCAAGAGTAGATAAGACTGCTGAGGCTTCGTTCCCATGGCATGGTGGGGCAGATACCTGCAGGACTTCAAACTTTCCTTCTTCACCGGAGTGTGGAAGATCAAACAATTAGACAAACACAGACCGGCCCCAACCATCCATCAGTTATCAAACATTCATTCATTCATTTGACTCAGAGGCAAACTGTAAGCACGCACTTTTTTTTAGTTTGTTATTACAGGGGAAATAGTTTGTATTTATTTTATTGTGTTAAGTACATTTCTTGGCAGCTGGAGTGTGTCAAATATACCATTTTGTGCACTGTTACTCTGGTGTGGTTCTTCCTTATTGATGTTTATGCCTTGGGCTCCTGACGATCCCAGATTCTCTGATACTGGCCTAGTGACAGTTTAGTTGTTCTTATTAATAAACTGTAAGTAGGGTTACAAGTGCAACAGATGTTATGTCAAAGTGTGTCTTCATTTTCATCTGAGCACCTGCAAACGCATTACAAGCAAGACTGGCATGGCACTATGCAGTCTCTCTTGGGCCATGGTACATCATTTCACCATAAACTGGCCATGATGAGTTTCTTCCCTCAAGTTTTCAAACAGAGGACTAAAAAGAATGATCCAAAATGTTCAGCCAAGGAGCAGGTGTGGAGAGCGCCAGACAGACCTGGAATCAGCAGGCACAATTTTTTCAAAGAAAACAACAAGTAATGCACTGTATGCATTAGTGCTGGGCGATATGACGATATATATCGTGTGGACGATAGAAAAGTGTCTATCGTGCCATTTGTCTTCTATCGTTTCTATCGTTTCTAACCCGAATTTTACAAATTATTACATAAAATATATCATTAACCCTTTACAACCGGTCGGAGCAGGCACACTCCGTTTTCCCTAACTATTTTTAAATCCCTGTAGAACTGTAACCACGTAAGGTAGCGCAATAATGTTTTTTTTTTTTTGCATATGAAACCGTAGGAGTTGTACTTACATCTTATTCCATTAGCTTGCCCTAGGTCACGGTTTTCTTCCACATATAGCTTTGCAAAAATTGCATAAAAAGCGCTTCCAGCAACAAAAACATAATATTCCAGACTTGCAGCAACAAAAACATAATATTCCAGAAACAGGCTTTGCCGATCCGATCAGCTGTTCATAACACTTCCTAGTTGGAATATAAGTCAGCGCAACTATCGCATTTCCGCCATTACCTGTCCGAAACCGGAAGTGACGTCACTTTCGCGGAAAATGTAGTTTTTTAAGCTTCAAAGTCTATGTTGGTGTTTTTAAAAGTCATGTTTGACTTTATGCTCTTCTGTATCGTTTCTGGGATGCTTAGAAGTCAAATTACACTGTTGGAAATAGTTTATTTTGATGCACATGCTGTTTTTTTGCAAATCTGCATTTATTTATTTTCATTTATATATAAAAATTTGTGTATCTCAAAAATAAAACTATGAAGACACTCAAAATAAATAAATGTAAAGATAAGCTCTGGCGGACTTGGTTCTATGGTAGGTCTTAAAGGGTTAAATAGCCTGTGCAAATATATTAGTGTTGTCTTCTCACTATACATACTCTGAACTTTATGCAAGAGAAAATAAAGTATAAAAAAATGATATTTTTCGCAAAGAAACTCCGTCTTGTGGTTTTGCAACATGGTGCTGCTTTACATGCACCCGGATTTGCGACATGCTTTACAGTAACTCAAAACAAAGACTGCACCCTCTCCACTCGCTGTTTACAGACTGCATACTTTCCAGATGACCACAGGTCAGGTGGTATATCGTGATATATATCGTTATCGTGATATAAAATAATTCATATCGTGATAAATATTTTTTCCATATCGCCCAGCACTAGTATGCATGTTCACTGCGCAAAACTCCAATGCAGGTTGAAGCACGTTTACAGTTTGCTCAACAACATTTACCTAAGCCTGAAAGGTTTTTATGATTTAAAAACCTTTCAAAAAATTGTTTGTCATTGATCAAAAGTTTATGGACCTAGCTGTACCAGCAGAGATGGGCAGTAACAAGTTACTGTAATCCAATTACTTTTTCCAAGTAACGAGTAATGTAAGGGGTTACTGTTGCAAAAAAGTAATTACATTACAGTTACATTCCTGTACTCACGCTACGTTACTAAACTGAGAGTGTCTCATGACAATGACATACGAGCGTGCAGCGCCCGTGGCAGCATCAGACGTGTGTAGATCAACAATGGATAATATGGAGTGCGGGAGAGAGTGCGACCATGCAGCGTTTAAAACGTGGAAGTACTCGCATTACTTTAAGTTTTAGTCCATAAAAAGTGAGAAAAACATCAGCGTCTGCTGTTCACTCTGCGTGGGAAGAAAACTTCTTTCTACAGCGAAAAATTAAACTTCAAATCTGAGCAAGCAGCGAGCACGCTGCCACGGGAATGTGACACTCACAGAGAAACCCCCGGATCCCCCCACTGACGTGACCGCTATGGGCAAACCTCCACCCGCCCCACTCCTGCTAAACACAGACGATAGATCTAAGAGCGACAGGACTCAGAGCTGCTGAATCGTTGATTTTATTTATTTTCTGCTGTGTTTTACTTGCATCTATTTGAAAGAGTGAGTGTAAACACAAAACATTATTTTGTTTTATATGCTGGAATATGCAGAAAATAGGTTTAAATGATAAACAAATTAAATTTTTTTAAATTTTTGTTTGATACAATGTGCATAAAGTTAAAAGATTAAAACAAATAAAACATGTTTTAAAAGAGACTTTTTCATTTGATTACATTTTATATGATTTATTATGCAGAAAAAATAGAACTGTGCTGAAAGATCTATTGCTTTATTACATATTCAGGTTGTGTATCATGTTCAGGTAATAAAGTAACTAATTACTTTTGAAAATAAGTAATTAGTAAAGTAACAGGATTACTTTCTTGGAGAAGTAATGAGCAATTAGTAACTTATTACTATTTTCAAGTAACTTGACCAACACTGTGTACCAGTCCGTTTATCATTTACTGCAATTTTCTTTGTTTTGTTTTTGTAGTTTTGCTACATTTGATTTTAATAATAAAAATTTTTTTTTTTTACAAAATTGATGGAATAGAAACAAATGCCATCTTTTTCTGACATAAAACTGTTTGTCAATAATGTCACATGTTGAAGTCCATAATGGCATTTCCTGTCTGCTTCTCCACTTGTAAGCATTAACCAATCAAAGAAGAAACACTCAACTCTGTGAAGCTGACCAATTTGTCTTTGCTGTCATACTAGATGTTTTGCATGTAATCAAATTGTCTACATATTTCGCAGATACTGTAGGTTGGATGTGTTTTGAAATTCCATTTAAATTTTTTTTTAATTAATTGTATTTGCTGTTTTTATACTACCAGCACTCAGCTTTATCATGTATGCTGTCTTCATTGCTGTGTTATCAGCAGCTGTTTGCAGCCTGGACATAGTTTTACTTTACCGTGTTCTTATGGCTTGTTCTGGTAACTACAAACAAGTTATTTAGGAGCTCTTAAAGCCATTTAGAAAGTCCAAGTAAATGATTAACAACATATTTAGATGCACATTTATACATGCACAGATTATGAAATGAGGATTTATCGGTGTTATTTCATATTGTAATTCATGGCTAATTCAGGTATTTACTAGTTGTTAATTAAGTATTTTTATGAAGTGAGTCAACCAACTGAGTCTTCAAAGCATTTACAACTTAAATCTTAAAATGCAAAAAAGCCTTCCCTATCTTCATAACTGAAAAAGCACAAAGGGATACAGGACATACAAATATTTGTTGTGTGATGCAAACATAACTCACCATTTGTAGAAAACAGAAATGTATGTCAGACCAGAACCTGAGTTTGCAGAAGGGTTTACTCTGTGGAACCAGCTTCCAGTTTGGATTCAGGAGAC
Organism: Pelmatolapia mariae; assembly: GCF_036321145.2. Taxonomy (NCBI): domain Eukaryota; kingdom Metazoa; phylum Chordata; class Actinopteri; order Cichliformes; family Cichlidae; genus Pelmatolapia; species Pelmatolapia mariae. Next base: position 37,908,548 of record NC_086235.1, read on the forward strand.
AGACACTATCTCTACTTTTAAGATTAGGCTTCAAACTTTCCTTTTTGCTAAAGCATATAGTTAGGGCTGGACCAGGTGACCCTGAATCCTCCCTTAGTTATGCTGCAATAGGTGTAGACTGCTGGGGGATTCCCACGATGCACTGGGTGTTTCTTCTTCACTCACTATGTGTTAATACACAAATCTGCATTAACATGTTTTGGAGTTGTTCATCGTTGGCTCTCTTCGACAGAATGTCTTTGTCCTGTCTTCCTCCCCTAACCCCATTTGGTTGCTATTTGAGTTTGCTGCTAATATTAACAGAGCAGCTGGTGACATGTTCTTTCTGAATGTTAAAGTCACCCACAATAGTTATTTTGTCTGCACTAAATGAAATAAAAAGTCTCAGAAATGAGTGTAAAGAAAAGCACATATCCCCTTTGTAAGACTTTATTATTCTATTCTCTACGAATAGTTTGGTTTCTATTAGAAATATACGAACACGGTGTAGTACTGAAGTAATATAAATGTAACTGAATTATAACATTCTTTGTTAATGCAGTGAACACGGTTTGTTTACAGGCGCGTTGCAGTTGCTCTAGTGGGCGGGGTGTCGGACGTCCATTGGCCAATCAGCGCGCTCTACTCCTGAGCAGGTCCTGGCCAGGCGGGCTCGTTGCTCCGTCAGCCTATCAGCGGCCGTCTTCTTCTGCGCAGGGAGAAGTTAGCAGTCGAGTGGCAGTCTGGTTCGCAGCCACGATGGGTGCAGTACGGCTTTTTGTGGTCGTCCTTCTTTTTGGGACAAGGATACAAGAAAATAATGGTAAGTGATCTGAAAAGGACACAGTAGATGTGCGTTTGTTGGTGTTTTCGTGTATTTGTCGAAACTTGCACTCTTGGTTCGACTCACTTCCCTTAGAAGTGCTCTTTGTTCAAGAACCCCCAAGAAGCGGGTTGTGTCTAACTAAAATGGCGTAGGGTCTGCGGCCAGTCTGCTGCTGTCTGCCTGATGAATGTTTATAGTCTGGGGGGAAAGGACAAAGGCAGCAACAAGTCACACGGCGCTGAGACGGTTCAGCGTGCTAAGCTCGGTTTTGGTCACCCGTTCCGATCCTGTTTTGGACCAGCACCGGACCGTCTGAAGGAACAGTCCGAGTGTGGCTGATAGAAAGTTGGCCGCATCACGGATGGCTGTTTGCTTTTTGTCAAACATTAATTGAAATTGGGAACAAACATTTTTTCCTGCTGGGATTTATGTAAATATCTGTATTTACCATTTCTTATCTCAAACGCGTTGTTAGTGTTCTGGTCAGGACTCATCTTGAGGAGCATTAATAACCTTTGATGTGAGTCTGATAAACAACTCCGTTATTCTACGTGAATAAATGCTTAAAGAGTAACTTGCTGGTTGACTTCAGTAGTTTTCTGCCTGACGAGCAGACGCTAGCCTGTTAGCTTCTGTCAGACATTAGTTTAGCGCTGCTGTAACTTTCAACAAGAAACTCATGTAAATAAATGCTGAAGTCGCTGCTGCGTAAATGCCAGAGCTGCATCGTTTCACTGCATGTTTGCAGCAGCGTAGTTGGCTACAGTGGAAGTGTTTAAGGAAACGCAGCTTTGAAGTAGCCAGCACGATTAGTGACGAGGGCAGGCGCGTGCACTGCTGCTCGTGCTCGCGAGTGTTGAGCCCAGATTTTTATTAGTTTTTCATTAAAAAAACATCGTGGTCGCTAAAACCATCGCGTGACTGTTACAGGTGAAGGTTTTTCTTAAAGGTACAGCAGCCTTCACCTGCATTTGTATTTTTTGCGCTTCATTGTGTGACATTCCTTTGTGTATACAGGCTCGTGATGAGTGTGGAAGCGTGATTTCAGCTGGCATATATAAAGAGGTCATTAAAGCCCCCCCGTGGGGTCCTCACATACTCTGCTGCTGCTTCAGATGCAGGCTGGATGTTACACTGATATGTTGGCTCAGGGACACAAACAAAGGGGAGGCACTTCTGCTCTTTGTTCAGCAGGAGGCTTGTCATGTTCCACGTTCGGAGCAACATCAGTCCTTCTTTCTTTTGTTATCCTCACATTAACGCAAGTCTGATTTTAATTGGACCACGAGTGGCTGTGGATTACAGTTTAGACTGCATGAGAGCATCTTCACTGCCACCTCTGTGCCACGTTGCTGTTTAGCACCACACCCATGCAGCTCCCACTCCTGCTTCAGCAGCATCCGCACACAGCTGAGCACAGGCAGCAAGCTAAATTGGATGGTGTCACTAGTACTCATCCTCCACAACGGGCTGGAGGTGATGCTCTGACACTTCCCTCCCATTTTCCTCCTCCATTTTTAGCACAGTAAGTAATGAAAATCGTGACATATCTTGAGATGTAGAAACCGATCTCCTACAGAGTATTCCACGTACACAGTACTACATACAGAATTCAAAGTATATACATGTTTGCAAATGTATAAATGCAGCAGATGAGCTTGAAATGGTGCATGAACCTCAGAGAAGCAGTGCCATTCAAGAGCTGTTTTTTTTGTTTCCTAATGTTGAAGTGTTGCTAGAAGAGTGGACAGTGGGCACACACCTGGTTTGGAGAGTGAGGCATGTTTCTGTGACAGTGTGTACCACATGTACACAGAAAATCATAGCAAAACCAGATATGACAAGAGGCATCAAAAAGTTGTTGTGAGCACTGCCAGCTGAAGCTAACGTGTCACATGTCCTCCTCGCTCAGTGGAGTAGACGAGGGTGGGTGATGTTCAAGTAATTATTGAATAGTGTTTTTCTTTAAAGCAGTGGCCACAATGTCAGATAGTTACACTGGGGAGAGTGGTAGGAAGCTAACTTTGAACACTCGATTATGATGTTTGTTGCTGTTAGGGCTGCCACGATTAGTCAACTAGTCACGATTACGTCGACGACTAATTTAATAGTTGACGCGTCGTTTGAAGCTTTGTGAGATCCGGAAAGATGTCAGGAATAAGTAGTAGGATTTAAGAGTGTAATAACGGACTGAAACAGAAGATGGCAGCACTGCATGTCCAGGGATGCCAGCTGCCGTTAAACCCCGAAGAAGAAGAAGCTGTGTCTGGTTTCATAGCTGTGTCCAAATTTAGCAGCCGCATCCTTTGGGGGCTGCATTTGTAGGCCGATTACGTTACAGCGACGCGGCGAAGCCTGTCCAAATTCAAAGACTCCCCCAAACGCGGCCGAAAAATGCGTTCTTCATTTCCCCAGATTTGAAGGATGGGTCGGGTGTGTCCTTCGTGGCCCACCATATCCCAGAATTCATAGCACGGCCCAGCCAATTCCAGTTTTCAACAATGGCGGGAGCTACTTAGTTTTAATATTACTCTTATTAATCTTTCTGGGTCACAAAATAAACTTAACATATTTTCAGGCGAGAATGTAGCTGTGTAAACTTCAAATATCTGCTCGGTTTATTAAGACACCACATGTTTGCAAGAGTGCTCCGACGTTTTCAGAGACGTCTGTTACCCACCAGCTCGATAGCTAGAGGGCTCAGTGGAGCCGGCGAGAACAGCGAACTCCCAGCACATCATTTTCAAACCCCCCGCGGTCTTTCACTACTCGGGTTAAACATGATATATAAGTCACTTAGATAACTTAAAAATGTTATTGTTTGGCTTTTTTTAGTATTTTATTTGTTCCTGAGTAAATCGGTTTGGCTGAGATTAAAGTTATAGTTTTTACACAGCTGAATAAACGTCAAGCAGACAACTGATTATCAGAAGTGTGAGATGCTCGAGAATATACTCCGGTGTCCTGTTATATTTTAGACAGCAAGGAGCAGACAGCTGAGTTTATTAAACTCCACCGAAACAATCTGCAAATTTCATTAAAGTTTAATAAACTATCATCTTGTCTTTATTTTTAGTTAGCACATACCTTAAACACTTAAAGCTGTAAGCTAATGATAGTTATATAAGAGCAGATGCTGCTGGTGCAATAAGCTGTACGTTTTACATCCAATGGATGATGATCTGATTAGTCGACTAATCGCAAAAATCATCGGTGAGTAGTCGACTATCAGAATAATGGTTTGTGGCAGCCCTGGTTGCTGTGTTTGCTGAGTGAGAGGAGAGCCTTTCTGTTAATCCCGCAGTGCTGTTTGATGAATCCTGCAATAACAGCCAGCACGGGCTGTTTGTTAGTGACCCAGTGGTCATGGGATTTTGTTCCACCAGTGGCAGCTCTGCTTCCTCTTTGATGGAGGGTTGAACAGATGTTTTTGTTAGAAACAGTAAAAATCAACACAGACGGTCAGTTGCTGTTTTTTGCGTCCGGTTGTGTTGCTCATGCTTCACTGTTGGGTGTTTATACAACATGTTATTGTTGTGGAGGTTTTTCCGGGCACCGTGTTCTCCCACCATCAGGACTAGCAGTGGAGGAATGCCAGGCATGTGGGTGACCCCAGACAGCCGTTGTCCTTGCTTAAAGAACCACAACTAATTTGAGTGGTCGTAGCCACACGAGCAGCCGTTGGCAACAATGTGTTAATGAATAACCCTCGATCACTGACGGAGAGGCTGCTGCCTGTGTTTCTGAGTGAAAGCTTCAGTCTGGCTGAGGACGACGTCGTATGATGTTAGGGCTGAAGCTGCTGGTTATTGTAGTGATCGATTATTAATGAGCAATAAGAAGAGAAAATCACAGTGTTTTTAAGTTTAACTGCACACATCTGTCAACAATAACCAAAGCGTCTGTTTGTATTTACTTTGCATACTAAAGTTTGATTTGTTTAAAGAAAACATTCTGTTAAATGCAAAAATAAATAATCTCAACTCCAGTCAAATAAAGTGAGCTCTGCATGGAGTCTAAACAAACTCATGAAACACAACAGACTCCGTCTGACTCCGTCAGACTCTAGGAGCCAAAAGAGTTCAGACAATATTGTATCTGTGTGTTTTTGTGCGTGAGCATGTCTGTGAATGAGTGGGTCTGTGAGTCTGTGTCCATTTTGCTTAACATGGTTGGTGACTGAGGGACGTGACCTGGACGTGTCTGTGTGGTGGTCACAATGAGAGCTTTTCCAGTTCTCCAGATACTAAGGAAAGGAGCTTCGCTGCTTCCTTTAGCAGAGGATACTCTTTACTCTTTACCATCCTGTGTGAGTGTAGAGGAGGAGATGCTGTGCTGTAATCCATGCATTCATTTCATGCCAGAACCTGACCTCTCAACATCACACTGCTGGGATAAAAGCCCCCTATTGTTCAGGTCAATATCTAAGCTCCAGATTAGGATGAGTACTGACTGATAAAGGTGTGAAGAAGGTTCTGCGTGCATTAGTAAAGTCCTTTTTACTTCAGTACAGTTCAGCGTAATGATTGGAGGGAATTTTACATCAGTCAGGGAGGAGGGGCGGAGTTACACTGGATCACAGCAAATGTAAGAATATCATTTTCTATGCTGTGATCCAGTGTTTACTGTGTGAGGCAAATGAAGGTGATGATGTGATAAACTAATAACACCGTCTGAGTGTTGGCAGCTGTTTCTGTCTGTAAGCTAGTTCACATCATAAAAACAGTGTGTGGACCAGCTGACCTGTCACATGACGTTATCTACAGTCAGGTCACGAGCAGCCCAGTTAAGGTTGGGTGATACGTAAATGTTTTTCCAGCGGACAATCGTCAGTCCAGTGAACGATGATAGGTGACATTTTGATGGGCGGAGCCTTGTAATCATGCACAGACTGATTCGCACGTTTGGAATTTACACGTTTTGTTTGGAGGGGATATTTGACCTTCTTTTCTTGTTTGTTTCAGTATTAGTGCTGCTGCTGTTTGGATTATTCATTTATTTGAGATAAAAAACTTAACGTTACGTCTGAGATTTTTTAATGTTCGCTGGATGAGACATTTAGATTTTTAACTTACTTTGTGTTGAATTTTGTATCTGTTGTTTGGTGGAGTGTGTCAGACAGATAAACACGGTTAGAGTGGAAAAACAAAGCCAGTGTCTCTTTGTTTCCCATCATTGTGGTTTTTAATTTAAATTCAGTGTTTTTGTTGTTTTCTGAACATAGGCTGCTGCCGTTCGTTCTGCTCTGAGTTTCAGTAAATGAATCGCTGCGTTTGTTTGCAGCTGCAAGACGGTGCTGTTAATACAGCTCTATTATTTTTTGCATTGACTCCTTCTCTTAGCTTCCACCAACATTATTAGCAAACATACTCATGGGCAGATAAATAAATCACTGGTGTAAGAGCGATGGGTGAAAGGCTCAGCCTGTCGTCGAAGGTCGATATATTCATCCAGCCTTAATCCCAGTCACTGTTACTGTGCATGAACGTGCGCAGTGCCTCTTAGTTGTAACATTCAGGCATTAATCTATCACACTTACATTTATTTGTTACAGGTTCAGCAGAGAGAAGCAACTCGCTGTGTGCTTTAAGGACATCACATTTGTACAAATGGCTTTCATGCTCTGTGGGCAGATGTTTGACGTTGGAGGTGTTTCCCTCTGTGTTGTCATCAGTGTTGGTTCATCACACTCATCATTTGATGTTACTCTGTAAAATGCCATTTAACAATTTAAACCTACACACGCACTAACACGTTTGTGCCTGTCCTAATGAGGACACACACATGATGTTTTTCTTTGTCGAGCCCACAGCAGCAGATGAAAACGAGCACACAGAGACTTGAAAGTGATCAACACAGTGACTGTACTCTACAAACAGGTGAAGATGCAGCCCGACTGCTCATCTTGCTGAAGTTCAGGCTCCGGCTGCTGAACTGGAGTCTGCGTTCACTCAGCTTTAACAGCACTCTCGGTTCTTGGCTAGCTTAGCGTTAGCATGCTGTCCATGCTGAAGTTGTGTTAACAGCATAATGTGCTTGTTTCTGTCCTGGAGCAGTCTCCGCTTTACCATCGCGCTCGTCTTTTTTGTGCAGTGTCCACGCTGTGGACTGCACCGCTGTTTCCCTCGTCCTCCGACACACGTACTGAAGTCAGCTGACCGTAGCGAGGGAGCGAGAACCAATAAGTGGGATCGATAGGCAGGCAGACTAATGATTCTAAGCAACTAGACTACTAGGGCTGTTTGATACAACGATATATACCGTTTGACGATATGAAAACATCTATTGTTTCATATTACCCTTTCGTTTGTTTCGTGGTGTTGCAAAACAAACTGTTTACTGGAATATTTTTTCATAGTTTTGATGGTCACTGTAGAATTTCTTAAAGTTCTGTCTTTGTCTTATATTTAATATAACCACACAACGGACGGACAAGCAACAACAACGGTAAAACTGTGGCTCCGCCGTCCGCTTGTTTATTTTCCACATAAACCTTTCACAATAAAGCTGAAGATCCTGTTGAGATTTTTCAGAATAAACTGAATTATGTGAAATAGTATGCAGAGTGTTTACGGACCAGAAGCAAAAAAAACAAAAAACAAAACAAAACGTCGGGTGCTAAAAAATAAACGTTAGAACATGCTTTTCCCCGCAGCACGCCGTGTAATAAATACTCACAAAGAAAACTGCGGCTGTTTCAACTTAAGTAACACTCGACTCCAGGTACACGACGCCCAGCTGAAAACACTTCACACAAGTCAAGCTGCCCGAAATTCACACAATGTATATCGTTGTCGGGACGATAAATGTCTTATATATGAGATTTTGGTCATATCGCACAGCCCTATGGACTACTACTGGGTTCTCTACAAGAACCGGTTCTGGATTCCCGTCCCTAACCAGGACTGACAGCATGTGGTGTTCTGCAGTAAACTGGACTAACAACAGCAGGACCCTTTCAGTAAGTTATTGGCACGTTTGTAAGTCGATCAATAATGAACGTCCTTAGCTAGCTAGTTAAGATGAGCAGTTGGTGTTGGTTAGCTAGTCTGTGAACATAAATGAGTATAACCCGACTAAAGAATCACTCTGAGCTGTAGTTCAGACATCAGCTGTGCTGCTCTGGCTGAACTGAGGGATGTTCCTGCAGCTGAGATGGGTTATGTCAAAACTCACTACCGTTACCGTTACAGTACTACAGTACAGTATATTATTCAACTAAGAGCAACAGGCTGGACTCTACTTCAGATCATGTGTAGAGCTGATTATTAAATAAGTGCAAAGAGCAGCACGTTTGTGTGTCTCTGCACGTGTAAGGACAGTAAGCCGTCATTATTGGAGGATTTAATGCAGAAGAAGAAAATGTATTCTTCACTCACTGCCTGCCTGTAAAATCAGTGACATTTTCCAGCTGATATCTCGGTTTGTTGTAACACACCTGATGGAAGTAAAATAACCAGAATTAAAACAGCAAAGCACAGTGTTTCATTTTCCCAATGACTCGTTACAGTTACTTATAGTTGTTTTCCTTGTGTGTTTCAGTCTTCTGATGTTTGTGAAATGAGTTCTCTCTCAGTGGGTCAGCAGAACATCTGGAAAGGGAGGAAGTTTCTCCAAACCTCTGGATGCAGGAATGGTCTCTGTCACTAGTTTTTCTCCAGGGTGGATGTATCTGTGGATAATAATGTGGACTCTGGGTCCTGTAGTTAAATAAAGTATAATTTGTACATCTATGAAACCTGCTGCTGCTGTTTTTATTGAAAGTGTCCATGTTAGCCGGCTGTAGAGGGCTCTGTGAGTGGAATGGATCGAACCTTCAGTTTTAGATCATCTTCAGTCTGATGTTAAAATCTGAAAGGACCGCTGATTTAATTTCCAGATAATTCTGACTCTGTGTGGAGTGTGCAGCTGATGCCATCTGTCTATGGTGGGATAAGAAGAACTCAGGAGAGCCGAATCTTAGACCACGACAGTAACATAGGTGTGTAGCATCGCTAGCTAACTAGCAACAAGCCTGTGCCTAATCTAATCCAGCCACCAAGTTAAGAACAGGAGCCACTGAGTGATGTTACGTGTTGTATTGAACTGTAACATGTTCACACGTGAGTCTTTGTCATGAGAGTGATTTGTTTGGATTTACTTTCATTTAATGAGTCACAGTTAACCCATCAGCTAATTGTTTGAAAACTGCAGCAGCCACATAAATGTATCCAGCGGGGCGGGCGGCTGCGCAGCGACTGCACCTCAGGTCACTACTGCGCAGACAACATGGCAGCTCCAACAAACAGGAAAGTTTGGCTTCATTTCTGCACCATGGGAGGAAGTAAAGTGGTGTCTTCTGTGTGCTACACATTCATTGATTCACACAGTGTGTGTTGTCATGTAGGACGGGGCCAGAGCAGCAGAGCAGACGCTTCAGTCTGAGCTGTGAGTCAGCGGCTTCAGACGCCGGGCCCGCCGTGGCCTCCATTAAATGGCTCCAGGTCTCCCCGCCTCTTCAGCCAGGCCTACTTTCACTCACTCGCTGTCTGTGAGAGTGATGTAATCATTTGTCAGTGCCCCACTTTATGTTATCTAAGATTGAGTTTAGATTTTTGTATTTAACTTGTTATGTCTCTGCCTAACCAGAGAGGGAGCTCCAATGACTCATTGAATAACTCGATTATTTACCTTAAATCGTAGACCCTCTGTGGGGTGTGTTAGGTGAAGCGTCGTCGAGCAAGTGTTTGAGCAGCACTGTGACTGCAGTCTTTGTTTTTCGCAAAAAAGACTGATGACAGCAGTGAAGATGATATTTCCATCGTTTGCAGGAGTTTGTTACACACACTGTGACCAAGACGGTGAGCCCAGGTGGAAGGAAACACATTTCCCAGCATCCATCAGCAGCACCTGTTCCTGTAATCACTGTTTACACTGTAACAGCTGGAGGGAGGGCTCGCTCACATCACCTGTTTAACTTCCACACAACTTTATTCCTTTGTTATACTGGCTGCAAACAGTTTTACAGCATAAACATTATTATATGATGTTCAAACAGAGACTCGTACACAGTAAGTGCTGACCTTATAGGCTGAGCTTTACTCTCAAAGCCTGCAGCTGACAGAAGCACCTTATATTGTTGTTTCACTGAGCTTTTTATTTAAAGCATGTTGTAAGTGCAACAGGAGCTTTTCTTATGAGCACTGTGTTAAGTGCAGCTGTTGCATTGTCGGGAATATTCATGTAATAATTTGGTGATTTAAAAATGTATAAATGATGGTCTGCTCTATTCTAACGTGATGCTGCGTCTCTGTAACACTGATGGAAGCTCAGATACTACAACACACACACACACACACACACACACACACACACACACACACACACACACACACACACACACACACACACACACACACACACACACACACACACCTCATCCTTCTGTATGGAGACGTGAGCTGTAGATTAGTGTGATGCTGGGAAACCCTGGGCTTGGTTAGATGTGAGCTGATCATTACTAGAATAAAAATAAAAGTCAGACTGTCACATAAAGACTCCCAAACTTATAACAGACAGCTGCTGTTTGGAATACATATGTTCAAAAACTAAACAGATCGTCTGACATCAGTCTGCAGGATCTATGAACAGCACCAACACGCTCCCTTTCCTTCCTCCTTAAACATTTTTATTATTGGTTTGAATTCAGGATTAACAGTTCGGACAAGTATGAAACACTCGGCCATCAGACCCGATGATATAACCTGTGAGACGGTCAGCGGGGCTATGAAGGCTGTGTGCGGGGAGGCGCGCTGTCGGCGGTCACATCACAAGGAAGCGACAGCTCAGACAACATCAGAGCACTTTTGCAAACAGGCCCCATCTTGACAGATGTAGCCGGGACACCCCTCCATGTGACTCCTGCTGGCTGCTTCCTGTGCTGGTGCTTCCTATCAGTAAGACGGCTCCTCAGAGAGCCTTGTCCTGTGCTCGCCTGTATAGGGCTTTGGAGTTGACGTCACGCCGCAGTGCATTGTGGGATCGCGGCGCCATGTCAGAAGGCCACAAATCAAAACAAACACACTGTGTTGATAGCAGGACTGCCAGAACCACGCTTAAAATCAGCGCAAAAGACAAAGGGCTGTATCGCGAACGATTGCGCCCAGACGCCAAGAGACGGTACATGGAAAAAATAGCGTGCATCGGTAATGCAATGATCGGTAATGTATGAAAAAAGGCAGTGGAGCGGAAACCCAGACGGCCTACCGCCGTTGTCCTATCCCGATATCTTCGCGTACCTTGTCTGTGGAGTCAGCGCATACACGGCGAATCATTTTCGGAATTATAAATTCCTGGAGGAGCACATCTAATTCACAAACGGTTGGGTACAAGATTTGGCTGTTTTTAAGCCTCCAATTTGTGAGTACGTTGACCATATGATCAAGATACAGCCAGAGGTTGCCAGCTGTGCGTTGCCATGTAAATAGTTTGCATTTCATGTGTATGTACTTGCTTAGTACATGTGAACAGATCTTGAATAAAAAAAATAAACATACTTTTCTTTTCTGTTTCATATTTCATATGCTGGTTTGCCTGCAATAATGCCAAATAATACGCTACTCCGTCAACATGACGTGGTTCTGCAGCATCACACATTAGGATGTTTATCTAATTATCTATGACCTCAGCGCATTCAAAATAACACTAAAAGCCTATTAAGAGAGATATGAATTTATTTAGAACTCACCGGAAAGAAAATGCCGCGAGCAAACCAACAAAAAATTGGGGATGGCAGAGAACTCGATATCCGCTCGTCTGACCGCTGCAATCCAAGCCTGACGTCTTCGTTTAGTAATATCGGATACATGAGATCCCTCCCGTTGCCTCCAGGAGGGGAAACGATGAAAAGAGAGCCCATTTTCCAGCTTCTTGCCTTCCTTATCGTGTGCTCTAACGTTGCAACACAGCACGTACGAACCATAGCTGACGCTTCCGTGTGCTTTCTTTGGCCTACTGTCATGGCGGGAGGGGGCTTGGCCCCGCTCCCGTGACATCACGCTCCAAAGCCCTATTCCAGCTGGTGACAGGAGGTCTTGTGGTCTTTACTTCTGTTGCCTTCTTGTCTCCGGGGTGGTGGAGCTGCAGTTTGTCTGCAGGGTGAACAGCTGATGATATTGCTCAGTTATTTCTTTGAAATATGTGCAACCATTCCTCACCCCCCACAAATAGATCTACTGTATTGGGGCTGCACACTCGCTGCTCTGCTTTTCGATCAGAGTCACGACGTGGTTCATAATTAGCATTATGGTAAAGAGCAAATCCCACAGAGCCCTTGTTCATCATGGTTGCCAGATTCACAGAATCAAAAGAAATGTGCACGTTTCACATTTGTAAAAGCTGCAGCATGAATGTGATGCAGTGGTGTGCATGCTGCAGTGTTGATGCTGAAATGCTATATTGTGCAGCCCTATATATAAATGAGAGGGTCCACCAAGCATGGCAACAAGAACAGTCTCATCCTGTGTAGCTGTTGAAGTCGTGGTTAGCAGACTGTTGTTGATCACAGGCTCCACCTTTTCCTTCTGAAAAGTCTGAGGCAGAGCAGCTGACCGGCTGCTGGCTCGCTAACCTTCAGCACCATTAGCATAGGCTGCTCAATATTTATGAGCGCAGGGCCTCAGACAGACGTACGACCTATTGATTCTCAGTTTAATCATCCAGACTCTGTGGGAACAAGAAGCTGGCTCAGCTTTATGTTGCCTTCTCTGATATGATAGCTGGGTGCTGTGGTAGTTGCAGGTTGTGTTTAAAAATGCATTGTTTGCATAAGGATGGACCAAGTGTCTGCCTCCAGTGTGATGGAGCACAGGCTGTAGGGAAAACGTGATCTTCTAATTCCTCGGCTCCCACCATGCTTTCCAAAAATGGGGATTGATCTGCAGTTAGCCAAGTGTCACAGACAGAGTGCTGCATCTGTTATAGTGTTTGAATAGCCCAGTGCTCAGCTTTGTGTTCCACCTAAACAATAGAGCCATCCACAGAGCAGGTTTCTCATCTGCTTTGTAAAAGGGGGCAGATCCCAGGGCCCCTTTCCCAGCATGCATGCGTCCACACATTCACAGTCATACAGAGATCACAGCTGGCGTGGACAAAGGGCTGGACATAAAGGAGCTGACCGGGTGGATGTGGCAGTGGGCAGGGCCGTGACCTTTGGAAATAACTGTGGGAGCTGAGAGGTACCTCTGAGGAAGGGGAATGAAATGAAGATGGGGGTAGGGCAACATGTAGGGTGTGTCTGTGATCAAAACAAAGCAAGAGCTTGTGTGTTCAATCGAGTGTGAGCTCCACATGATGACTGATTGACCTAAGAAGAGAAATGACACCTCCTGTCTGCACACGTGCTGATTTAAAGTATTATAACGTTGCTCATTTGTACATGCTAGCAGGATTTTCATTAAAGAGATCACAGGCTGCACCCAGCTGAAGCCTCCCATTAAACCAGGTGTTGACTAAGGCTCAGACACCAACATGGACAGCTGGAGACCCCACGGCTGAGCAGTCGTTCCTCTTATATTATACATGCGCCTGAGTGCACACATAGGTGCACTGTGATGGAAATCCTCTGCTGACTGGTCCACAAGACTGTCAGAGCTGAACGTCACATGTAGAAAATATAATATTTACTTAATGAGTAATTTGATATCAACTACTGTTGAGACTCAAGTGTTATGTGATGTAGTGACTCCAAGTTTAAAGGTACATATTAACTTGTATTATATATATATATATATATATATATATTGGTTCAGAGGTCGTGACCTCTATAGATCAGCACTAACTGTGCTTTGTTCTGTATCTGATGGACGAAAGCTAAACCAGTTCCACACCACTGAAGTTGCAGCATTTTTACAAACCAGTTCTGGTTCATCTGTTTCATTCAACCATCCGCTTTCGCCCTTCTCATTCTGTTGCCGCCATGCTTTTTCCGCCATGTGTGTATGAAAACAAAAGCACTGCGCATGCGCGTTTTACCCATATTCTATTGCGATATTTCATTTTCTTATCATTGCCCAACATTATACCGGCATTACCGTGAACGGTATGATATGGCCAGCCCTAGTCAGAGGTCAAGTTTTCTGCAACATTTTTGAATTCGATGAATCAAGAAGAAAGTCACGTTGGATCTTCACATTGATATCGTAGGTCCATCTGCTAAAACTCCTGGATTAGTTAGAATCCCGGCCTCCTGGACGAGCTCGGCTTGCTTTACGCGGCGCCTTCCCATCATGACACCACGCTGGAATCCACTGATGTTTGTAGAGGCGTCTGCATGCCCATGTGCTGGATGTTATACAGCTGTGGCCATGGAAGTGACTGGAAAAACTGGATCCAATCATTTGGTTGGGTTAGTGAATACTTTTAGTAATACAGGGTAGAAAGCAGCATTGTGTTCAGCCACGCCCCCAGGCCTAACGCCGTTAACCTGACTCAGCATCTGCCCGGCACACACCGAGGATCACGCCCAGCCTTCATCCATCTGTGCCCTCTTCTCCTTAACCAACTCAACCTTTGAATCTATTATTGTACGATCTACTGTACAATATAAAGCGCCTTGAGGTAGGGCTGGGCGATATATCAAAAATTTATCGTTACCGAAATTTATGACTCTCATCGACGTCATTTTGCCCATGTCGGTAAATTCGGTATTTAAAAAAAAAAAGAAAAGGCATGTGCAGGTTGGCGATGTTCATGTCCCTTTAAGACGCTGTGCTATGTTACAGACTTGACGGGGTGGAGTCACATGACTCTACTACCTGTAACAAGACGAGACACGGGTGAACAAATGGAGGACGATTTAAATGTTGAAGCAGCAGCGACGGAGGTAGAGCTGGTGGAGGAGGAAGAGGAGACGCTTGTTAACAAAAAAAATGCATCATCAATCGTTTGGCAACATTTTGGATTCAACAAGGATGATATTGTTAAATGTAAACTCTGCAAAAAGACTGTTGCGTCAAGTCAAGGTAACACAACCAACCTCTTCCACCACCTGCAGCACAACCATGAGATTCAATTCGAAGACATAAAAAAAGCTCAAAGCGAGAAGAGATTAGGAGGACCAGCAAAAACGTCTTCCTCCACCAGGCAGCGGTCAATAACCGAAGCATTTGCTAGTACTCAACTATATGAGCGAACTTCAAAAAGATGGCAAGAAATCACAAATGCTATAGGCTACCACATAGCAAAAGACATGGCTCCTATTGCTACAGTGGAACGCAACGGGTTCAGACACTTCATGAAAATAATTGACAAGAGATATGAACTCCCATCACGAAAATATTTTTCAAAAACTATCATTCCCAGCATGTACAGCACAGAGAGGGAAAAGGTTGCTGCTGAATTGAGATACGTTAAGCACGTTGCAGCCACATCCGATCTCTGGTCCAGCCGCACAATGGAGCCGTATATTAGTCTCACAGTTCATTACTTCGACAACATGGTTATATATTGTATCCTACACTTTTTATTTTGTTCAGTTAATAAATCTTAACCACTAAAAGTAGTTACTACTATTGTCTTCATTTATTTTCAGTGACATTTTACAGTCCTTTAAAGTGGTAATAATATAATTGCAATGAATAGGCCTAGGGGGAATAATATTATCAAAATAACTGGAGGAACTATGCTGCCTGCCACAGCCCCATCAAATGAAAAAAAAAAAAAAAGTTTGTTTTTTTGGCACTTGGGGTGGTTATCGTCCATTTATCGTTATCGAGGTTAACTGCTCAATTTATCGTGATATTGATTTTAGGCCATATCGCCCAGCCCTACCTTGAGGCGACTGTTGTGATTTGGCGCTGTATGAATAAAATTGAATTGAATTGAACCACTTTAATATTTAGACTGTTACTCTGTCAGCCACTGGGCCTGTTCCAGTCAACCCACTGCTTCCAGACTGGGAGTCCATGTGAGGACAGATTACCCAATAGGTTTGGTATCCTGGTCACTGCTTTCACATGTTTTCCATCATACTTACTGTTAGAGTGGATTGTTAAATGTTTGTCATTTTTATGCTTGCCAACTTTGATGAAAGGGATTCCACTGTCCTTCCCCCCAGATTCTCGGGGTTCTGGGTAGGGGGCTGTAAGGTTTTATTGCAGATACATCCTATCTGGAGGATCTACTTCTTTTGATCTAAGCTTCCTGAGGTTATGACCCTTTGATCAGCAGCACACACACACACACACACACACACACACACACACACACACACACACACACACACACACACACACACACACACACACACATTCCTACTTACATATAGAAGATCACACATATACATACAATGCGGGGGGCGTTGCTTTGCTGTGTTTTGTGTGAACTGTCTCTCAATAAAAGCCAGCGAGAGGAGGCCATCATGGGGTCATTGTCGTGCTGGACACAGATGAGAGGCCTCCCTTGCGCAAGTAATCGATCGAACACTGTTGCCTTGTTTTTCTTTCATGGGAATAAGTCCTGGATACAGCGGGGTCTGAGTTAAGACCCAACACTTACCTGTACATGACCTTATCATATGTGCAGTCCCTCACATGTGTCTTTGCATATGTTACACTGAGTGATGTGCTGAACAGTTGTAAAGAGATTTCCTGTCATTGCTCTGCACTGCATTTCCTCATCCTGAGTCCCAGCAAACTTGAGGTTCTTGTGTTTGGACCTGAGAGCTTCATTAAAGAGGCTGGTCGTTACATCGGCCCTCCCACCAACATGTCCCACCACATGCTAAGAACCTTTTTGTTATATTTGATCAAAAACTGAGCTTGGAATAGTTCAAAGGTCATCTACGGCTCCTGGACCACTTCCTGTCATTTACTTAGGAGGTTAAAAGTAAAGATGGCACCATACCACTTTTTTATGTCCGACACTGATATCATAAAGTTGGATATCTGCCCATACCGATATGAATCCGATACAGTCTATTTTATAATCAATAAAACTGTTTGAATGTTTGGCTGCATTTTGTAACATTGTAACACTAAAGCTGTTCTGTTACACCTGTATGCCACAAATACACTGCAGCCCAAACATTTCAGTTCAGTAATGCTGATCTTTGTATTGAAACTTTTAGCAGAACTTTAAATCTCAGTATTTAAAGTAATATTTAAAAAGTCATTTAAAATGCAGATTTCAAAAACTCGTTGGTTGGGAAAAAAAACAAACAAAAAAGTGCAATATCAGCACAAACTAATGTTTATAGTCAACAACTAAAAAGAAACAAACAGGTTGTAGAGTGGAGCCTTTTATACTTACAGCTGAACATAAACAGACATCCAGAGTAGAAAGCAGTGAAATGCAAACATGACGCTCAGTGTGAGCTGTTTCTATCACATTTAACCTCAGACTGAAGTTAAACTCAGCACTTTAAAGTCTGAACCAGGAAATAACTGCACATTTTTTGAAAATAGTGTTTATTTCACCTTCTTTTGTTTCATTTTTTGTAAATAGATCACATTTACATTTCCATATATGACATTTAATTTGTATCATATTTGCTTATCTGTTTTCTTTTACTTGGTTAAAAAGTGTTGTGCAGTTTATTTAGGTTTGTCAGGGGGAAGTCCACACTGATGGTGTTACAGTCCCAAAAACACTGTGTCAAATATGATACATACATATGATAGAAAAGTGTTTTCATAGTTTGTTTTTTTGAGCCATAAAACTGTTTATCCTGTAACAGTTTTTCAAAGCAGAGCTTGAGCCTCAAAGCAATGACAGCGCACAGGCGTCTGAGCTCCATGTATCGGCTGTTAAGCTTAACGTAGGAATGCTTTACATTCACACTTGCTTTACTTCTACGGGTTTGGCAGCACGTAGCAAGCCTCCAGATGCTTTCAGTTCACACGCCACAGCCGCTCTATCACGTGACCCATACTGCTCCGACGGGCTGAGGTCACTACCTGGGTTACACCATGTAGCAGGTTTTGTGAGGTGCTTTAGTGATATTTAATGGATCGGGTTACATTTTTCATTTCTCCCTAATATCCAATCCAGTAGTTTAGGTCAGGATCGGACTGATACCGATACTGTATATCAGATCGATTCATCCCTAGTTAAACGGGGGGAAAAGGGGGATGAAGGGAGCACTGAGCCTAGAATAGAGGATAGGGATAAACATGGCCTGGGCCAGACTGCTGACAGGGGGCTTTGTATTCGTATTGTTCCTCTGCTGCCTGCATACTACGTGTTGTTTCATGGAGCCACCATTGAAAGCACGTCCAGTAGATACTGCACTTCATTCCTGCCATTCACGTGTATGTAGGCACACAACGGGAAACTTGTTGGGCCTCATGCAAAGTAAGATTGATCAATGTTTGCTTTATCTGAGCTGTCTCTCTGTGTGCTTTACACAAACAGCTGGGTCTGAAACTCTACAGGTTGTTTCAGGTTTTCCTCAGGTTACAACCATACTGCTGTTTCCCTCTGTTATACTATATTAATGTATTCACTTTAATATTTGGTGTAGCTGTGCACAGCTGTTAGCTGAAGAAATCAGATGGATGGATTGAAAAGGCCCTCACAGTGGGGTTTGGGAAAGAAGGAGAACATGGAAAACTGTAAACAGGCTTTGGTGACAAATGTTCCGAAGAATCCAAAGTGAGATTGTTTCTGTGGAAAACGCACTCACGCAGCAAAAAGCTGGACATGCACACACTTAGTCATTATTTTCATGGAGGTGCTGGCGCTGATACTTTGTGCTTATTACTGCTGTTTTTAAACACTTTAACTTCAGTGTAGTTGGATTTACCGCACACACACAGACAGACACGCACAGACACACACACACACACATGAGAGCAGAGATGTGGCTGTAAATAAAAGCCAGCTGACAGCAGAGTGACTCACGCAGCTCGTCTGTCCCTGCAGACACACACTCTGAGCGCTGTTACTCAGGTGTGTCTCACATGTCTAGACAAAACAACGGAAATGTTGCTGCGCCACATACTTGGAGACTTCCGCTTAGAAACCAGAGTGGAAACAGAAAGCGTGGCATGCTGATGCAGACACAGATTAAAGTGAACCTCTGTGCTTTGTGTTGTTTGTGTTGTTGGGAGGCCACATTCCTATTGGTCTGTTTGTATGAGCGGGTTCATATCGGGTCAAAAATCAAGGCTTTGTTTGAGATACAGTGAGGCAATAAGAGAAACAGTCATAGTCTAGAAATGTGAGGTTTTACATGAAAGGACATAAAGAAATCTCTTTAGCGGGTTTTAAAGTTTGTTTTCACCACAAATAAAGCAAAAGCAGTGGTGTGTGGAAAAACTACACTTCATCAATGAATGAATAATACCAGTGACTAAAAATACCTCAGTAATCACTTCTTGTGTGACTTTATTAGTTTTCCATATCGTGGTGTGTTACAGTATGAATGATGCACGCTGTTGGAACATTTATAACAACCACTTCAGTAAATGTTCATCTACACACACACACACACGTACGCACACTCTGCCTTTCATCCCGTTTGTATCATCTGCTCATGTGTGTGTCTGTAACACTCCTCACTCAGCTGCTTAATTATTCAGAGCACTTACCTAAGGATGGATTGTGTTGCTTTAACACAACCAGCCATATGCTTCTGAGCTGCATAAGGATAACACACACGCACACAGAGACAGACAGACAGACAGACGCACGCACAGACAGACAGACATAGACGCACGCACAGACAGACACACACACAGTGTGAACTGGTTTCTTCATAGTGTTCCACAGCACTGCTGTTACTAGCTCGAGCTCGAGGGATCGTTTAGCAGCCTTCCTTACATTAAGTACATTGCTTGTTGTTGCTGCTGTTGTTGTTGTTGTTGCTGTTGTGCTGGTGTGTGCAGAGGTGATTAAAAATGCTTTGACCTGCGGCTTCAGCATCTTGTACTGCTCAAAGAACAACCACTAAACAATGTATGTGTTGGTACTGGTAAGTCCTTATTAGTTTAATATGAAGATGGTGTTTTAAACCAAAACAACAACAAAACAAATGTTTCAGTGCATCTGGGACTGGGAATATTGTCATAGTGGGAAGAATCAGGAAGGAAGAAGGGAATATTTGGAAACACCAAGAAAAGCTGTGTGAGGGGACCAACACATCGATCGCTCCTGGTGAAGAAGGCAGCTGTCACTGACTGTACAATAATCATTTTGTAGTTTTTGTGAAGTAGTTTGTGTCTGTGTGCGATGTACCACATTACGTAAGCATGTAAAATGAAACCAGCGTTTCTGGCTGCGGCTCAGGAGCTGGGTGAAGGTGTCCTTGGCAGAGGTGGTGAAGCCTGAGTTGGTCCTGATGTGTTTAGTGGGGTGTGGACAGCACTTCATTCTAGGAACAGGTGCTTAACTGAGCGAGACGTGCTGTGTAAGATGCTTCGTGTAGAAAAACCTGTTCATGAGTGGCTGTGTCAGTGTTATAGCACGTGTCTGTGGTGTGTGTGTGGAAAAGGCTTTTGTCTGTGGGAGCTGCTGGTGAAGATTCTGCTCGACTTAAATGACATGCCTCAGTGGTTCCACAGGAAACTACAATCCACCCAACCAAGGAATCCACACCTTGCTTGCCGTGATGATCTCCCACACTCGTTTTTCCCTTGAAACCAGCCGCTGATTAAAACCTGCTTTTTTGACCATTCATATTTGTTATTCTGCCATGTTGCTAGGCTACAGAGTGCTCTGTCAGTGTGTCGATATGGAAATCTAGTTACAACGTTTATGTCGTCCTCAGTCTTGCACTTAATTAACCCTTCATTCAATGAGCTGTCAGTTACAGTAAAACCAACAGCAGATATCATCAAAACTGGAGGTGTGTGTGTGTGTGTGTGTGTGTGTGTGTGTGTGTGTGTGTGTGTGTGTGTGTGTGTGTGTGTGTGTGTGTGTGTGTTCATCATCACATCCCAGAGGAGTTTGTAGTTCTCTGCGTCAAATCACTGCTGGTTCCCATAACTCCCATTCCTTAGAAATGTTGGTTTGTGTAGAAGTGCCCACACTGACATATCATCACTTCTGTAGACGTGGAGGAAGTTCTCCATCATAAATTGGCCAATATGGAAGTTTTAGAGTGAGTTATGCAGTGTCAGCATTCGTGACCATTGATGGCATTGCTGTTTCTTATGTGCTGTTTCCGATTTTCCTGATCATGTATCACGAGTTACTCATTGCAGGTATTGTGGTATCAGCATTTGTCAGCCTGCTGATACCCAGTTGGGCCATAATACCAACAAATGATCATCCTCAGCCATGCATACATCATGTTCCAACACTGGTATTAATATTGGTTAGCTCTGATGAGTAGTGTAACATAAAGCTGAGTGTAAAAGACCTGAATGAGATACTTATTTAATGAATGCTTCTTAGTCACGGCCCAGTGAAGCTTTCTGAAGCTCTACTGAAAAAGGTTCATTACTCACAGCTTATCGACACAGTTCTCTTTGGTGACATCTGGTGGCCAAACCATGAAGCGCAGCCTGAACCTATAGATGAAAATGAACTGCTCCATTGTGATTGCCCACTCAAGAGCTGAGTTGGCAGCTCCTGTTTAATATCATGTGATGACACTATCGGGCTATTGTTGTGGTGCGTTTGTGTCTTTGATGAATAAATGTAAATGGACTGATCCTTATGTGGCGTGTTCTCTCTCTGTCTGCGTGCGTTCTCTTCGGGTACTCCGGTTACGTCTCGTGGTCCAAACACATGCAGATAGTGGGCTTAGGTTAACTGCCCATAGATGTGAGCCTGGTTCTGCCGGACGTTTCTTCCTGTTAAAAGGGAGTTTCTCCTTCCCACTGTTGCCAAACATATGATTGTTGGGTTTTTCTCTGTATGTATTATTGTAGGGTCTACCTTACAATATAAAGCACCTTGAGGCGAATGTTGTTGTGATTTGGTGCTGTATAAATAAAGTTGAAGTGAATTAATCCTTCCCCCTTTTCCCTCTTCCAGGCCTTCAGTGTTACTGTGACCGCTGCAGTACCAACTCCAGCTGCACGACGGACGGTATCTGCTTTGTAGCCATCCAAAAGTCAGGCAGCCGGATGACCATTGAGCAGCGCCAGTGTGTGCACGATCGTGACTTGATCCCACGAGACCGACCCTTCATCTGTGCCCCATCTACCAAAGATGACAGTGGCATTTACCCACTGTGCTGTACCACAGACTACTGCAACAAAGAGCCGGTGACCCCCACTGGTAAGAGAAGACCAACCATATTGCCTCTTCATGCCTTCCTTTAATTATAAAGTACAGCTACTACGCTACTGTAGGTTTAAAAGCTTCTCAATCGTTAAAACAAACAAAATGGAGAGAGAAGGGTCTTGGAGCTTTTTCATGAGTGGAGTGGGCACTTAATGGACTGGTGCTGTACTGGTCTAATGTGGTGAAGAGGGAGCTGAGGGTGACTGCACTGACATACAGTTTTGAAAAACTGTTTGCATGTTTTTTTTAAATAAATAAAAACACACAACCCAAGTAAATATAAAATGCAGTTTTCATTAAATGATGATTCCATTTATTAAGGTGGAAACGAGCTACCCAAAACTATCACGTGAAAAAGTAATTATCCCCTAAACCAAATAACTGCTTGTGCCATTGTTGGCATCAAGAACTGCACTCATGTGTTTGTGATAACTGGGAATGAGGCGCTCGTCGATTTTGGCCCGCTCGTCTTTTCAAAATTGTTTTACATCAGCCTCGTTGGAGGACTTTAGAACACGACTGGCCTGTTGAGTTCATTGGATCTAAGTCTGGACTCTCCCAAAAATAAGTATTGTAGTGATGTAGTCCGAGGTGGACTCTCTGATGGGTTTCAGATCATCGTGCTGATGCATTACCCAGCTAAGCTTGAACAAACTGATGGCTGAACATAGTATTTCATAGTACTTTAGTTCTACTTTATTGTACTTTTGTGTTAGAGTTGAGAATTCATGTTTTTCTAATGATGATTTCGTTCATCCTCCTCGCTAAATCCAAACAGCAGTGACTCTCATTCCCTCGCTGGTCTAAAACTCTGCTGTTGTCTGGTAGCAGATGAACACGCACGCTTGGCACGGTGCACCGGGTAGATCGTTAGATAGATAGGGGTAATTAATGATGCGTTCGCAGGGTGTGGGAGAAAAAAAATCTCACAGTCACATCTGCTGGTGAAGCTGCTGTGAAGTGTACGGTTGTGATGGTTTTTACCGCCATCATGATGACATGTCAGTATGGGCACTGCTAGTGAAGAGAAGGTATAACCACGGTCAGTGAAGGTGATTGAGTACACAAACCTAACACATAGCTACCTGCCTAAATACACACCAGGTTCAAACTGGAAAGCCTGATCCAGTGGGAATGGGTTTCTCCAGCACTGCATGACTGAGGTCCTGAATCCACGTAAACCTGTGTCGTGAACTCTGATATCCACAGAACAAGAACAAGGACTTAAGGCTAGTCGTCACATTAACCTTTATGCTTCCAGGCTGCAGTCAGACCAGCACAGGTCCAGGCTTTGGGTCAGTAGGTATTCTGACCAACACTCTTTGTGTCTTGCAGGCCCCACAGCGACCCCTTCTCCTCTGGGGCCGGTGGCCCTCGCTGCTGTCATTGCTGGCCCTGTATGTGTGCTCTGCTTGCTGCTGGTTTTGGCGTTCTATGTTTGCCACAGCCACAGAGGCCTGGGCGCCGGGGGAGCCGGGGCCCACCACCACCACCACCATCGGGTGCCTAATGAGGAAGACCCCTCCATGGACCACCCTTTCATCACTGTGGGAACAACACTGAAGGACCTAATCTATGACATGACCACTTCAGGCTCTGGATCAGGTAAAACTCTACATCTCAGGGTCTAATTTGTGCATATTTGTGCAGTGATCAGCTGAAGGAGGATTTAGACATTTCAAAGGTATATAAAGGTAAAACAACAGCATGGATTCATAGTAGAAGAGTCCAGGGGCCAAACAGACATTTGACTGACTGAAACAAAACTATGACAGAGAGGTCTCGGACTGAGCAGCTAGAAGCGTACATGTAACAGGGACAGGACAACATCTGCTCAGTTCCTCGATGCTTCCAGGCTTTTTAATGACAGCAGAGGAGATGCTTCACAGTGCTGAACGTGGCCCTGTCGTCGTTTACCTGCTCAAAATTCAAAAAGTCAGATTTGCTAACATATGCACAGTTGTTGACCAAAATAGGCTGATGTGCATGTTTCATAAATCTGACAGCAAGTTGGCATTTCATGTTTGTTTTTTGCACAGGAAAGAAGTGACATGTTAGTAAATGAGGGCCGTCGGGCCAAAGTGGACATTGTTTCTTTCCTTTAATGCTTTTACCACTGTAAGGTGGCTGGTGATGTGTGCAGGACGACCCAGTTACTCGTCTTTGCACGTGGTACAGTGAAAGAGTTGGAGGTTGGAAGTGCGTGCATGCTCGGATCAGCTGGAGGAAAGGGAAGCATGTCAGACATTTGAAGTGAATGCAAGAAAAGGTGACTGTAATTATTTTATTGTGCATCAGGAGGTGAAAAACATCACACTTTGGTCACAACTGCTTTGGGAAATGTTGATTAGTCCTAAAATGTTTCAAATTTTCCTTATTTATTCATAACATCAAACTATCAGACTGGAGCTTGATGCTGGAACCTTCACAGCAGTCCCAGTTCCTTATGTGTCCCCTGGGAAAGTTCCTGTTCTGGCCCACTTCAACACGTCAGCATCTCATCTACACGCTGCATCATTCCTGACATGCTTTGCATTTATGCACACAAGCACGACTGAATAGGTGGTATCACCAAAACGAAATTCCTGTGCAAACGCACGCATGAATCCCGCTTCTTCCAGCTGTCATAGGGCCAGAATGATGACTTACAGGTAGGCAGTGTGTCACAGTGGGTGTGCACACTCACAGACTGGATGCAGCCAGCTGTGAGGTGATAGCTGTGACCACAGCACCATCACGCTGTTTCAAACAGGATTCTCTTCTGTTTGGTCGATCAGGTCGACTGGATACTGGATTTTTATATGCACTGATCCCGTCCTATAAAAATGTGTATTCAAAGCTCTCCTGCATGGTAGCCATGAATGATATCGGCACCTCCAACATGCTGCCAAGCGTGTTCTGTGTGAGTCTGCACTGCGTGGCCTGTTGTAATCACTATGCTGGCTGTGTGTGTAAGCAGCCTGTTGAAATCACGCTGGAATTTCAATCCCACTTTTTTTCCTGTGTCTCATGAGCAGTTTTCCAAAGCAGTGAGACGATTTTCACATTTTTAGAATTGTTCTTGGATCGTAGCTTGATGACTTTCAGTCTTTAGGTCTGCTGCCATTAAAAGTCCATACAGTTGGATTAGAGCAGCGTTCTGTCACAGGACGGTTTGTGCATACCTGTTCTTCATTGCTTCCTGTCTGTGATCAGAGAGCATGCACAGCTAGTACATCCCACCCATCCATCCACAAAACACACACAGGACGGTCGGCAAACTCCCACACACCCTCTGATGTCACTGAGAGGATGACGAGCTGGTCCAGTGTTCTACCACCCCACAGAACCCTAGAACCCTCGAGTACCACAGACTTTCCCAGGCAGGCTGCGTGGTCCCAGCACGGGCAGGAGGATTGGTGGATCAGGAAGTCTCTCTTCATTTAAGGCTCTAAGTTTATGATTCATCAGGGGCAAAGCAAAAACATAATCACCTAATCAAGTCACCTGGATTTGACCAAATTAAACTCTATGCTAACACTGATTACTGACACCAGTCATGAGGTGAATGTCCAAATGGGGAAGCAGACTTCAGTTCTGGGATGTGTGTGGCTCGTCGATTCGTAGCTGCTGTCACTGTGTGGTAGCAGACATACGAGTCGTCTCTGCTTACATGAAACTGTTGTGTCTAGTTGTTTTTCCGGGTCGGCGGGACCATCACTCATATATCTGTCCACTTCCTTTCAGGTCTCCCACTGCTGGTCCAAAGAACAATTGCCAGAACTATCATCCTCCAGGAAAGCATTGGGAAGGGGCGTTTTGGTGAGGTGTGGCGCGGTAAATGGCGCGGCGAGGAGGTGGCTGTCAAGATTTTCTCTTCCCGAGAGGAGCGCTCCTGGTTCCGTGAGGCTGAGATCTACCAGACTGTGATGCTGAGACATGAGAATATCCTGGGCTTCATTGCTGCTGACAACAAAGGTGAGAAAGCAGCAGGCAGCGAGTGAGGAGAGCAGCATTCACTGTGAATGGTACACAGCACGGGGTCATAGTTCAGAGTCAGGAGGACGCAGAGTTTACCACACTGTTTGTCTGCCACACACACAAATGTATTTATTTGTGTGTGTTTATTCATTCATGTGTCCATTTACCTTTAGTTAACCAGCTCGACCTGGCCCAGGTAACAGCCAGACAAACCTATTAGAAAATGTATAAAATCCAACATCAAACACACCATCGACCTGGTGCACAACAGGAAACACGATTCTGTAAGTGATACCTTAAGGCGGTGGTATGCATATACAGTACACTTAGGTCCAAAATTGGTGTTTGTACTTTTGGTGCCCCTGAGCAAGGCACCGTCCCTACACGCTGCTCCCCGGGTGCTGGATTGGTGGCTGCCCACTGCCTCACTGAGTGGATGGCTTAAATGCAGAGGATTGATTTCCTACAGGACTAATAAAGTATACATTGTTATTATCATTATTGAATATCAGAGCGAGTGGCATTTGTCAGAAAGTGCACCGTTACCCCTGAGCTGTGGAAGGCTTATTGTCGTCACCCTGCTGAGTGGGCAGGCAGTGCAATAACAACCTTGTAAGGTAAAGACCCGACAACAATACAAAGAAAACAGCACTGCTATGAGCAAGCGCTTTGGTGACAGGAAGGAAAAACTCCCTTTTAACAGGAAGAAACCTCCAGGCTCAGGGAGGGGCGGGGCCATCTGCTGAGAGCGGTTGGGGTGAGCGGTTACAGGAAGGACAAAGACACGCTGCGCCAGACGTTAATAATCACTAATGTAAAAGAAAAAAATAAATAAATAAATAAATAATCACTAATGTAATTGAAATGTAATTGAAATAATTCAGCTGAATTTGAATTTTCTTGCTGTTGATTTATTTCTTTACTTCTGTTATTATTATCATTGTTTTCATTGTTTCTTCATATGTCCCTCAGACCTACAGTTTTAGTAACTTGCTAAATGCCTGCGCGTCTCTGTCGTGGAAGTTAAGGAGGCGTATTCAGGTTTGATGAACAGTTAGTGTAACGTTCTCTACACACGTTCATTCCAGTGAATGCAGACGGGCAGGTTTCACTGGTGTGCATGAACCTTTAATATTGATTATGAATTTCATAATAATGGTAACACTGGTTTAATCCATCAGTGGGGAAAGGTAGCACTGGTCTTTAGTTGTCAGCAATGATCAACAATCACTGATTGATTGTTGACCAATGCTGATCCCCAACGTTATCACTCATCAGCCTGTGCAGTCCACAGCTGCCCACAGCTGCCCACTCTGCAGTGAGCTCTAACTTGAGAGTGAACGCAGATGTTGGCATGTAGAAAGCTGAAGGTCTGTGATTACTGTAGATGGATGTGATGAGAAACCCAGATTTGAATCATTTTCTTTCCACCCTGCACCTCATCACTGAGTCAAAGTGACACAAAGGTTAAGGTGTTGTGCGTATTACACACTTCAATCACCTGCTGGTTAAAAGTGAAACTTCAGCCACTGTGTCAGTACTGCCTTAGAGGAGTGTGATAATGATCCATGTTTCTGTGCTCGGCGTGTAGACAATGGAACATGGACTCAGCTGTGGCTGGTGTCGGACTACCATGAACACGGATCCCTGTTCGACTACCTGAACCGCTACACGGTCACAGTGGAGGGCATGATCAAACTGTCTCTGTCAACAGCCAGCGGCCTCGCCCACCTTCACATGGAGATTGTTGGCACGCAAGGTGAGAACCTCACACCTGTATGTATCCAAGGTGAATTAGTGTCTAAATGTTTGGATAGTAAACACAAACACCGACAAATAAACGAGCGAGCGTGCCAGCTTTGCTGATCGGCAGCCTGGAGACATGCTCAGAGGAGGCGTGACAAAAACCACGTTCAGTAGCTCACATGAGGCGACTGAGGTCGGGACCACGTATGTTTAAATCAGCCTGAGTGAACATGCAGTCTGTCAGCTTGTATGAGTGTACAGATAGAGGCAGGCATGCTGGAGTACAGACATCAGTCTGAGCCGTCGCACACAAAGCCAGTGCTTATTGGTGAGAAATCACCCTTTGTTGTCCAATACTGTCCCGACAGATGTGTATGGTGACGCAGCACTGCTGTGAGATCTGAGCAAAGTACACTGATGTGTGTAATGAAAACTGGGTCACTGTCCTATTGGAAGGCCCAGTTTCTGTTCCTCTCATGTCCCCTGAAGTATATCAAGGCAGTTCTGCAAAGGGCAGTGGGTTCAGCTCTGTCCTTAAAGGTCCTTAAAGGTCCCAGGCCTGAGTAATTAAACATATCTCAGTGTTGTTTGTGTTTTTGTAATTATGGAACAGGGTGATACTGAGAGGACAGCATTCTGCATTGGATATGCAGTGATGCCCACTGTGGTCAGGCCTCCTGAATAAGGAGCCTAAAGGGATTTTAATTATAGTCCACGTTTGATACTAGTCAAATGAGGAGGACAAGCTGAAATGTGATTGGCTGCAGCAGAACAATAGGTTTGAACTGAAAGCACTTCATAGCATATTCATAAAAGGCCCCGTACTCACATTTGTCAGAAGCTGCGTTACATGTACTTCACAAAATATAATACATGCAATAAAATACATTTATCAAGTTAGGGAGGAAAAGATGAAACAAGTATTTATTGTAAGTTCATTTAACCGTAGGTGTGTCTCTTGGTTAGTTGTGGGCGTGTGCTGATTGTACCTCTGGGTGTGCAGGAAAGCCAGCTATTGCCCACAGAGACCTGAAGTCGAAGAACATCCTGGTGAAGAAAAACGGGACGTGCTGCATCGCTGACCTGGGTCTGGCTGTGCGGCACGACTCTGCCACCGACACCATCGACATCGCTCCAAACCACAGAGTAGGGACCAAAAGGTAACCTTTGCAACCATCATCTTCTTGCGTTACTAACGTTTTACAGGTGTAGAGTGAAAGGTCAAAGTAGTGGTAGTCCTTTTCCTTTCAGCTTTCAATTTTTCTGTTCGTGTGTGTGTGTGTGTACTTATAAAACCAGTATCTCTCCTTGATCTCCAGCACTGGTGTCATGAAGCTGCTGTTTGTGTCATTCTAGTACATTACTGCCATCTTGTGGCCACTCAAAGCACTGTGGGTAATCACTGTGGGTAACAGTGCACAGTCTCAGTGGGGACTGTATTTGGTTTTGTTTTTGGACCAAGCGTTGTTCACCAGCCCGTCGTATCTGTCCTCAGGTATATGGCTCCAGAGGTTCTGGACGACTCCATAAACATGAAGCATTTTGAGTCTTTCAAACGAGCTGACATCTACGCCATGGGCCTCGTCTTCTGGGAGATTGCCAGTCGCTGCTCCATGGGAGGTGAGGGTCAAATAAAGTTCATTAGGTGGCAGCAATGAACTGACTAGAGCTAGTTTTTGCAGTATTTACAAGCTAGTACCTGAGTTTTCAGTGTGCTGTTTCTCTGTCAGGCATTCATGAGGACTACCAGCTGCCCTACTATGACCTGGTCCAGTCAGATCCATCAGTGGAGGAGATGAGAAGGGTGGTTTGTGAGCAGAAGCTTCGGCCCAACATCCCCAATCGCTGGCAGAGCTGTGAGGTAGGACGAGTCTCACTCACTGATAGTTATCACCCACTCACTTATCCACACCAAGCTCAGTGGATCCAGTGCATCCAGTGTTACCATCCACATAGATGTGAATGTTGTCATCATCCAGTACGACGATGACTTTACCAAGAGTACCTTCATGCAACTACAGTACTGTAAAAAAGTATTCTTGTGTTTTGCTTATTTGTCAAAGATACATGTTTAATATTTTAACGTTACACAAAGATAATTAAAGTAAATACAGAGTGCAGTTTTGAACTGAGAACAAAGCTATCCTACCTGGCCCTGTATGAACAGAAAGTTCACGGTTCTGTCAGGTACAGAAACTCTTCCAGGTTGTGAATCATTGACTCTACCTTGACCATCACATGTTTGACTGTTGCTATGATGATCTTTTTATGAAATGCTGTTATTTTGAACATGTAATAGTGTGCAAAGCTTCCAAAAAGTTAAACTTTCTCTCAGTTCTTGGTAGAATATGTTCCCAAAATACTGAGGGATCATCAGGTTGTTTTTGGCAAACATGAGACCAGCCTTGGTGTTGTCTAAGGAGCTCGTCTGGACTTCTTTAAGTTTCTTGAAGACATTTCATCCGAGAAGCTTCTTCAGTTCCCAGATTTAAGCCCTATGGGAGTGTCCCCCCCAAGAGGGTCGTGGGCTCCCTATTGATCCTCTACCTAATCACACGAGACAAGGTGTGAAAACAGGTGTAGGTCACAATCAGCCAGGGTTTTGGGTAGGGATGGGTATCGTTTAGGTTTTATCCGACACTGGTGCCAAACCGGTACTTTTGAAACGGTGCCGGTGCTTAAACGGTGCTCGAACCGGTGCTTAAAGAATAGAAAAAAACACGAACTTTGTCCAAAAACCTCTCATGTTTAGCTGTTTTCCACTTTTTCTTTGGTCATTTTAGCCTTTTTGGCCAGGGTGAAGGGAGTATCTGCCATCAAACAAGAAGACAGCCGCATGTAACTACGACGGTGTTTGCTAGTTCACCTTACATGCGTTAATTTAATAATGTGGTTAGACTACTCAACGTAAATTACACACGAACAACATTAAGCTACTCACGCAGAGAAGAACAGCTGCTGCTGCCATCATCATCCTCATCATTTCTGCTACACTGGCAGGGCTAGGGGCCAGGACTCTACTCTTCGAGTTTTTGGGGGATGTTGCTAACTCCGGGTCCGATAACAGGCACCACACCCGCAGTAGATGTGCTCGGTGTGAGCTCTTGCAGCAAGCTATCAAATACGGTGCATTTCGGCTTAAAAAAACCCCCCGCTATGCGTCGCCAGGCGTTTCATCAGATTCGAGGTGTTACCTCCTTTGCACAGTATCACCTTAAAGCACTTGTTGCAGGCTGCTGAGTTTGCATCTTTTGCTGTGAAGTACAGCCAGACTTTTGACCGCTTCGCCTTGGGCATTTTTAATCTGTAGCTCTGCTCTAAAAGAACGTACGTACCTGGGCCCGCCTACTATCCTTGGAAAGGTAAAATGATTGGCTAGAATCCAAAGTGTATGACATCTCAGAAAAAAAAGCACCGAAATAAAGCACCGAAATGTGCGCTGCTTTTCAGTCTGGTTACTACCGTTTATGTCAGAACCGGTGCCATCATGGCACCGGATACCGGTACCCACCCCTAGTTTTGGGTGAACCGCCGTGAGACCTAGCCCCACCCTATCATGTGATTTCCTGAGGTCAGATGGCCCAGGATGTGAGTGGGTGTTAAGGCGTCTGGGAAGGATCTCAGAACTGGATTATAGATGGCAGACAGTTGGTGTGGTAAGCCCCGACCTCTGTTCAAATATGGTCGGTCACAGTGGACACGGATGCTTCTTTCGCTCGTCTTTTAAACCAGTTCCTCTTAGAACTGAAAAAGCTTCTCGAATGAAACGTCTTCGAGGAAACAAGTCCGGACGCTTTTCTTTCCGAGCTCCTTAGACTACGATGAGCTGGATGACTGACAACCTTCACGTAGGCTTTTGTGTTCCGTTTGGTCGTCAGTGCTTTTCACCTTAGAGCTCTGCCATGTTTTCTCCTTCTTATTGTTATGGACTGATCTTTATATCAGCTCTGTTCTCCTGTACCTGAGCACTCAGTGCATTTTATACAACATGCCTCCTTCACCCATTCACATAAGCCTTCATGCTCTGATGGATGTGTCTGAGAGCAGCATTAGTATCTTCCCAACCTTCCTTCTGACTCTGTGTGGAAAACACTCTGGCTATAAATTAAATCTTGGTAAAGGTGAGCTTGTCCCGGTTTGTCACCTGTCCAGGAGGCTGTCAGCGTCCTCCCTCCCGTTCACAGTGACCCAGACTGTGACACATACAATCAAGAGTCCGTATAGAAGTACGCTGAAGCTGCTTAATGTTTTCAAACAAACTATTTTCATTGGGCAGATTTCTCCCTGCACAGTATTTCTGACTGTGTGGGAGTCACAGTGCAAACTGTGCACCTTCACATGCTGAGAAAATAATTATTAATTAATTATCAGGAGCTGATATGAATGGAGCAGCTGGGAGTGGTGCACGGTTACACGAGAAGACGACCCTGAAGGAGGTATCAGTAGGTACTTCCACCGTGGCCGTGGAAGTGATGGGAACACCTGAATCCAATGAGTTGGATGGGTGAGGGACTGTGTGTCGAGGTGAACATATCAGGTGCTGTTTACAGCACAGTACATGCAAAGGCAAGCCTTACAGATTAGAAGAGTCTGCTGGGAAGTTTCTGATTTACTGAGGGAAGAAAAAGACATTTCACAGCAAGATTGGCTCAGACAGCCATAGAAAGCTGGGCTGTAGTGTTGAGCAAACACAGAGTAGTTTCAGCTGTGTGTCCGGGACACGTCGCCATAGCTAACACTGACACAGCTATTCACACTTACATTCACACCTGTGGGCGACTTAGAGTCACTAGTGTCAGAGTCAGAGGAACTTTATTAATCCCAGAGGGAAGCTGGGGTAACCCAACCCCACCAGCTCCATGTGTTTGGGGGCCGGATAGCAGATTTGAACGAATACCTTTGGGACATGAAGGTGACAGTGAAGTGCAATCCACTATAGAAGAACAAAAAGCATCATTGGTTTGAACATGGCGCGTGCAGCAAGTATGCAGACTGCACACTGATGTGTGCGTTGAGTCGATGAGGCTGATTGTGTGCTCTTCCTCCTGCAGGCCTTACGGGTGATGGCAAAGATCATGAGGGAGTGCTGGTACGCCAACGGAGCTGCACGACTCACTGCTCTGCGAATCAAGAAAACGCTGTCTCAGCTCAGCCAACAGGAGGGGATCAAGATGTAGAAACAACTACCACACACACACACACACACACACACACACATATATGACTTTCATCCATAGCATTATTATCTTTATGATTCACTGATTGCCCCTCCTGTTTGTTCTGAAGGGAAGTGATACGTTTCCTCTGTTGTCACCTCATTTCATTCATGGACTGACTAATCAGTACTGAAACTGAGAATGTGTGTGTGTGTGTGGGCTAACACACACATACGAACGGCTGATTGGATGGATCAGATGAAGGATGGCTGAACAGGAAGAAGCCTTCACTCATTGTTCTTCCTTTTTTCTTTCATCATATGAAGTGTATCCGTGCCTCCATCGCTCGTCTTCTACACAAACAGACACACATACAGCCCCGAGCTCGGCAGGCTCTGTGAGACCAGAGCGACAGCTGGAAGTCACCTGGACGCCTCTGAGTCACAGCGCTTTGTTTCAGCACCACATCTGTACATCAACATTGTGCTCTGACGCTTCAGTTCAAGAATCCATTTAAAAATAGGACTTTTCTGTGGAACAGCTTGTTCTGTTAACATGTTCGCTCACACACCCAGCCTACAGTGCTGTGCAAAAGTTTTGAGCCAAGCCCATTCCTCTCTGTTTCCCTTAGAACACGAGAAACGTGTGCAGCGCTTTGTTGTGACATACAAACACTGAAATTCTAATTCTAATAGGCTTAAAGGCAGGAAGTTAATATTTGGCCAATCAGAATGAAGACTAACAGCTGTGGCTGAGGCCCAAACAGATGGATGGTCAGTGTTGTGCTCTTTCCCTACACAGTGATGACGTTTTGAACCAAAACCTTCACATTTCCATCAGACCTGCTGCCACTGATTCTTCAGCTCCCTCCTTGTGTAGTTTGGCATCGCTCAGCTTTGTCTCGGTTTATGTAAGAATGGATCTTTGACTCCGCCCATCCACTGACACCATTTCTGACCACTAGCCAACCATAGATGTAGCAGCGGGAGAGCCAGAGGATCTCGTCAGGTCTTTGCTGGAGTTTTTCTTAAAGAAATGACTCCAATAATAATCGTCTGCTGTAGATTGTAACCCTGCCAGTGTGTGCTTTGTCCTCTGCTGGTTTCCTCACATTGTTAAGGACACCACACACTAATCACCTTCATAGTGCAGAAATACAGTTTCATGCCTCTTTGGTATGTTCGATAGAGTCTAGGAACAAATTCAGAGTGTTTTATAAAAACCAAGTGCCTAAAGAAACGACGTAACCTTGGTTTAAATGATCGTTGTTAAGGTGCCTGTTGTGCACAGAGACAGCGCCGGTTCATCCTTTGAGTTAGGTTTTAATGCATGAAGGATTCACGTCGGTGTTTAGTGGCCAAACAAACAAACAAACAAACAAACAAACAAACAGATTCCTTTGAAAATGGTCACAGTGGATAAAAAAGCCCACAGTGACCTTCAGAGAGCTGCTACACTTTAAAAGTCAAACCTAAACAGTGTAGTGGAGACTTTTGCACAGCACTGTACATTTTTGAATGTATATTTGAATGTACCTTTGAACACGGGCCACATGCGTTTGGTTTGCAGCAGGTTTGGGATCACAGTGAGGACAGCATTGATAGGAACACTCTGGCCTTGCTTGGCTTCCATTTGTAGCTCGTACAGATTTCTCTATGTAGACGCTGCATTGGAGCCGGGGCCATGCGTCATATCCAGCCGCCATGTTGCTCAGCAGGTCAGACTGTTGGCTCTCATTTAAAAAGATTTTAAAGTTCCAATGAAAAACAAGTGAGAACTACAGAACAAGGCTCCATGTTCCACCAGGGAATATTTCACTGCTATTAGCAGTATGTCACAATTAACATTTTAATTAATGTAAAATATCAGAACGATGTGAATATTTGTCAGCAGAGAACTGCATAAAGCACGTGCACAACTGTAATATTTACTTTAATCACAGGAGTATCATTGTTACTATAAGTAATGTGAGCATTTTCACAGCGAGTGCCCTGAGTAGAGTTCAAAAGACAAACTGTGGCTTTCTGAACAACACAGCAGCTGTAATGACGCATGGCTGCTGTGGGCAGCTCTGTGGAGGTGAGTGGGTGCTGCCACCAGAAGCAGAACCAGTGTCTGCCATGAGCATTCCCGTTTTCCTCGGCCTGGAGCAGAAATCCATGCGGAGTGCATAGATGCTCCCACAGCGTGCTCCTCTTGTGTCACAGTAGCTCTGGGGACTTAACCGGCTCTTTGACCCGCTCTCTGATTTATGCATCACCTTTATACTTTCTGTCGTTCGAGCCGCACCGCTCCGTTTCATTCAGTGTGGTTTTCAAAAAACAAAGCGGACGTGGCGAAGTCATTCATTTTTGGCAAACATGCTGCAACATATGCAATATACAGTAGATAAATGTGTCTATTTTCTATACTGTGCTCTGCTAAACCACAAACGGCAAGAACAACAACCAACAGCTGCCACCATGCCTTCCAAGCCAGTCGTTACTGGAAAGTGCCGTGCTTCAAAGCCACCGTGTCCTGCGTTGGCTGTCGTGGGTTGTTTTAGCGTATGCAGCTTTGTGTGGTGTGCGTCAGAGGAGGCTTGGCAGAGACCCCACTGAGCAGCAAGCTCATCCTATGCATACCCGTGATACAGGGAGGATAGGAAGAGGAGACGCACACTGTACGCCGCTGCGCCCACGGCCCAACCGACACACCGGTGCCATACCATCAGACCTCCCCTGGAACACCTCGCCACCTCAACGAGAACTTCTCATACAGCTTATCCTCTGGAGCTCCAGCACCGTAGACTGTTTGCAGACAAAGCTCTCTCGAAAAGAACCATAAAGACTCGTAAGCATTAACGATGTTGCTCTCTAAATGTAAACTCTCGGATTCTCCGATGTTCTGTTTCTGTGTTGACGACGACGCCGCAGCATGAATCAAACGATGAACATTCTTTCTCTGTAGGATATTTAACAAAAAAGCAGTGAGGTGCATTCATTTAAATATAGCAAATGCATATTTACTAAGCCATAGGTTTTTCAGGTTGCATATTATTATTATGATTTTCTTTTTTGTCTTTTTCTACTAGAATGTACATTTACAAAAACATGAGATGATCAAAATCAAACCGACAATTTTGTCATTTCAGCTTAGCAAGCCTTAAGGGACCAACACATAAGAGTCAGGATATGCTCTTCATTTTGTGTGTGTCGTTTTTTAAAATGAAAATCGATAAATCTATTATACACATATATAATGAATACTTTGATGGAGTAAGTGTCATTATTCTATGTAAAGGATATATAGATGTATATATCGCACCTGACGTTCCAGGTGTGTTTGTCCTGTTGCCAAATTGCCATGACATCAAACACACAGGTCACAAGTCCAGAACTGGGTACTTTGACTGGGACGTCTGCCACACCGTGATTTGCACAAAGACACCACAGAGTCTGTTTGTTGTTCAGCAATAAGTGCACTTCTGTACTGCTGCGGTGTTTATCTGTAAGTCGGCTGTCAGCGAATCAGTCTGTCTTCGTTGTTTCTTTTCCTTTTATCCATTTATAATGTATCGTTGTGCTGCTGCTTAATTGGCCAGCTCGCTTTCCAGGTCGAGGTGAGAGCTGCCGTTGGATGTGAATATCCCTCTGTTGCCTGAATCATTGTGTGCTATGTTGCTCTAACACAAACTCGCTCCGAGCGAGTCCTCTGCTTCTCTGTGCTGATCGGTTAACATGGAATAACACGGAGGTCCGTTTATTATTTTAAGGAAGGGACAGGTGAGGTTGGGACTTGTTCTTTGTTGTCAAAGCATAAAAACTGCATCACTGAAAAGCCGTCATTATGGGACCTTTGGTGGAGATTCAGTTGGCTCTGAAATCCTCAGTGTACACAACATTTTCAGGTAAAATCAAGACAAAAAGCTCCAGTTGGCTGAAGCTAAATATCATTTCACCAGCTTCTAAAGTCTACACAACATTTTCACAACCTGCTGCTGGCTTTTTACAGTTCTGCCTCTGTCATCATAGAAACATAAGACAAAAGAAAGATTGGCCCCTGCCATAGATGTTAAGCCTCCAACTATCTGCTGGAGTAAAAACAAAAGAGGAAAACAAAACGAGGTGACAGGCTGGTTAAATGTTGCATGTCTGGAAAAGTTGTTGAACTAGCAGGCTTGTCGAGGAGGTTAGGGCGTCACGTTTCCAAGCTGTTTACGTCCCACGGTGTGGGTTGGAAGTTTGCTGGTAGAGGTCTGGGAACCTTCTAAGAGATTACATCCCTTTAAGCTCTGCACAGGTGGGCCTTTAGGTTGGACTGGGAGCACGTGGAATGTGTGCCATCCACAACAAAAGCTCAATGAACAGCTCTCCTGATATGCCTTCAATAGGTCAATCTTCATTTTGTCTTAAAGTCACCAGCAGCCTTGTACCTTCTCTTTTCCAACCCCAACATAAGTGTATAAAGATGTTTACCCAGCATTTTTCTCTCTTGAACAGAATGACTTCGGTCTGTTGAGTCTGTCTTGGCTTTTTTGTCTTGTTCCACGTTCTCTAACTGATCCAACAGCTACAACGGCCACACTTCACTGCAGCGGTTTCAGTGGCTTAACAGCTCTGTACCGAGTAGACCAACTCACACTCACCCCTGCTTGTTTTTCTGTTTATTTCTTTGTGAACTAACACGTTGAGGCTGGAGTAGGAGTCCAATAAAGCATTCGGCTTGACGCAGTGATTGGGGAAAAGAGCTCGCACTTGATGACAGTGCCTCCTCTGGTCTCTTAAGGCTGTGCAGAAGATGATCTCAGTGAAGGTGAAAATCTAGGCACTAAATTCTTTCATCAATACTAAAGTGGGCATGTTTATCAGATTATGTTGATTGGACCAGACACGTTCCATCAGATGCTTCATTTCAAATATACTGGTACATTAAGAAAAGTTGTGTATTTGATTTTCACTGTGGACATTTTAATGCATGGTTTAACTCTGATGTCCAGTGGCTACCTTTGGGAAGTTGTTGGGTTTCTCCTTATAACATTTCTAGGCTTGACCTGGAGGATCATCTTACTGCTGTGATGATCACACTATGCCCATAAGCGGTCCTGGTGCTTGGTCATGAAACTTGGATTTTTAAATATTTGTAATTTCTTTTCATTCATCCATCTGTCCCCTTTTACTAACCTTATCAGGGTTGCAGGGGTGCTGGAACGTATCCCAGCTACCATAGGGAGAGATAGCTAACACACCTGTGGGCAATTCAGATTCACCAATGAACCCCATTAAATGCATGACACTGGACAGTGGGAAGAAGCCGGAGAAAGGATGTAAACTTTATTCATTTTTAGTTTTGTACGTGCTTGCTTGAAGAAGAATGAGTTTAAAGTGGTAAAATTTGGAAACAACCACAGGTACAGTCAAATGCTCTTCAGTATTCTCCTTATAGGAATACTTTGAATGGTGTGCAGAACCCATTTAGTTTGCAGAGGCTTGCTTAATGACAAACACAATTCTGCACCAAGAGAGTTTTATACAATTCATTTTGTCCTCGGTGCTAGCATCTGAGGGTTCTTAGACATAAGCAGCTCCTTCTGGAGACTAAAAAGGGCTTTTTTGTTCCCTAACACCAGTCACAAAATTCATGAGATCTCCCAGTTGATTTTAGGTGACCATATTACTTATGAAACCTCCGTGACCATTCTGAAATTGAAGGCGCTCTTAGTCGGTCATTGTTCTTACAGTTGTGCAACCATTGGTCCGTGTCCAACCATGTAGAGAGACTGGCTGTAGATTTGTTCATTTGTCCCCATACCCGAATCATCAAAGCTTTTTTGTGGTTGGCTGACCGTGAAAAGATTGCGCACTGTCGGTCAAAGCTCCATCAGCACTGCAATTGTGTTACGTGATCAATGCTTTTTGGACCGTGGCCTTCATCACGGTGATGTTTTCTGGAAAGCATTGGGAGTAAACCTGTAAGTCCTTTCCCTTTAACACAGTCTGACAGCAAAATGGGTCATTGCTGCTTTGGCCCTCGTCACCATTGCAGCCTAGCTAAATATGGAGCTTTGTGATTAACTTTGCAAAAGTGTCTGTTCTAACCCAATCCATGGTCTTTCATCAACATTATTGAACTATTTGTTGCCTAAAACTAACCAAAGAGCTGGAGGAGGTGACCGTGGACCGTGTCCCATCTTACACTGCTGCCCTGCAATCTGGCTAAATCTAACCAAAGTGCCAGTAAAAGCAAAAGTATATATTTAGTTAAAAAGCCCCAAAATAACCGGAATAAAGTCTGAATCCATGTTGGATGCCCAGTGTTAAAGTCCTGGCCACCACACCTCCAGCCTTCAGACTTTGTAGCTCTTTCTGTCTAAACGGGGCACTTGACTTTAACACGAGCCGATACGAAAGGTCAAAACTAAAACTCTCAACTTCAGAGAATTTGCATCACATTGCTATGAGACTGTGTTGTTTCCTTCATTCTTTTAAGTAAGAAGTGTTTGTTTAGTTATTTGGATCATCAACCATGTTTCAAACTGTTAGCAAGAAAACCTGCTGTACCTCATTCTGGAGACTCGCGTTCTGCTTTCTCTCTTTGTAGCTCTCAGTTAAATGGGGAGAGGTGCGCTGTGACGTATAGCCATGCAATCTCAAACCTCACTCCACCGGTCAGTAGCAGCACGGCTCAGCTGTTTGGTGACTCAGACCCATTAAAGCAGAAGCACCGTAGAATATGCAGCCTTTCCACGTTTTACTTCGTGTAGACGTCAGGCCTGTTTTCCTGCTTTGTGCAGATTGATGGATGGCCACAACAGGGAGGTGTCGTGAACTATGCCAGCAGCTTCAAACCATGCACTGACAAATTCCCACAGCTGCGAATGTATCAGTCCTCTCAGAGTCAACATCCCAACCCGAGCACAACCTGCATATCTCAGCCAAAACTTGTGTCTGCAATCGTGCAGATATCGCCCGTCTCTTTCTCTCAATATGCAAAGCCGGGCTCGGTGGCATCTGTCCACAGAGTCCCGTTGGATCACACATGTTCAGAGACCTACCTATGCTAGCAGCATCTATACACTGTGACCGCATTAGGGTGACGTGCTCCTCTCCTGAGTGCCCTCCATCATCTCACAGACCAGAGGAAGGCGGTGTGGGTCACTAAAGGGCTCTGCCTCTGCTTGGAACAAACCTTTTCCAACCTGGTTTAATGCTGCAGCGTGGCCTCTTTGGCAGCAAAGGTAGTAGAAAGCTTTAACATGTTTTATTTGGTGCCTAAGTTTGACTTTTGCTTTTGACCTCCAACGACGAGACTGCATGTGTCTGCATAACCCGCTTCATAGATGTCATCCAAAAGCTGAAAGTGATCTGTAAAAAGCATCCAGTAATTAAAGTGTTACAAAGGACACTTAATCAAAAAGAAAATACCTCTTTGAAAGACCAATGTATTTTTACCTCACTGTATATATTCCTGATTTGTTTACTCCGACTTTGCAATTGATCTGTTTTTGTTTCTATGAAATGCTTAAAGATGATTGGTTTCTTCTTTTTCATGGTACTTTTCTGTCACATGGCGCTGTAATGTGTTAGTGTTGTGAGCGAGCAGTATACTCTCCTTCCTCTGTTACCGTGCTCTGTGTGTGACCTGTCGCTTGTGTTCTGCGTGAACTGTATAGTCGATGCGCTTTACAAATGTCCACGCCCTCTTCTCTGGTTACAAATGCCTTGTTCAGTATGGTTTTGTTTTTTTGTTGAACAAAGGAGGAAAAAAAAAAAAGACAAAGTGGAAGTGGGACGCTGGAAGAGCGGGGTGAGACTGTTGAGCAGAAACCCCTGAACTGTGGAGGTCACCTCAAAACTCTCTGGATTTCTAGACGTATATTATAATCTTGAAATGTTTATATAGTGTGGAGAGACGAATGAGAGGTCAGCATAGAGCTAGAGGATAGACACATGTTAACTTCTAACATAGCTGGAGTAGAAAGTGGTGTGAATAAAGGAACCCTGTTTCACTATCATGTTTGTGTTTTTCAGCTTTATTTGAATGCTGCACACTCAGGCCTCTAACAGCACGTGGAACACATCATTTAAAGAGCACGATCATGATTATGTCTAAATGCATGCTCGACCATCCAGGCGAGGACATCCCCAAAGGTTGATCCTGTTCATGTGGACATAGCGTGACTTCTTCAGTCTCAGCTGACTGCAGGTTTCCCCAACCGTAT
Source organism: Pelmatolapia mariae (assembly GCF_036321145.2). Lineage (NCBI taxonomy): Eukaryota > Metazoa > Chordata > Actinopteri > Cichliformes > Cichlidae > Pelmatolapia > Pelmatolapia mariae. The sequence goes on from NC_086235.1 coordinate 37,949,628, forward strand.
AAACAGCACCTCTGCACAATGACTGGAACCAGCAGCACTGATGAACAATGGGCTGGGAGGTCAGTTTGCAGTCAGCTGAGCCTGAAGAAGTCACACTACGTCCAGATGAACACAATCAACCTTTGCAGTACATAATGACTGCTCCCCCCACAGTTTTTCACATACTGTTAGTGTAATACAGTGCAGCACACACAGCACCGTGCAAAAGTATTGAGCCAGAGCCACAAAGCCATACATACTCTTACACTTTTTACGATTAGTAATCTCAGTCAGTAGTTTTTTAGACTTTTTAAAGTTTTTCTTCTTTGTGATTTTAGTGTAATCATTTTCAGAGAAATCTGACCCATTGCTAATTCAAGCACCTAACTCTTTAAGTTATCTTTAGGTGATTCTCAAAGAGCTGTTAGTAGACACAGTGGATGAAACTGAACAACACAGTAAGGCTGAGCCCCTAAAACCTTTGTCTTTCAGAGACAACTCCATAATGAAAACAGTGTCATGGAAATTTGTGAAGCTGTAACAGACTGAAATGTATGGATTTGTCTTTATGAGCAGCCTAACTAGTAATTCCCCCACACTATCAAACACTGTGGCTTTGACATCGAAACACCTGGAAGCTGCGAACTGTTGCCATCTAGTCAAAAGAGCACTATTTCAGTATCATGGGTCACGAATACTTGGATGTAAAAACTGTAACAGTGGAAAATATTCAATTCACTAATCATGTATTAGTATATGTAGCAATTATTACAGTCTCTTCTTGTTATTCTGAGCTGTAGTTATCCGTTGTTTATCCTAAACAGTGAAAAGATGAATCAGTTGTTACATCATTTTAAACGCTGACTCCAGTGACCATCTATCATTTATCCCAGCGGATGTATGGGAGTCTTAAGGCTGTAAGAGACCTACTGACATCAATTCAAATGGAATTATACAGAACATTTGTTTGTGCACCACTTTATCAGTTTTACTGATTATTTTCATGAATGCTCTTGATGGTCCGAGTTCATCCTATGCTAAAGGAAGTAATCATGGGAATGCTCATTATAGTTAGCACATGAGATACTTTCAGGTCACTTCACTAAATTCAGGGCCTGCATCCTTCAATCAGCTTGGGGTGACTATGGCTCATGAGGTAGAGTGAGTAGTCTACAGGAGCTCAGTGAGTTTTCTGGTCCATGTCGTCCATACGTTTGGGGACTCCCACAAATGCATCCTTCCTTCCTTGTTACTAAATAAAGAATGACACCAAAGAACTACTTAATAAATACTGGATACATGTTATTTAATTGGGAATTAACAGCATTGTAAATTAGGAATTGGGCAATATAATTATTCTTAAGGTGACTGACAAACTGAAACACTGAGAACTAGGGATGGGTACCGGTAATGGCACCGGTTCTGACATAAACGGTAGTAACCAGACCGAAAAGCAGCGCACATTTCGGTTCTTTATTTCGGTGCTTTTTTTTTTCCTGAGATGTCATACACTTTGGATTCTAGCCAATCATTTTACCTTTACAAGGATAGTAGGCGGGCCCAGGTACGTACATTCTTTTAGAGCAGAGCTACAGATTAAAAATGCCCAAGGCGAAGCGGTCAAAAGTCTGGCTGTACTTCACAGCAAAAGATGCAAACTCAGCAGCCTGCAACAAGTGCTTTAGGCCCCACGCCCCCGGTACTGCGAGCAAAAAGGATGAGATCACGTTTAATCGGTTATAACACGGGGTAAGAAATATAAGTCCAGACATGTGAGGTATCCACAGAAACCTCTGAATCTCAGCTAAAATGTCATATAAACCATTTCTACAACCACCAAACTCAACGAAAACAAGCCATGATTAAACGAGCAGTTATGTAAATGCGCAAAAGTCCGCTAAACAAACAAGGCGAACCAGAAATTCTCCAGACTTCATGTAACCGGCTAAAGAAAAGCTGGTTATCTTCCAGAGCTATCACCAATTCCAAACACCAAGTTTCACCACACTCTGACCACAATTCACTGAATGAGCCGCAAAAGAAGACCACAAAAACACACAGCGGCGCTAATGCGCTAAGACAGAAATTGGCTTACCGTCCAGATTTCCTCCGTTATTTTCGCCGGTAGCCATGTGATTATCAGCAGTTACCATGCCTACCTAGCCGCATCAGAGTCGTTTTCCGTCAACAACCTCCATTTTAGACCCACCTATAGACACGTGACTGGACAGACGTCACATGCAGTAAATTTGGGCCCACGTGGGTTTTGGCCTTGGAACGTCTGATTGGTTGAAGTAACGTGAACGTGGCATCGTTACTGTGATTCTATTGGCTCAAACAATTAAAAAGAGGTGTCAATCATGCAAATTGACCAAAAGAAACCAAAGTTACAGCCCCTCAGAGTTTAAAGGGCCAGAGGCCAATTAAGCGCTCCATGGCAGAAAAGGCCCATTACCATGTAAATGTATGGTTAATTCTTCAAAAACATATTTTTAACAAAAGCATTTTTAGGCATGTTAATACAATTAATTAATGTCTGCTCTTAAATACCTAAAAAAATCAACTGGCATGGTGTCCAATTGTGTGCCAGAATTGGACATTTTTGTACAACGTCTGGATATTCATGTATTGACAGCGCTGTAATTTTTCACTGTTTCACTTTAAAAACATAAATCTTTGCACAGATGATGTTTATATGTTGTTACGGTTCTTAGCATTTTGCAGAAAAAAAGACACTGCTAAAAATAAAAACATGAGAGGTTTTTGGACGAAGTTTGTGTTCTCCATTCTTTAAGCACCGGTTCGAGCACCGTTTAAGCACTGGCACCGTTTCAAAAGTACCGATTTGGCACCGGTATCGGATAAAACCTAAACGATACCCATCCCTACTGAGAACGAGTGTCAGAATCGCTCGTTAGAGGAGCTAGGGATATCCATGGTGTCTTCACAGATCATGCACAGAAAGCACCTCCTACTTACTGTCTTCGAACGGCTTCCCCCCTTACTTCGTTCACATAATGGTATGATCCCAGTCTGTCTTTGAATGGGATTAGCTGCATAGAGCTTAATCAGCGAAGACAGCTGTAATGTGGTCCCATTCATCTCAATGGGCCAAAAAAAAAAAAGGCATATAAAGCTTAATGTTTCAAAAAGTAAAAAAGTTATGAGCACCAAAAGATATGGCATTAGCAGAATCAGCAGAACAGTTTAAAATTTGAATGGTGAAAATCGGATGAAAATTGAGAGAGGAGTTAAGCGGCAAAGAAACGGAGCAACTAGAATAAGGTAGAAGAACTAGAAAAAGTTGCATTTCCTGCAAAAATGCAGTGTGAATGCCGTGTAGTCGTATCTGCTGAAAACAGCAGAAGAAGCAGAAATTTCTGCTGAAAAGAGGTAAAGAAGCTGAACTGTTCTGCCTTTTACAAGTTAAACTGAATATTACAGTTGTAAACTGCCCTAGAGCTTCCTCTAGTGGCTGGTTTGTAATATGGGTTTGATTACTTTGGGAAAGGGAAAAAATGAGAATGTGAAGAAGAAATCAAAGATGGCGGAAAGTGATGCCGAAATGTTGTTGCCTTGGACAAGATAGGTCTATAAGTATGAGTGACGATAAAATAATTATTATCTTTTGTTTTGTGTAAAAATGGTACGATAATTTGTACATTTGAAAGTTTTATCTTGTTAGCTTGCAGTAAGAGTGTAACAAGCTAGTTTATGATGTTACGATGTTAGTTAGCTAATACAATATTTTGTACTTTCAGTTTTACGATCGTCAAAGAGAAGGCAATGGTCAGAGGCCATTCTTCAATAAATCAGCGCAAAAAGGAAAATAAGTCTGGTTATTGGAGCATCGTTATCTTGCTGTCTAGCTGGTGAAACTAAGAAACTCAGGACGAGGACAGCACATGAACAGTCTACTGAAAACAGGTGAAGAAGAAGAAATGTCTGCTGTAAAGAGGTGTAGAAGCTGAAGTGTTTGCTGAAGACAGCTTTACTTGAAAGGGTACACTGAACAGTGTCAAGAAAGCAGAATAAGTGCGAGGCAGGAAGATATGCTACAAGAGCCATAGGTAGGATTCAAACCTGTGCCACTGGATCTCCAAGGCAGCTGCTCATCTCACTGAGCCAAACTAGTTCTCAGCTGAGTAAAAGATATGATGAGATAAAAAAAAACGTGCAGAGGATGCTGAGCAATATGCTGACAAGAGCTGAAAAAGTTGAACTTTCTGCAGTAAAGAAGCTTAAATTTGTGCTCAAAACACGTGAAGAAGCTGAACATTGTGCTGAAAAGGAGAGAAGACACTAAACCTTCTCCTAAAAAGAGATGAAGAAACAGAATTTAGCTAAAAAGGGGTGAAGCTGACATTTTTGGTGAAAAGAGTTTAAAAAAAAAAGTTGAGCTCTCTACTGAAAAAAAATGTTGCAATGAGCGGGATTTGAACCCGGGCCACCTGCTCTGAGAACGGCTGCTCATCTCACTGAGCTAAAACATGGCTCAGCCTAGCAAGCTAAACTGGTGATCACACTAATAATGTGGTCCCATTCATGAAAATGGGCCAAAAAAAAAAAAAAAAAAAAAAAAGCATAAAAAGCTTAATATTTCAAAAAGTACAAAAGTTATGAGCACCAAAAGATATAGCTGGCATTAGTAGAATGAGCAGAACAGTTTAAAATTTGAATGGTGAAAATCAGATGAAACAGAGTCTTCATTAATCCCATGCAAACGTACACCTATCTGGAACAACCCTGACATATTACAAAACAATAATATGATAAACTTTTCAGATTGGAGTGGTAAAGGAATCAAATATTTAGAACATATACTAGAAGGAACAGAATTTATTTCATTTGACAGACTAGTTACACAATATGGGATCAACAAGAAAAGATTTTTAGAATATCAACAAATTAAATCCATAGTAAAAAAGAAATTTAAACCGGGTCAAGTTGAACTACAAACACCAACAAGTGTGGTTCAATTTCTTACTCTTAAAACCCCCAAATTACTATCCAAAATATACAGAATGCTTTCTAAAACAGATGAATCAATATCACTTCCTATTGCAAAATGAGAAGCGGATTTATCAGTTAACTTAGACCAAAACTTTTGGTCTCAGATTTGCTTAAAAACCTTTCATTTAATTAGAAATCCAAGTCTTCAATTAATTCAATACAAAATACTACATAGAGTGCACTATACAGGTCATCGGATGTTCAAGATGGGCTTTACGTCTACCAACAACTGCTCACACTGCCAAACCAATTCACCGGACAATTATATCCACGCTCTTTGGTTCTGTCCACCAGTTCAGAAGTTTTGGCGTGAGATATGTGAAGACTTATCAAAGTGTCTGAAATGTAACATTCCAACTTCCCCTTTAGTGTGTTTGTTGGGCAGCTTAGATAATGTCACTTCAGAAAAGAATATAGCCCACATGGTTTTCACTGCCCTATGCATAGCCAAGAAAACAGTCCTCATGAACTGGAAAAATAAAAATAATCTTAATTCTAACCAGTATAGAAATTATCTATTAGATTACATTAGTCTTGATACAGCCTCTGCCACCACATCAGATCAATTGCTCTGGGCTCCTTTGATCAGCTCCATCACCTAGTGGGGGTGGGGGGTCATAGTTTGGTCCCACCTTCACTGTTGTGATTGGTGTGGGGGTAGGGACAGGCTTAGGGCGTCGGGGGGTTCCCCAGGAGCATCTTCCTTGGGGGGCTCAACCCGGGGTAGCGGTCATGGCCAATTAAGGGCTCTGTTGGCTCTTAGGTGACGGTTTCCTCGTGGCTGCGTGCAGCGGGGCTAGGGGAGGGTCTGTGCTGACGGACGTGGGTTACTGACCTGGTAGCCTGGCTGCCCCTGGGTGGGTCCGGGACAGACGTGAGGTTCTGGGGGCGCTCCGTCTCTGGGCTGGGGCCCTGGCCGGGCCTCGGGGGCTCGGGTCCTGGTTGGTGTGTTGCTGGGGTTGTGGGCGGGTGGGTATATGGGGGCCCAGTCCTGGCGCAGGGCGCCGCCGGTGCATCGAGCCACCTGGGGGACTCTTCAACTGGTGGGGGAGGTTGTCACATCTTGCAGGAGCTTTCCTCTCCTCAGGAATTCTCTCTGCAGGAGGGGGAGATATAGGAGAGGTGGAGGAAGATCTCAGCCTGGGCGTCTATTGTCTTGTGTAGTCTGGAAGATGAGTGGATGATGGGGTGGGTGCAGTTTTCTCTGTAGTGGGGTCGGGTGGGCTGTCCCGGGCTCTGTGGGGCCGGGCGGCGCTGCTGCACTGGGCCCTGGTCCGGATGGGCCTGGGCCCCCTTTCCCTGGCGGGTTGCAGAGCATGGGGGTGCCTACTGGGGTCAGCGGGGGAGCTGGCCCCAGGGAGGGGACACTTGCCCCTCCCTTTCTTCCCTCCCCATCTCCAGCTGCCTCCCTCTTCCCGCTCCACCACAATCACCCACACATGCAGGGCCTTGGGGTAGGGGTGTGTCACCAGGGTGCAGAGGAGGCATCCCCCCCCTCTGTCCCCTTCTGGCTGCCTCTGCCTCAATTTTATCTCACAACTTAGACATTCACATTACTCACACTCTCATAACACATACATATAGGATCTTGGGGGTGGGCTCACAACACGGACTCCAAATTACCATCAGGGTGTACACCTCACCCCTGGCGTCGTTGCCCACCTCTCAATTTTAAATACACGTAGACATTGAGGGCTATCAGGAGGGGCTATGCGCTTACCTGCTGCTCTCTGGCAGGTAGCTCCATGCCCTCCTGGGTTTTAATTGCACCTTAGAACACATATACATCAACACTACATATGAGCGGGTAGAGGGAGGTTTGGAGTCTTCTCACACCCCCGGTCTCTGCGGCCTGCTGGAGCGGGGGGGCTAGGAGGAGGAGTTGGCCGTCCGACTGGGGTCTGGGGTGTGGGGCCTCCCTGCTGCTGCGGAGTCGGGGCGGTCTGCTTCTCCCCACTGCAGGGAAAAGGGTAACACCACCTGGGTCTGGGTGCAGTTTCCCCCTCCAGGGGCAAGGGTACCTAGACCCGGTTCTTAGAGTACGCTTGGGGAGTGTGATTGTGTGTACAGCGTCTCTTTATGTCTGTCTTCACGTTGGTTGAGTGTGGAGTAATTGCCTATGAGAGCATGAGGGTGGGAATGGATGTTTGTATTTGAGTGTGCCTGTATGTCTGTGTCTATATGTCAGGTTGGGTATCAGACGCCACCTCTCTGGGGACATCTCAGGCCCTCCAAGGTTTGGAGGCCTATCTCCCCCCACCACTACTTCCCCTGCCGGTGGCAGACGCCCTCAGACATCGATGCGTTGGTGGTTCTTTGTGTCCGGGGGTGGGCGTCCGGGTACACACCGGCTCACTCCTTGATGGCTGCTTATCGGGGCCTGGAACCTGGGGCTCGCTCGGGCCACTTCGGGGGTGGGGTGCCCTCGGCCTCTCGGCCTGGGGCTCGGTCACTCAGGCACAGCTGGCTGCCGGCGGAGCTCACGGGCACGTCACTGCAACCCCCCCTGGCTTCTGCTCCGCGGCTGCTGAGTGATCCCTCATCTGGGACTCTCCTCAGCTCTTTCTGGGACAGTGGCGCGGCTGCCCCTCTGTTGGTCTTCCTTGGTCTCTTGTGTTCTGGGGGCCTCTGGATGTCTGGGGTTTTGATCTCCTCCATACCTGCTTCATGCCCTGGAGGATGGGACTGTGGCCCCCCACACCCTCTAGCAGATCATTACATTAAGGAACCTTTTAAATACAAGCGCGCTCATGCTCACAGGTGTACACACAGGTGATCACACACACAAACTACACCCTTTTTGGCTCCTACCTCAAAGCACACTGTGCGCTGTCGATCTTACGTGCTGCACAATAATGTTTAACATTAAGTATTTAGTGTTATATTCCCATATATCATTGTGATGTTGTTTATTCTATTACTCTCGTTTTCTTCTGCTTGTTTTCTTTTTTCTTTCTCAACAGGTGATCCAGGTGATCGATATATGTATTTTTTGTCTGCTTATTTTGTTGGTTTTTGTTTTTTGCCCTTTATCCCCGTCCCTCTTCTCCGCTGTTTTTTTTTTTTTTTTTTTTTTTTTTTTCCCCCTCTTTCTTTCTCCCTTTTCTTTTCCCCTGTCCCGTATCTAGCAAGTAAAAAAATAAATAAATAAATAAAATAAAATAAACAATAAAAGGTAAATCAAATGGACCATTACGGCAAGGCTGGGATGGTCCATTTGGTAAAGTAAATCCGTTGGGCATCTTTCTTCGCCTTTAGACAATAATTCTGATGGCAAAAGAACCAAACGGGACAGGTTTAAAAAAAAAAAACAAAAAAATAAAAAAACAGTCAGGTAGGACACATGCTGCGTAGTCGCTCTCTTGCATTTAGATTAGGCAATGAGATGGAGTACAACGCTGTGAAGTACGGACTGAGAAAAGCCATTACAGCGGCTAAGAGGCAGTACAGAAAGAAGCTGGATGGCTTCTATTCTTCTGCTGACCCCAGGCGGATATGGCAAGGCCTGCAACACATCACAGACTATGGGGCCACCACCAACACCATCAGCTCCGCTGGCGGTCTGTCGGATGATCTCAACCTGTTTTACACCCGCTTTCAGACCTCCCAGACCCTCCAGACCTCCAAGACCTTCCAGAACCTCCAAATTATCCAACCCTCTCCCCCGCCAGCGGTCTCACTGGAGCACACTGAAACACTAGAGTTCCACAAGGTTGCGTCCTCAGTCCCATCCTCTACACCCTGTACACCCATGACTGTGTTGCCTCCAACAAAGATATCATTTTGAAGTTTGAAGATGACACTGCAGTAATCTGTCGCATCACTGGAGGAGACGAGGCGGCTTACAGGAGAGAGGTGGCCGGTCTGGTGTCATGGTGTGAGGACAACAACCTCACCCTCAACACTGACAAGACAAAGGAGATGATAGTGGACATGAGGAGGAGGAAGAAGAGGCCTCACCAGCCGCTGTTTATCCGGGAGAGTGAAGTGGAAAGGGTGAGCAGCTTTAGGTACCTGGGCGTTCACATCAGTGAGGACCTCACCTGGATACTGAACACCACACAGCTGGTCAAGAAGGCTCAGCAGCGACTGTATTTCCTGAGGAGGCTGAGGAAATTTGGGATGTCAGCCAAGATCCTCAGCAGGTTCTACAGCTGCATTGTGGAGAGCACACTGACCAGCTGCATCACTGCATGGTATGGCAGCACTACTGCCATGGACTGCAAAACGCCTGCAGAGAGTGCTAACAACTGCGGAGAAGATCATCAGGACTCCGCTGCCCTTTCTGCAGAGCATCTACCATTGCAGAGTCCAGAGGAGAGCTGCCTCCATCCTCAAAGACTCCACACACCCCCAACACGGACTGTTCACACTTCTGCCCTCGGGATGAAGGTTTAGAAGTGTGAAATCCAGAACATCTAGACTCAACAACTCCTTCCCGACTGCCATCAGACTCCTGAACAGCTGACCTACCTCAACTGCAATTTGCACATCAGGACAATTTGTACACTAAGTTCTTTTGTACATTAAACTCATTTCTACATCCTTTTACATTGACAACCCCATTCCTCACTTGTCTTCATTTACTGACTTTGTACTTATTTGTCATTCACTATTTTTTATCCTTATTTTTACCTTATCTTAATATCTTGTCTTATTTTTATCCTTATTTATCTCGTTTCTTCAACCCTACCTAACTTGGCATTCTTCCTTTGTAAGGAAGAATTTCATTGAACAGAGAAATGCTATTTCTTCTTTACACATGATAATAAACACTTTGAATCTTGAATGGTTCGTGGTTCTGTTAAATAATACTGACACTTTATCCCTGTGAAGACTTATTTCTCTTAATGTAGATTTTGTGTAGTTGTAAGTGTTATCCTAGTTAGATGTTATAAAGTTTCTTTAACTTTATTATAGTTTCATTATGTTTATATTAGCTGTAAAACTAGTGGCTACCTCGACAACTCATTTGTGGATGGGGATATAGAGGGATGTCGATCTTGCTATTGGCCGCTGTAGCCACTAGATGGCACTGTTAGATTATATTTGAGTATGAATACCATAATTCCTATAGAGCTGGGCAACTTAGAGACAAAGCTCTAGAATAATACTGTTTTAAGAACTTTTGATAGTTGTTTAAGTAACTTAGGATGTTATATTCATATTTATTGGTATATTGAACTTTGTTAATGTAAATGTTATTTCATGGTTTGTTTACTTTCAGACCTCTCTCTCATTCCTACTGCTGTTATGGCGCTCTACAATTCTGAAGCATGAATAAATTCTTAGACTGCATTTTGACAGGCTGCTGTGTGTTCTAACCAACACACTTGGAAGACACTCTTTAAGAGATCTACCCTATATACAGACTTACACTTACTTAGCATTAGGTCCTCCTGCACCGTTCGGTGCATTGGGCAGCAAATGTCCGCCAGCATACTCGATCAGCTCCAGCTGCTTCGGCCTCATCCCACGCAATGTCTATGGCGCATAAATCATTGATGAAGGTCCTCCACCTTGTTGTATGGGGGCGGCCTGATTTGCGTCTTCCATGGGGTGGGTTCCACATGATTACGATCTTGGGCAGTCGGTGTGGGGGTTGGCGTAGAACGTGACCTCCAAAGCGCACACGCCGCTCGGTCACAATGTCCTGGAGGGGACATGTGGCAGTCCGACAGTGTACTTCTTCGTTGGTAACATGGTCCTGGTAGGAGACCCCCAGGATCTGTCTTAGCCATCACTGCTGGGAAACATTGAGTCTTTTGGCAATTTTGGCTGATGTTTTCCATGTCTCACAAGTGTAGATCACGGGAGGTATAACGATGGAGTTGAGCAGACAAATCTTCGTCGCCAGATCGATCTTTGGGGTCGACCAGATCGGCCGGAGCCGCTGAAAGACCGCACCTGCTTTTACAATCTGACGCACGAGATCATAGTCAGCATCTCCGTCACTTGCAAGGATGCTGCCCAGGTAGGTGAATTGATTCACCTCTTCCAGGGGTTGCAGTCCTACCGTAGTGGGGTCCTGTGTCGTCACGTAACCTATCCTCATGACCTTGGTCTTGTTTCCACTGATCCACAAGACCACTTTGCCTGCCTCTTGCTCCAAGCTTGATGTCATGGTATTCATGTTTTTCTGGACGTCAGCCAACAAAGCAATGTCATCTGCAAAGTCGAGGTCCTTCAGGTGTGTTGTTGGACACCAAGGTATCCCAAAGCCATCTTGGTCCATGGCAATCCACATAACAAAGTCGATGGCAAGAAGGAAGAGGAAGGGAGAGAGGATACACCCTTGCCTCACACCGGTCTCAATGGTGAAGAAATCTGTGTAACCGTCCTCTGTGCGGCTGCAGCAACTGGACCCCTATATACAGTCCAACCTGCTATCTCTATTCAATACTGGTCCTTCAAGCCGGAGGTGGTATCATTTCATGGAATGAGAAGTAACCTTTTAACATGCAACCATTTTCCTCCCAGCCCCAAGCAGTCAGGCTATGTCGCCAAATACACCCACCTGCCTATCTTCAGGACTATGATCTGAAAGTAGGCTACAGAAATCCTAAGCAGTCTCTACCCCTTCACTCAGCAGATCGAGTAGCAGTAGCCATGGACAAGGAACAGCCCAGATTGGAGGAAGGAGCACAGATGGCAACTCCATCGTTCTCTAGAGGCTCCAGCCCTATGAGTCAAAGTTGATAGGAAATGTTGGACTCACTTCATGCATCTAATGCATCCCCTCAAGAAAGCTTGCCCTTGGTGAAGGAGACACATGACTTCATATTTTCTCCCCTGTCAATCCACTTCTACAGCCTGGTGTCCCACTCTAGTCATCTCCGTACCATCAGCCGTGGAAGAGAGAGCCCTCAAAGTCACCTCAGGAGCCAGTTAGCCAGTACGGGTTAAATGCGAATCCCAAGAGCACACAGAAATCCCATCCTTATCCTGCTGTATCCAGTTTTGACTCAGTAATGGCTTCCCAATCCTTCCTCCAGAGTAGGGAAGGTCACACAATCCTGATAACTTCACTGCCAGTCTTCTGCTCAGCCTCCATCTGTTGCATGTACTAGTGAACCACTATCCTCATCCTCACTCTCGGAGGCCTTACTGTGGAGCTCCTTTGTAATGATACGCTCACACAGTGGAGCATTTAAGAGGTTTGTTTTGTGAATATTGCATGGCTAGCACACCTTAGCCCAGAAGGTAAAGCTGAGTTGAGATGTGGGTCACATGTGGAGCAACTTCTGAGTAAGTTGCCAGGTGAGATCGGATCAGAGTTTTGCTGACCGATGAGCTGCCAACTTGGAACAATGTACCGCCTGCCTCCTCTAACCTGAACCAGTAACAGGAAAATTTCACCTAAGGCCTTCTGTCCCTATTGCATCAAAGATGATCACTACCTTAATCAATGCACCAACTTCAAAGTGTTGGATCTGATACCTGAGTGGGTTAATCATAGCTGTTGGCGCTGCGGACATTAGTATACGCTAAAGAAGCCATGTAACATCTGCAAGGGTTGTCACCTCCAGATCTTACATAAGGTGAACACAAAGAGTGTTCGGGAGGATTCCTGCCTGCTAAACTCAACAACAGAAATGTCTTGCTTAACCACCAACCAAAGACTCTCAACACTCATGCAGTACTCAATGATGTTCAGAGCGCACCATCCTACTCTCCACCGCTGCTATGACACTGTATTCAAGGTGCAGATGAGAGTTTAGCTCTAAGAATGATCTGCAAGGTGTCCAAACCATCAATGGCTCCTCTGTTTCATTCATGATATCACCTGCAGCCCAGGATCACAAGACCTTCCAGATTACTGCAGCTTTCACTTCTAAATGACCTGGAGTGACTGACCAATCCTCTCCTGCATCTCTTATGACAAAATACAAGCGCCTCAAAGATCTTCCCTTGCGTGAGCCACAGTTTGAACTCTGTGACCCAACGATGAGAACACTCTTGTGCTTGGCAACACGAACCGGGAGCCTTCTTGTACAGATGTGTTAAAAAATGTGTTCCTGCGAGTCTTTAGTAATAGTGTTTAGCCTGCAGCTTGCCTCAGCAAGAGCGACAAGTATAGGCTTAGTTCTAGTTTTGTTTTCGTTTTCATTTTTGTTTATGGTTAAGAGTAAGGGAAGGGACGCCACCAGATTTTCGCAATGTTAGTTCACCTTCATTTACACCAGAGTTGAAAATTTCCAATTCGTGCACTTAAATATGCTCATTGCTTACCTGTCTTACTATTTACTCTTATTGTCACAGTCTGCGGAAGTAGACTGTAGGAATTTGACGTAGAGGACCCAAAATGCAGACAAAATGGAACGTGGAACAAAACTTGAATTAACAAAAAGCAAGCCATTTAATGAGGCTAGTAAAAAAAGGTACAAACAAAGGGCAAGGCAAACTGAAATGAAACTAACATTAACCTAAACGGGGAGACCATAACAAACAACATAAAACATGGCATGAACAACAGACAACCTCACAAAGAATGAACAGAAACACACAGACTAAATACACACAAGGGTGATTAGGGGAAGTGGAAGCACATGGGGAAACAGCTGACACTAGTCTGACATAACGAGACAAAGGAAGCAAAGCTGACTACACTGACATAGGACACAGACCTTCAAAATAAAACAGGAAACATGAGACGCAGACACGACAATATAAACTTGACAACATAAGACACGCAGCATGAAACAGAGAAAGGGAAACTTAAATACAGGGGTAGAAAACACAAAGAAACTAATAAACAAATGAACTTAGCTACCCTAAAGAACTTAAATATAACATCCAAATAAACTAAAACTCAAAACCCTGGGTCAACAGACCCAGGAACATGACACTTATGTCGTAATCACCTTAGTTAAGCATGGCGAATATTGATGTGGGGGTGGCTGCTGTGCGATTCATTAGCTGGAATGTGAAAGGTTTGAATGGGCCTGTCAAAAGAGCTAGGATATTTAATCATCTTAAGTATCTAAAATGTGACATTGTATTTCTCCAGGAAACCCACCTGTTGGTAAAAGATCACATCAGACTTAAGAAAGAATGGGTAGGAAAAATGTTCCACTCGAGCCTTAACTCAAAAACATGTGTAACAGCCATATTAATCCATAAAAGAACTCAATTTAATGCTTCTACTGTTATCTCAGACCCGCAGGGGCATTTTGTGATGGTCTCAGGACTCCTGTACCATAAGCCTGTGGTCCTGATAAATATTTATGCCCCGAACTGGGATGATGATAAGTTTATTGGCAAAATAATATCATTAATTCCAGATATGAACTCAAAACAGCTGATTTTTGGTGGAGACTTGAACTGTGTGATGAACGTAACACTTGACCGTTCCAGCTCTAAACCTACAAATCTCTCCAAAAAAGCCAAGATATTATCTGTTTTTATGGCACAAATAGGATGTGTTGACCCCTGGCGGTTTTTATTTCCATAAAGTAAGTCATTTTCTTTTTTCCTCTAATGTACATCATTCATATAGTAGAATAGACTATTTCTTCATTGATCAGAATCTTCTCCCCTTAGTCAGGAAAACTGAATATTTAACCATTGTAGAGTCAGATCATGCCCCTGTACTTTTAGACCTTGCCTTTCCTCTCTACCAATCAGAATGCCCGCCCTGGAAATCAGACAGGACTCTCCTGGCAGAGGAGGGTTTCTGTGAAATGATATCAAAAGAAATAGATGACTTTCTAATTTTTAACCAGAAAGACAATGTTTCACCTTCTCTCTTGCGGGAGACATTAAAGGCTGTAATCAGGTGAGAAATCATCTGATATTCGTTTAGAAAAAACAAAATGAATCGAATTTGGCAAGAGGAATTAATTAAAACCATTTCTATGGTAGATGCTCAGTACTCTGTCTCTCCCTCTCCTGAGCTTTATAAAAGGAAGCTAGACCTCCAAATACAATATAATTTGTTATCAACCGAAAAAACTGAACGTCTTCTGTTAAAGTCACAAGGTTATGTATATGAGCATCGCGAGCCGCACAACAAATCCCACAAATACGAAAAGATGATGGTGAGTTAACAATTGACCCCGAAGAAATTAAAGAAACCTTCACTGCGTTTTATTCAAATCTTTATACATCTGAGATTACAAATGACTGCTCTGATATGGAACATTTCTTTGACAATCTTCAGGCTCCTCTTGTAACAGCGGCCCATAGGAATGAAGCTGAACTTCCACTCAATCATACAGAAGTGACTACTGCACTAAAGGCGATGCAAAATGGCAAGGCATCGGGCCCTGATGGGTATCCTATTGAGTTCTTTAAAAAATTTTCTGACACACTAACAACAATCTTACTTAATGTGTTTAATGATTCTTTGTCTTGTGGGTCACTTCCACAGACAATGACTGAAGCATCTGTTTTCCTCTTGCTGAAATCAGGTAAAGACAGCACAGAGCCTGGTTCATACTGTCCCATCTCACTCCTAAGCTGTGATGAAAAAATCTTGGCTAAGGCTCTTGCCCTACGTCTAGAAACTACAATCCACGAAGTAATATCTGCTGACCAAACTGGTTTTATTCCAGGACATCACTCGTTTACGAATGTCCGTCGGCTCCTAAATGTCATCCACTCTCCTGCATCCAGCGTGGTGCCTGAGGTGGTTATCGCGCTGGATGCAGAGAAAGCACTTGATAGGGTGGAATGGGGTTATCTATTTGCTTGTTTAAAGAAATTTGGCTATGGCCCTAATTTTATCTCATGGATAAGACTTTTATATTCATCACCCAAAGCCTCTATAATCATTAACACTAGAAGTCCCAGGCTTTTCTAACGCTCTGTCAGCCAAGTGGAAGCTAACTTGGCTAGTCTGTTAGCATCAATTCATATGTAAATTGGGTCGTTACCTGAGAATTGTGGAGGGGAGTGAGGGTGTGTGAATGATTGCTGATTTCTAACTGCCAACTGCGTCTTTGTTTGTGTGTGGGGAGGGGGAACTGCTAAAAGCTGTGAACTTCGTTTTGTTTTCGTCTTGATGCATTCTCAATCATCCAGGAAAATAAATCTCCAAAAGATTTATTGATAAAAACAGTACAAAAAAAACAAAACAAAAAAAATTTCTACAAAAACAACCATTTGTACACATATTTACAGATAATAGTAAAAAGTGAGTGAGTACATTTCAATCACTCACAATCCTGGCACTGCCATGGTATCTGTAGTCTGCATTTACCACATGTGTATCTGTAGCAGTGAACACATCGCACAGTGGCATGATTGTTCTTGCATTTGTGTTTGACCTGACACGTGGCTCTTTTTCCAGGGCTAGGTGTGGAGGGTTGTGTCCGAAGCAACTGTTCTTTTCTTGCCTTCTTCCCAGCCATATGAGAGTTAGCCAACTCTCTTGCAAACTCCACCAGGAAGTCCACCCGTCTTTCCTGCGTCCCGGTGCATGCTTGATACAGCACATGTGCATTCAGTGCTGCCATGTCAATCATGTTATAGAACACGGCAACTGGCCAGTGCCGTGTTCCTCTGCGGACCGTGTACTCCCGCACCATCTGGTCCATCACATCCACGCCACACTTTGTGGTGTTGTAAAGGGCGACAGTGTTTGGCTTCCTTCAAGGTTCAAGGTTCTTTATTTGTCACATGCATAGTTATACAAGTATAACACACAGTGAAATGTATCCTGACACACTCCTCGACATGTGCAAAAAACATGGGGGGGGGGGGGGGTAGAGGAATAACATTATAAATATATATATATATAGTATATACATTGGGTGAATGTGCAGTAGAAGCAGCAAGCAGGTGAATTCTGTACATTAATATGAATAGACATCTGACTATTTTACAGAATGGACAATATAAACATATTTAAAGTTAAAGGAATTGAGTGTCTGGAGGAGAGTCTCAGTCAATTATAGATGATGTGAGAGGGCGGGTGTGTGTGTGTGTGTGGGGGGGGTTTGGTTTAGGGCCCGGATGGCTTGAGGATAGAAGCTCCTCTTGAGTCTCTCTGTCCTTGCCCGGATGATGCGGAACCTTCTACCAGATTGTAGAAGTTGGAACAGTTTGTTGCCAGGATGGGACGGGTCCTTCAGTATCTGCGTTGCTCTAGTCCGGCATCTCCTGGTGTAGGTGTCCTGAAGCGGGGGGAGAGCAATCCTGCAGCAGCGTTCTGCTGTACGGATCACTCTCTGGAGAGCTTTTTGGTCCTTCACACAGCTGTTTCCAAACCACGATGTCATGTTCTGTGTGAGGATGCTCTCCACAGCGCCTGTATAGAAGATCCTGAGGATCTTTGGAGAGACCCTGAACTTCCTCAGTTGTCGTAGGTGATACAGGCGCTGCCTAGCCTTTTTGGTCTGGGCCTGAATGTGGGCAGCCCATGTCAGGTCTGAGGAGATGTGGACACCAAGATACTTAAAGGACTGCACCCTCTCTACTGGAGCTCCATTGATGATAATGGGCTTGTAGTCTCTGTGCTGACTCCTTCTGAAGTCCACCACCAGCTCCTTGGTCTTGCTGACGTTCAGCTGGAGGTGGTTGTCCTGGCACCATGATGCCAGATTCTTCACTTCGTCCATGTAGGCCGCCTCATCGCTGTTGGAGATGGCACCCAACACCACTGTGTCGTCAGCAAACTTCACAATGGTGTTGGAGCCGTGGGTGGCCACACAGTCTGAAGTGTAGAGGGAGTAGAGCAGTGGCGAGAGGACACACCCCTGTGGTGCTCCTGTGTTGATGGTGATGCTGTCGGAGACACACCTACCCACCCTCACCACCTGAGTTCTGCCAGTGAGGAAGTCCAACACCCATGCACACAGACGGCTGTTGAGTCCCAGATCCCTCAGCTTTGTGAACAGTCTGCTGGGCACTATTGTGTTAAACGCTGAACTGTAATCAACAAACAGCATTCTCACATAGTTACCCTGTTTCTTGTCCACGTGGCTGAGGGTGGTGTGCAGGACGTGGGCGATGGCGTCCTCAGTGGATCTGTTGGGTCGGTAGGCGAACTGGAGCGGATCTGTGGTGTCTGGGATGGAGGAGGAGATGATGTTCTTCAGCAGCCTCTCAAACACCTTCATTACTACCGAGGTCAGCGCAACTGGCCGGTAATCATTCAGGGATGAGGGTTTGCTGTTCTTGGGCACCGGGATGATGGTGGATCTTTTGAAGCATGTGGGGACCACAGACTTCGCCAGGGACTCGTTGAAGATGTAAGTGAACACACCTGCTAGCTGGTCAGCACAGCAGCGCTGTGCGCTTTTGGTGGTGTTATCAGTCTGAACCACGCTGTGCATGCTGCTAAGAATATAGACTGTCTTCTTCCGTTTGGCCGCATACACCGTCAGCGTGGCAGCAGAGGTTGAAAACACCTAAGAAATAAGATAAATTGTTATTTCCATAGCACTTTTACACACAATGAAACACATAAACATAGAACCACAAAAGACCTGCAGCCTACCTGAGTGGTGAATTCATTGCGATCTGTGTATCTAGCGGATTGAGGAATTTCCCGGCGAATCTTGTTGACTGTGCCGAGGATGGTGGTTTTCCGTCTAAGAAGTTTTTGCGCAAGTGAAAGCGATGTGAAGAAATTGTCCGTGGTAACATTTCTGCCCTTGTCTAGGAATGGTTCCATCAGCCTCATCACTACATTTTCAGACAGTCTCTCCCCACTGGGACGATTGGGGTCCTTGCCAAGATATGGGAGGACATTGCAAATGTACTTGGATTTTAGGTCGCAGGCCACCCAAAACTTGATCCCAAACTTGTCAGGTTTACTTGCAATATACTGCAGGAAACAGCACCGAGTCTTTGATGGGAAGAGCTGTTCATCAACGGTGATATGTAGACCAGGGTTGTAGCACGTGGTGCAGTTGGTGACAAATGATCCCCACACACTGGAAATTGCAGCGAACTTATCAGTCTTTGCTCGATCACTGCGGGTGGACCTGTCATCAAAGCGTAGGTGTTGCATGATGTCTTGGAAGCGGTTAGGCGGCATAGTTCCAATGATCTGTGGGTTTCCCAGGTTTGCTGATCAGCAGTCACGTAGTGATGGAACCCTAGTAACCCCCCGCAAGATGACAATTGAAATAAATGCCATTAGTTCAGGGAGGTCCATGAACCAATGAACATCCTCCGTTTGCTGTGCATATTGAATAGTCCATTCTTGAATGCTATGAAGCATGTCAAGAGTGATGAAACACAGGAAGCTCTGAAGGCGACTCAAGATACTTTTCCTGGCCTTAGCTGTTGGCTCTCCATCTGCAGCTTACGCTTCTATTGGGGTGAAAGGGAGACAGGTCCCCACCTGTTCTTCACGCCACACTGTGCCATCTTTCGCTGTCTCAGTCCCCAAACAAGCTCTCTTTTTAGGTTGAGAAGCAGTCTCCTCATCTGCAGTGTGAACAAATTCAAATTGTGAGCAATGGGAAGGTCAAACGAAATTGCAAAGATGGCACAGTGTGGCGTGAAGAACAGGTGGGGACCTGTCTCCCTAAATCCAGCTTTGTGTCTTCTTCCGTTCTACCTGAAGTACGGGACAAACTGTGTTCCTTTTCAGCTCAATACGAAACTCGTAATATTTTCTCTGAATGCGGGACGATTCCGTTTGTACGGAACGGTTGGCAACTCTACAAACTAACCCTTATGAATAAAATAAAGTTCAACATCAGTAACTTAGCGTGCACACAGCTGTATAGAAACTCCGTCGTGCTAGCTAGCACGCAGTACAGGTTATTGTAACTGATTGTAAAAAATCAGCACAACGAAAATAAACTACACCTAAACTCGGTTTACATCTGACCCAAATAGAGTGCAGTTCATAAGTTCTTACCTGAAGTTCAGTTAACCTGACGCTCCGACCGGCAGCCGCCTTGGGTCTGCTTCTCCTCTGTTTGAGCACCGCGTTAGCCACCACCGGTCGATCGGCGGCCGCCTCGCCGCCTCGTATGTCTCTTTCCCCGCATGTCCTTTCTGTCATACACCAGTGGCTAGCTGCCCTTTGTTGGAGCTCCGCGTTAGCCACCACCAAACAACTCAGTTATTTTTCCCACATTGACCAGCATCTGGACAACCACCTTTCACTGTTTATACCGTTACTAAAATGAATAAATGAATCATCGGCCCATATAAACGAAAAATAAGTCCAGCTGAGACACAGACTGTTTGCGAGCGATCGGGGGTTGAATGAGTGTGAGCCGCCTCACTGTAAGCCAAGCCCGGGTGCTTTTCAGCGAAGGGGCGCTAGCCACGCTAGCTAGCTAGCCGCGCTAGCTAGCTAGCCGGCTAGCAGCAACATCGTAAGAGAACTGTTGCTAATATGGGATGTCTTGATAAAACGAGCAGATATTCGAAGTTTACACACCTACATTCTTAATATCTTAAAAGTTTATTTTGCGACCTAGAAACGCTAATAAAAGACATATAAAACGAAGTGGTGGCCGTCATTGTTTGACTCTGTAGAGGCGTGCTATGAATTGTGGGATATGGAGTTTTCCACCAAGCATACACCCTTTCGGCCGTACTACTCCCGGTATACCACTAGAGAGAGCCAACACACCACAAATGAAGTCTGTTTCTATGGGGCCAAAAGATGAATCTTTCCCATGGGCCTAGAAATTGGCCAAAATTTGCACAAAAAACTAAATATTAAAAAAACTATAAAAGTCATAAACACCAAAAGTCATAGCATACTAGTCCAGATCCAGCCGCACAAAAATTTTCAGGCGGAAACTGAAGAATAATAAGAATAATAAATCCGAGGAATAACAATAAGTGTTAGGGATGGGTACCGGTGTCTGGTGCCATGATGGCACCGGTTCTGACATAAACGGTAGTAACCAGACCGAAAAGCAGCGCACATTTCGGTGCTTTATTTCGGTGCTTTTTTTTCCTGAGCCAATTCTAGCCAATCATTTTTACGTTTCCGAGGATAGTAGGCGGGCCCAGGTACGTACGTTCTTTTAGAGCAGAGCTGCAGATTAAAAATGCCCAAGGCGAAGCGGTCAAAAGTCTGGCTGTACTTCGCAGCAAAAGATGCAAACTCAGCAGCCTGCAACAAGTGCTTTAAGCTGATACTGTAATACTGTCAAAGGAGGTAACTCCTCGAATCTGATGAAACACCTGGCGACACATAGCGTTTTTTTTTAAGCCGAGAAATGCGCCGTGTTTGATAGCTTGCTGCGAGACCTCACGCCGTGTACATCTACAGCGGGTGTGGTGCCTGTTATCGGACCCGGAGTTAGCAACATCCCCCAAAAACCCGAAGAGGAGAGTCCTGGCCCCTAGCCCTGCCAGTGTAGCAGAAATGAGGAGGATGATGATGGCAGCAGCAGCCGTTCTTCTCTGCGTGAGTAGCTTAATGTTGTTCGTGTGTAATTCACGTTGAGTAGGCTAACCACATTATTACATTAATGCATGTAAGGTGAACTAGTCAAAGGAGTTTGCAAAGAAAAGCGTCTGGACTTCTTTAAGTTGCTTGAAGACGTTTCACCTCTCATCCGAGAAGCTTCTTCAGTTCTAAGGTCAAATGGCCGAGAGTCCCAGATTTAAACCAAGTGGGAGTATCCCCCCAAAGAGGGACAAAGGACCCCCTGGTGATCCTCTAATCACATGAGCCAAGGTGTGAAAGCGGGTGTGGGACCTAATCAGCCAGGGTTTCGGGTGTGCTCATTGTGAAACCTGGCCCCACCTTGTCATGTGAATTCCTGAGGTCAGATGGCCCAGGATGTGAGTGGGCATTAAGGCGTCTGGGGAGGGAACTCAAAACTGGATTATAGATGGCAGACAGTTGGTGTCGTAAACCACCGCCTCTGTTCAAAGATGGTCGCTTACAGTGGACATAGATGGCCTCTTTCACTCCTCTTTCAAACCATCTGTCCTCTCTGTCCAAAATGTGAACATTGGCATCCTCGAAAGAGTGTCCTTTATCCTTAAGATGCAGATGGACTGCTGAGTCTTGTCCTGTGGAGGTGGCTCTTCTATGTTGTGCCATGCGCTTGTGAAGTGGCTGTTTGGTTTCTCCGGTGTAGAGGTCTGGGCATTCCTCGCTGCACTGTACAGCATACACCACATTGTTAAGTTTGTGTTTAGGAGTTTTGTCTTTCGGGTGAACCAGTTTCTGTCTGAGTGTGTTGCTGGGTCTGAAGTACACTGGGATGTCGTGCTTGGAGAAAACTCTCCTGAGTTTCTCTGATACACCGGCTACATAGGGGATGACAACGTTGTTGCGTCTGTCTTTCTTATCCTCCCTCGCTGGTGTCTGATCTTCTTTTTTGTGCCTCTTTGCTGACTTTATGAACGCCCAATTAGGATAACCGCATGTTTTGAGTACTTCCTTTACGTGTGTGTGTTCCTTCTTTTTTCCCTCAGGCTTAGAGGGAACATGTTCTGCCCGGTGGTGTAGGGTCCTGATTACTCCAAGTTTGTGTTCCAGAGGGTGATGGGAGTCAAAGAGGAGGTACTGGTCCGTGTGTGTGGGCTTCCGGTAAACTTCGATGTTGAGGTTGCCATTCTCTTCAATGTGCACAGCGCAGTCCAGGAAAGGCAAACAGTTATCCTTTGTGTCTTCCCTGGTGAACTTGATGTTCACCAGGGTGTCATCTACATATCTGTACCAGTGGCTGGGTACTCTTCCTTTGAAAGAGCCTAGAGCCTTCCTTTCTATTTCCTCCATGTAAAGGTTGGCTACAATAGGTGACACGGGGGAGCCCATGGCACAGCCATGTTTTTGTCTGTAGCAGCCTTCGTTGTATTTGAAGTATGTTGTGGTAAGGCAGAGGTCTAACAGTGTGCAGATCTGATCGGGGGTGAAGTTGGTCCTGTCTTCCAAGGAGCTGTCTTCTTGTAGTTGTTTTCTGACCGTCTCCACTGCCTCCGTGGTGGGTATGCAAGTGAAGAGGGAGACTACATCAAAGGACACCATGGTTTCATCTGGATCCAGGGTAAGTTTCTGGACCTTGTCGGTGAAGTCGGTGGAGTTCTTGATGTGGTGTGGGGTGTTCCCCACGAGAGGTGCAAGGATGGTAGCAAGGTGTTTCGCAATGTTATAAGTGGCTGAGTTTATGCTACTGACTATGGGTCTGAGTGGGACCCCTTCCTTGTGGATTTTAGGAAGTCCATAAATGCAGGGTATGGCATCCCCTGGATAAAGGCGGTGATATGTAATGCGGTCAATGATTTTGTCCTTTTCAAGGTCTTGAAGGCAAGCTATAACTTTCTTTTTGTAGCTGCTTGTGGGGTCTCGCTTTAAAGCTTCGTAGGTGTTGTTG
This sequence comes from Pelmatolapia mariae, assembly GCF_036321145.2. Taxonomy (NCBI): domain Eukaryota; kingdom Metazoa; phylum Chordata; class Actinopteri; order Cichliformes; family Cichlidae; genus Pelmatolapia; species Pelmatolapia mariae. Next base: position 37,972,877 of record NC_086235.1, read on the forward strand.
TCACTGAGGAGAGTAGTGATCTTTGTGTGGTAATCTGTGGTGTTTAGGACCACGGTGCACCTTCCCTTATCCGCTGGTAATATAGTGATGTTGTGGTCTTTGCTCAGGGAAGCGACGGCCTTCTTTTCTTGTAATGTGAGGTTAGACGGAGGGACTTTCGCACTGGAGAGGGTGGCTGAGACTTTCATCCTGATTTGCTCCGCTTCTGTCTGTGATAATTTATTAATCCGTATGGCGGTTTCTGTGACTGTGATGAGGTCCACTATGGGCAACTGTTGCGGAGAAATGGCGAAATTGAGTCCTTTGGCTAAAACCCTCTTTTCAGGTTCAGTGAGATTCCGGTCTGAAAAGTTCTTTACCCATTTCTCCCGACTGTCTTCAGGTGTGTTTTCTTCTCTGAGTTGTGTGGGTTCAGACTGAGGAGTGTGGGTTTTTGAAAGCAAGGTGTGAAATTTCCTGCGTTGTCTTTCTTTTCCTTTAGAGTGTTGGGCCCGCTGAGCCTTGTCCACAAACTTGTAAACCTCTTCTAGGATTGGAGAGGGTAGAAGGGTTTCCAGTTCCTGCAGAGTCTGGCTGATCTTGATCTGGAGGGCATCTATAGTGAAATGGACCTGTCTTATCCTTTCACTTAAAAGGTGAACTAGCAAACACCGTCGTAGTTACATGCGGCTGTCTTCTTGTTTGATGGTAGATACTCCCTTCACCCTGGCCAAAAAGACTAAAATGACCAAAGAAAAAGTGGGAAACAGCTCCGCCGAGATTTTTGGACAAAGTTTGTCTTTTTTCCATTGTTTAAGCACCGCTTCCCGCCAAGAGTGATACCATATATGCCCTATAGCTGCAGAAAAGGCTAACATTGTTATCTTTTTACAAAAAACAGCTGAACATGAGAGGTTTCTGGACCAATTTTGTGTTCTCCATTCTTTAAGCACCGGTTTGAGCACCGTTTAAGCACCGGCACCGTTTCAAAAGTACCGGTTTGGCACCAGTATCGGATAAAACCTAAACGATACCCATCCCTAATAAGTGTGCCTCTTGGCATAGGCACACTTAATAATTATACTCCCCAAGTTTCTTTATCTATTTCAGTGTATCCCACTTTACCTTCCAAAATCATTTTTTAAATCTATTGATAAAGCTTTGGTCTCATTTATATGGGATGGGAAAAATCCTAGAATACGGCTGGATTTGTTACAGAGGCCTAAAAACCTAGGTGGCTTATCCCTTCCAAATTTCGGCCATTACTACTGTATGGAGGACCACAAGAGCCACGCGCATCGAAATAAAAATTTCTGTGCTTTAATAATGAATTGTAGAATAAATTCTGCAATTGTAAATTCATTTTTGAATTCCAATTTAATAAACTGCAGTTCAAAATCCTTTTTCCAATTGCATTTCAAAATCCTTTTTCCAATTGCACTTTAATAAACTGCAGTTCAAAATCCTTTTTCTACTTGCAATTTAATAAACTGCAGTTCAAAATCCTTTTTCCACTTGCAATTTAATAAACTGCAGTTCAAAATCCTTTTTTCCACTTGCAATTTAATAAACTGCAGTTCAAAATCCTTTTTCCACTTGCAATTTAATAAACTGCAGTTCAAAATCCATTTCCCTTTCCTGTTCGCTCCGGGATTAGCTGCTGGATTAGCTCCTGGATTAGCTCTTCGATTAACAACTTGCTGGAGGCTATTCAAATTAGCCACACCGTGGGATGTAAGGAGCTCTCTGATTGGTTGGACAGACACAGGCTGTCTGCCAGCTTGGATTTTTCTAGCTCATAGCTTCTCCCTGCTAAGAAGCGTGTGTGCTTGTACAAAGGCCGTTCAGCCTCGGGATTTACACTCGGCTCGACACGGATATGTGAAGAATGAAGGGAGCCTGCAGCGAAACGGAGAGCCCAACCTCTGACTGAGTGCCTGTCTACACAGTCTGACCACCTGTTGAAGGTAACGTGCTAACATGGCTAACGCTAGCATCACTGCACGTAGCCCCGTTATTTTAAGATCATCTTAGCTAATGAAAGTTTTACGTCGCAGCTGTACGAGCTCGCTACGTGTTTTGTAAACTGCTGTGCTCTTCACAAATAAAGCTGGAAGCAGCTCAGACTGTTAGAACCAGCACTGAGCCCTGTTACATTTATATAGTGTTAGAGCAATGGCTGCAACCTACAGCCTTTAAACTAGCGATTAAAATGCTGACAGTAAACTCGTCAGTCCAGATGTTACCACATTACTCTATGGTACTTAGAGTTAAAACAACTGAGACAGGCTGATTAAAATAACAGCTGTCAGTTCTCTCATTCCTTATATCAAGACTGGAGATCACACTACTGATTTCAGTTCATTTAATATGTGAGTGCACAGATTCATTCTCAACTGGACATAAATGATGATCAAAGGTTGTATATATGATGAATTCATCAAATCCCAGCCTCTAACACAGTGCGCTGAATCTTAGCTTTGAATGTCCAGTATATTCTAATCAGTGCAATTTAAGCATTCACTGAACCTACAGTATCTACACCTGTGTGGCAAATGTGTGGTAAAGATACAGATAATGAAAGTTAATTATTAATACAATATACATCATGAGAAACTAAAGCTGAAATTGATTCAGTTTAGTACTTTTCTCTGTATGCTCTGTGATTATAAAGGCCTTAAATTCTGTGATATATACTGTAAATGATTTTCACAGAGGTCTTAAAGTAGTTAAATCACTGCTGATAGTCTGGTTGTTTATATTTTCACGTTTTTGTGTCTGTAGGGCTGTTTGATGACGATTTGGACTCCTCTGGGAGATGAGGACACACCCACATCTGTTCCATACTGCAGCTATGGATGGTGTTACAGCTCTGAGTCAGCTTTGGGCCATCAGACGCACACACTGGAAAACCAGCACCTGGACTTCATGCAGGAGAGACGGCCTCAGTGATGATGGACTCTGCATCCTCTACTTTACCTCCTAATCTCTTTCTTCTTTAACACACAATTAAAATCACTCCAAAAGAGTGTAAACGTACTGAGGAAGTCTCTAACTTGTACACATTTGTACTTTTACTTGTTTTATGAGTTATTTTTAAGAAGAGTAAAGTTATTCACATAAAGTCTTTATTCTTCTGTATTTATTCTTTTGTATCATGTGCCACAGTCATACTGAACTTTACAGACCTGGTGAATTGGAGGAAAAAAAAGAACACACACACACACACATATATTATATATATATATATATCAGCTTCAGCAGTATTTCGATTCATCTTATGAATTCCAGTCTAATGTCAATTCACTGAGTTCAGTTTTGGTCTTAAACTCCAGAGAATACCACCTGGTTCAACAATCTTTCTATCTGATTATTTGCAAAACAGTTTTCTTCTGAGAGATGCTCCTGAGGCTGAAATTGAGCCCAAAAAAAACAACAAAGTTTAGTTCCTCTGGATTTTCCATGGGAAATTGTTTTATCACTCACTCAGGTGACTTCTCCAGTGTCACAGATGAGTGATGAATGTATCTCCCACTGGAAACCATTGTGTCCAGTTAAAGTCATTCGGTTTTTTTAAGGAGAGTTGTTAGATGCTGTGCTCATGAGGACAATGGGTTTTAACTTGCTGCACAACACAAAGCTGGTATACTGGATCAACGATCAAAACACTTAATTGAGCAGAATTAAGTCAAAATGTAATATCCTCATATGATGACACATCACACATGACCCAGCATTGTTCTAAGAATGCAAACTTTCTTATTGGAAGTTTCCACAGCTGCCAGAAAGGGACAGATTTCTGTCTGGTCTCAATGAGTGGTCGTTGCTCTCTCGTTTTCTCTGGAATTGCTGCACAGAGAATGAAACACCCATGATAAGCGCTGAGGTGTGTGTCCTTGTCAGAAATCAGCCATCCTCAGCTTCCAGGTTAAGAAAAGTGGAACCAGAAGATATTCAAATACATCTCTTCACAGCTGCTGATGAATTCTACAAAAAACAAAGTTTGTTAAAAACATTTGCAGGTGAATCACCACTGATTTATCAGTGCTATCCATTTACTCAAAAATTACTGACAAGTGGACAACTAGAATATATAGTTTATAATTTCAACAATGTACTGTACAAAATGAACTATATATGACAAATGTGCTTGTGGAATTTTTAACAAGGGCCCTACAAAACTTTACAGTACTCATGCTGCCAAACTTTTGACAGCTAGGTGTGCAGTTCCTGCTTTAAATGCATCCACTTTTAAGATTAAGGAATCTAAGTGATAAGAGGCCAGAAATGTTTGAACTCGCTTATGAACCTAAATCACTGAGGCCGTCTCTCCTGCATGAAGTCCAGGTGCTGGTTTTCCAGTGTGTGCGTCTGATGGCCCAAAGCTGACTCAGAGCCGTAACACCATCCATAGCTGCAGTATGGAACAGATGTGGGTGTGTCCTCATCTCCCAGAGGAGTCCAAATCGTCATCAAACAGCCCTACAGACACAAAAACGTGAAAATATAAACAACCAGACTATCAGCAGTGATTTAACTACTTTAAGACCTCTGTGAAAATCATTTACAGTATATATCACAGAATTTAAGGCCTTTATAATCACAGAACATACAGAGAAAAGTACTAAACTGAATCAATTTCAGCTTTAGTTTCTCATGATGTATATTGTATTAATAATTAAATTTCATTATCTGTATCTTTACCACACATTTGCCACACAGGTGTAGATACTGTAGGTTCAGTGAATGCTTACATTGCACTGATTAGAATATACTGGACATTCAAAGCTAAGATTCAGCGCACTGTGTTAGAGGCTGGGATTTGATGAATTCATCATATATACAACCTTTGATCATCATTTATGTCCAGTTGAGAATGAATCTGTGCACTCACATATTAAATGAACTGAAATCAGTAGTGTGATCTCCAGTCTTGATATAAGGAATGAGAGAACTGACAGCTGTTATTTTAATCAGCCTGTCTCAGTTGTTTTAACTCTAAGTACCATAGAGTAATGTGGTAACATCTGGACTGACGAGTTTACTGTCAGCATTTTAATCGCTAGTTTAAAGGCTGTAGGTTGCAGCCATTGCTCTAACACTGTATAAATGTAACAGGTCTCAGTGCTGGTTCTAACAGTCTGAGCTGCTTCCAGCTTTATTTGTGAAGAGCACAGCAGCTTACAAAACACGTAGCTAGCTCGTACAGCTGCGACGTAAAACTTTCATAAACTAAGATGTCCTTAAAATAACGGGGCTACGTGCAGTGATGCTAGCGTTAGCCATGTTAGCACGTTACCTTCAACAGGTGGTCAGACTGCGAAAACAGGCACTCAGTCAGAGGTTGGGCTCTCCGTTTCGCTGCAGGGTCCCTTCATTCTTCACATATCTGTGTCGAGCCGAGTGTAAATCCCGAGGCTGAACGGCCTTTGTACAAGCACACACGCTTCTTAGCAGGGCGAAGCTATGAGCTAGAAAAATCCAGGCTGGCAGACAGCCTGTGTCTGTCCAACCAATCAGAGAGCTCCTTACATCCCACGGTGTGGCTAATTTGAATAGCCTCCAGCAAGTTGTTAATCGAAGAGCTAATCCAGCAGCTAATCCAGCAGCTAATCCAGCACCTAATCCCGGAGCGAACAGGAAAGGGAAATGGATTTTGAACTGCAGTTTATTAAATTGCAAGTGGAAAAAGGATTTTGAACTGCAGTTTATTAAATTGCAAGTGGAAAAAGGATTTTGAACTGCAGTTTATTAAATTGCAAGTGGAAAAAGGATTTTGAAATGCAGTTTATTAAATTGCAAGTGGAAAAAGGATTTTGAACTGCAGTTTATTAAAGTGCAAGTGGAAAAAGGATTTTGAAATGCAGTTTATTAAAGTGCAAATGGAAAAAGGATTTTTAACTGCAGTTTATTAAATTGCAATTGGAAAAAGGATTTTGAAATGCAGTTTATTAAATTGGAATTCAAAAATGTTTTTTGAAATGCAAGTGGAAAAAGGATTTTGAAATGCAGTTTATTAAATTGGAATTCAAAAATGTTTTTTGAAATGCAATTGGAAAAAGGATTTTGAAATGCAGTTTATTAAATTGGAATTCAAAAATGTTTTTTGAAATGCAAGTGGAAAAAGGATTTTGAAATGCAGTTTATTAAATTGGAATTCAAAAATGTTTTTTGAAATGCAAGTGGAAAAAGGATTTTGAAATGCAGTTTATTAAAGTGCAAGTGGAAAAAGGATTTTGAAATGCAGTTTATTAAAGTGCAAATGGAAAAAGGATTTTGAAATGCAGTTTATTAAATTGGAATTCAAAAATGTATTTACAATTGCAGAATTTATTCTACAATTCATTATTTAAGCACAGAAATTTTTATTTCGATGCGCGTGGCTCTTGTGGTCCTCCATACTACTGGGCCTCAAATTTTCAAAAAATAATTTATTGGTTCCACACCCCTGATGAAGATTGGTGCTAAATTGAAGCGGCATCTTGCATTTTCACCTCTCTTAGAGCCTTGGTCACCTCCAGCCTTCCAATTTCCTCACGGCAGCACACCCCCAGTCTTATAGTTATTAACACCCTCAAAATATGGGCTCAATTTCGAAAGAACTTTGGGTTTAAAAATCTTCTCCATTTGAGCCCTGTTCATAATAATCACCTTTTCCCTCCCACCAGATTAGACTCTGAATTTGCTCTTGCCTTGTCATTTGTCATTAGTGACAGGACCATGCCCGGGTCTCCTGCCCGGGTCTCCTGCCCTTGATGGATTCCTGGGAACGGGTGTGCCTATTGGGGTCAGTGGGGGGTGCTGCCCACCCCCGACCCTGCCAATCCTTTCCTCCCCATCCCCAATTGGCTCAAATTCCCACTCCATCACACCACCACACATGCAGCTCCTTGAGGTACAGGTGCGTCACTGAGGTGGCCCCTCCTGGCCACCTGTGCCTCAATTTTATTCTACGACTTAGACACTCACATTACTCACACTCTCATAACACATACATATTGGGCCTTGGGGGTGGGCATGCCCAGAGGAGGATCTGTTTATTCAGCCTCAGCTCTGGCACTGGTGCCCACCTCTCAATTTTAAATACATGTAGACACTGAAGGTTCTCGGTAGGGGTGGTGTTGACACCAGCTGCTGTCTGGTAGAGAGTTGTTGGTATGCCCCTCCCCTGTTTTTAAATCCACTTTAGAATGTCACACAGCAACACCACAATGAGAGAGCATAATGAAGTATGGGGTCTTCACACCCCCGTTCTCTGTTCGCCATCAGCGAGGAGGAGGAGGAGGCCGTCTGGTCGGGGTTTGGGCTGTTGGGCTTCCCTGCTGCTGCTTCTTTCCCTCTCCTTCTGTCTCTTCCCAACTTCTCTTTTCTTCATCTTTTTCTTTCCCATCTCCCAGTCCTCTCCGTTCTGATTATAATAACTTAAAAGTAAAAAAAAAGAGAAAAAGATAAATAATAAAGGAAAGGGAAAGAAATGCAGAATCCGAGGAATACTAGGGAACACACATCTCACAAAGATATGATTGTTAGAGTTTTCTTTGTTTTCTTTGTATTATTGTAGGGTCTACCTTACAATATAAAGCACCTTGGGGTGACTGTTGTGATTTGGTGCTACATCAAATTGAAAGCTTTGAATTCCTTGTAAGTATGGTCACCACATAGAGCCAGGTAGTCCAGTTTCACTCAGTCATTTTTAGCAGACCCATTCTCATCACGTTATTATCCCAGCTCATCAACACACAATTACTACTGTAATGCTGGCAATGGTGGTTGGCACTCCTGTTCCTATAGCAACATCTGAAGTGGAGTGTTGTAGCTGCTCCAATCTAAAGATAGAGCCTTTGAAAAACAGCAGTTGGATGGTCGCATTCAGCAAAAACCTAAACTGACTGGTTACTGCAGAGAATGAATGGGGCCGTATAAAGTGGCAAAAAAGTAGAAATCGAAATCATTTTCACTCTGCAATATATGGTAGATGACACACATTTAAGGTAGATTCCCCCATTGAACAGTGACAATCATGGATTACATGATGTATTGTATGATTACATACCTGTAGTTTCTACCTGGTTATCGGTTTACTTATCTAAAATATGAAACAGGCCTTTCAGCCATATGTAACAGAGCCACTGTATTTAGGCTATAAAATCTAAACTCATATTCACTAAAATTTTCCACATTCATATGATAGTGTAACCTGGACCAAAGTAAAACTGAAAACCTCTGATGCCCTGTGTATGAAATTTATTTCATATGACTATAGTTTACTAGCCTATCCATAACAGCCTGTTGTCAATCAAAAACTATTAATAACACATAAAAGCCATCTGAACAGATCAATAGAGTATTTGCTTTGTATACACTGATCTTTATACTCAGTGTGACAGTGATGACTGCTAAAGAAGAAAAGGTCCACTTTGCCTTGTACACAGTAGCCGAGGGTTTGCCTACAAGCCCTATGACGATTTTTTGCTGTATGTCATTCACCTTCACTCATTCCTGAATGTTTAATCATTGTCTCCAATATCAAAAAATAAACGCCAGAATTTTTTTTTTAATTGAGGATTCTCTACAAAATGCATGGCAAATTGTTCAACAGTGTGCTGGAGTTCAGACAACGTAACACTGACATGAGCTGAAAACAAAAAGAAGTAGGTTTCCATTGCACTGTGTGTGTGTGTGTGTGTGGGTGGGTGGGTGTGTTGGGGTGGGATCAAGGGGCTGGGGGGGGGGGGGGGGGGGGGTTCACATGTGTGGAGCAATTATTTGGCAAGTGGTATTTGTGGCGCATGGCTGGGCCTTGTGACAGACTCATAGAGAGCAGAGAGGGAAAGAGAGAGAGAGAGAGAGAGGGAGGGAGGGGGGAGGAAGGGGAGGGAATCTTCTCAGTAAATCTGAATCTCTCTCAGCTTACACAATCTCCCGACAAAACCTCAGGCTCAGTAATGCTCGGTACACTGCAATAGTGAGCCGTACCATCCGTACCCTTTCTGCTGCTCAAGGATACACAAAGCACAAATCTGGTGAGTAGATCTTTGTATCCTTGTACTGTTTGTGTTTGTCTCTACATTAATATATGTGATGTATTTCAAGCTTTGTGTGGAATGTGGCTTTCACAGGTAGATACTCTTCTGTCAGACAGAGTGCTGCATATAGAGCTCCCCGGTGTGTTACAAACTACTTTGTACCATCAGTTACTTTGATGTAATGTAGTATGTGTGGAACTGAAATGTCTCAAAAGGGTCTCTTGATTCTGTAAGCTTTTAATTCCTTTAAGCTGTCAGCTGTGTGCAACATCTCAGCGGGGGTCTGGTTTTAAATAACCAGTATGTGTGCTGATGGACTGGCACATACATAGAGCAGCTGAAGAATCACTACATTACATCTCTGAACATTATTCCACTGTCAGAAACAGAAAGGAAGACATTTGAAAGTGTGTGTGTGGGTGTGATGAATGTATATACAAAGACACACATATATGCACTCCCACATACATGCTGTTGTTTTGGGCTGCCTGCAGTACAGCAGTCATCCAGTGTCTTTTCCTTCCCACTCATTTCAGTTTGAGCTATAATTCAGCCCGGTTTAAGGCTGCAGAGAGGAAATAATAATGAACCAGAGCTCATTTTTACTAATTTCTCACAATTTGAAATGAGGGTTCAGTTTCTTCTGGTGAATGGTACGGATGCTTGGTTGTTTTGGCAGATAGTTTTCTGCGCAGTTTTTGCAGTGAAGAGGCCGGCTGCTGTTGGGAGTGTTGTTGCTATGGCAGGATACGCTTGCTCTGTGAGTATTTAGATGGGTGGTATGTGCCTAAGTAAGATGCACATGATTGCCAGGACTCCACAGTACAATCTGCATGACTTGTCCGTGGCTTTCAAAGTGGGGCTCGGGAGCATGGCTCAGGGTCATCCACTGATCAGAAGGTCAGTGGTTTGATCCCCTGCTCCTCTCGTCCACATGTTAATATGTCTTTGGCCAAGTGACTGACGCTAAATTGTCCTGAGGCAACTGAGTATGTGACAGTCACACTAAAGTGCATGAAAGTGAGTCTCAATGGGTGCTGTGAGAGCATAAATGAGCACCAGTCCATTTACCAAATAATTAGAGAGGGTAAGAGTACAGACATGTTCCATCCTCTACACTGACAGTACACTGTTTATGCTGTCTGTCAGTGAATGAATCTAAGCATCATCACCCTAATCCTTAAAGGGTGATTCTCTTCATCTGGACGTAGAATTTTTTAAATGGGAGAAACATTTCGTCACTCATCCAGGTGACTTCTTCAGTGAAGACTTACCTGGATGATTGAGCATGCATCCAGACATCATCATCTTAACTTCAAATAAATCTTTGCTATACTTGATGTAACTCTGACCATGAGCACCAGAACCACTGTGCACCAGTCACACACAGTGTTTTATTTCAAATCCATCACATTATTGCAAGCTAACCGATTTATCCTGCAGTAAGCTGCAGAGTATTTTCATACAACCTTTAAATAGCACAGTTAGTCTTCCCTAGTTTGTTTTGCAGCACATTTACATTTCCAGTTTATCAAACACCACTGAGCAGTCCTTACCCTTAAATTTAAGCTCTCTCTCCTGTCCTGTCTTTCTTATCTTTCTCCATCTCTGAGTGAAGTTAGATTCACTTGCTGTTTCCGTAGCAGTTGGAGTTTTTACAGGGTGGGGTTGCTAGCCCCACGCCCAACCCTCCTCCTTTCTCATCCGGGCTTGGGACCGGCAACGGCGGAGTTGATTGGACAAAAGGCACCATCATCAAACTTCCAAAGAAAGGTGATTTGGGTGACTGTAACAACTGGCGGGGCATCACGTTGCTGTCGGTACCCGGGAAAGTGTTTTGCCTCGCTCTTTTGAATCGGCTACGATGCGCAGTGGAGGAACGATTGCGAGAAGAGCAGGCTGGGTTTCGGAGTGGCCGGTCATGCGTCGAGCAAATCTTCACCCTCCGCATGATCATTGAACAAACATTGGAATACCAAAGGAAGATTTCTATTAATTTCATTGACTTCGAGAAGGCTTTTGACAGCGTCCACCGGCCGACTCTATGGGCTATCCTACGCCACTATGGAGTCCCTCAGCAGTTTGTAGATGCCTTTCGTTGTCTCTACTCCAACTCCTGTTGCTGCGTCCGGATGGATGACGGCTGCACAGATTTCTTCAAGATCAATACTGGCGTCCGACAAGGATGCGTGCTATCCCCTTTCCTCTTGCCTGTTTGTAATTGACTTCATCATGCGACGATCAGTTGACCAAGCTGGCATCGGTGTCCCCTGGCACGAAGCGCGTAATCTTACCAACTTGGACTTTCCGGATGACATCGCCTTGCTGGGCTCGACTCAGGAAGACCTCCAAAAGTTGACCGCGGCCCTGCAGAGGGAGGCGACGAAAGTTGGATTAAGAATTAGCGCCAAAAAAACCAAGGTACTCCGAGTTGGCTATGCACGTGCCCGCATTCCTGTCATGATCAACCAACAACGTGCTGAAGAGGTGGAGAATTTTACATATCTTGGCAGCATCATCTCGAATGACGGGGTCTCTGATCGGGATGTCGACGCCAGAGTAGGGAAGGCGGTCGGTGTCCTGCAACGTCTCCAACCTATTTGGAACTCAACCTCCCTGAATGTTAGGGTCAGACTATTGAACTCTATCGTCATTCCTACTGCACTATACGCTAGTGAAACCTGGCGCTCAACAAGTGCAATTACTCAACACCTGAACGTGCTTCAACAATGTGGCCTGCGGCGAATCCTTAGAATTTCCTACAGGGGTTGAATAACAAATGAGGAGGTCCTATGAAGAGCAGGCACCCGCCCGCTTTGCGGGCCATATTTTATGCCTACCCCCTCATCGCCCAGCTAAGATTGCCATTACATGGCGTCCACGCACTGGCAAGCGAAAGCAAGGCCGACCAAAGACCACATGGCGTCGAACATTCATGGACGATCTGAGAACTGTCGACATTGCCTGGGACGAAGCTGAAGCAGTCGCTGCTGACTGACATCGATGGAGATCACTAGCTGCCCAATGCGCCGCCCGGCGTAGGAGGAACTAAGTGCTAAGTAAGAGTGAAGTTAGCTCTTTTTTTCTCTACCTGTGGAATACAGCAGCTGTACCTTTAGCTAGCAGTAAATGGACTGGTTCTTATGTACGTCTTTTCTACTCTATTTGAGCAGATAAAGCGCTTGATATAATCTTTGCGTGCTCAGATGGACACAGACAGTTTGTGTTTGTTGATGTTTGCTGAACTGATAACGCTGCATTTGTAATTACTTGCTACTTAAAAAACATAACTCCCTTTATGCTCCTCTCGCTCCTCTTTTGTAGCACTAGCTGGATGCTAAAGTACAGCAACTGCAACTTATAGACACTTGTTCTGGTGTTGAGAAAGAAAATACTCCAAAACAAATAAACAAACAAACAAACAAAACCACCCACTGACTTTAACCCCTGACTATAGCACATGGTTTTACCTATTTCATATCTTCTTATGTGACATACCCTGGTGATTACTACACAAACTGCCCTTCATCTGTTTGGGCTTAAATGAGTTTGATGTCTGAAGACATGCAGTGAAAAAATAGCTCTGCGTTAAACAAAAAGAAACAAGCCTGTTTTGAAAAAATAAGGAGTAGAAAGTACAGATATTTGTTTGAAATAAACATTTTCACCACCAGCTGTCTTTTTTTATAGAAAACAATTTCATTTCACTCGTTGGTTTTGAGAAATACTGTTTTAGCATGTTTAAACTGTTCAGTTGTACAATTTCTTTTTTCTTAATTCTGTCTTGTCTGGCAGCTTTTGCAAACAGAATTATGATCTGAATGCACTGTTGTGCCAAAACCTTTCCGAGATCAGTTCTACTTATTCTCTATAGGCTCCTCTTGTTCAGGGTTTTTCTGCTTATTTCTTCATTTCTATTCATGTTATTTCAGTTATTACATTATATATGGAATACAGTATGCACCCCCATTTCCTACACCCTGCCACAGGGGCTGTAGGAAACCAATAGGATGGTTTTCTAGACCAGTGTCAAAAAGTAGGATTGATATTTCCATTTATAGTAATTCTGCTCTGGGACCTGCATACATGGAAAGCAGGAGGGCAGCGACAGCAAGATCTTTAGCACAGACCATAGCATCAATAGTAGCAACACAGTCATCAACAATGTCCCAGAGCACCGTTGAGTGAAGTGTAGCACCCATCGCCCCCACCACAGAGTAGCATGGACTGTGCAGAACCAGTTGTCCACTCAATTACAACAGACACACACAGCAAAGGGACAAGACACACTGGGCTGAGTCTGGGAAAAGCTGCACCCAACTGTTGCTCCCTCACCCAGACACCCCACCACACCCAATGGGCCTGCGGGCACCCATGAGCCCCCAAGGCCCAGACCAGCCATCCCAACATGGGTCAACCCACCCTACAGGGCAAGGCAGCCAACTCCGTGCTAGGAGGGACCCAGCCAGAGACCAGGTAACCCTGAGCACCAGGGCCCCAGGGCCTGCACCCAGACTCACCCAGAAGAGGCCAGCCACCCAGCTGGGGGCCAGGAGCCCCCACCACAAGCACCCCAGGTCCCACACCCCAAGAACGCTAGGTAGTACCCTAGACACTCCAAAACAGCAAACTCGGCTATCCAGTCCACTGGGAGCTGCCAGACCCCTGGAGTCCCAGAGACCACTTTCATCCATGTGCAAGTCAAACAGGGAAACGAGAGTACAGCCGACCACTGCAACTAATTGGAGTGGAATTGGTCAGTGGACCCAGAGAGACCTCTGCAACCCATCCAGATACTAATGGAAGAGGGAGGGAGAGAAATATTAATTGATGTTAACAATGTATATCACCTTGATAAAGTGCTGTTTATCAAGGTGATGATAGTATTACCGCGGAAGCACTAGCTGGTAGTCGGGCCGTACGCTTGTCCTTGTGCAGTTGAACATAATTTACAAAGTCTGCTTGTTGTTGAAAAACAAACAGGCAAACATTTATTTCCACAGTCTTGAAACACAGTAATCCGTTTGAATGTTCAGTTACACTGCAAACACGGTAAGAAAACTGTTTGACTCCACAGCTAGTTAAAGCCCCGTTACTCCACACTGCCAGTCGCGAACGCTCTTCCCGTGCACAGTTGCCATGTATTAAAGGAACAGTACGTAAAAATTAAATAAGGAAAGAAAATACAATTTAACTGTAAATATTACACTAAACAAAATTATAAAGTAAAAACTGAAATTACCCATTATCTTACACTTATCCTTATCCAAAATAATTCAAATTATTAACAAATATACACTCTGTGCAATCTGAGTAAAGTAAGAGATGATTAGACCTTTATCTTATACATTCCCGGCCCCTAATTGTTCTATAAACTTATAAACAATTATTAACAATTTGGCACAATGATCAATATCAACAGCATAGGCATTCAGTCCTTACAACATAATTTCTTCTTTCTTCTGATGTCAGAGGTCACCAGTACATGACATACCGTAGGAGCGCAGTCTTTACCACTGACTCATACTGCTTCTAGGAGCAGACAGACCTTAGTGATCGGTCTATCCAGTTCACTGGTCTTGGTCTTCACACGAACCCTGCGAACAAGTCCATGTTCATCCGGCATGGGTTGAGTGACTCTACCAATGAGCCAAGAGTTTCTCGGTGCAGTTTCGTCCACGAGCAAAACGATGTCTCCAGGCACAAAGTTCCTAGACACCCGTGTCCACTTCTGCCGTGTCTGAAGCTGAGGCAAATACTCTCTCACCCAGCGCTTCCAGAAAAGATCTGCCATATATTGAACTTGCCTCCATCTTCGGCAGGCATAGATGTCCTCCTGCTGGAACAGTCCTGGAGGAAGAGATGGCCTTGCTTTCAACAGTAGGAGATGATTTGGAGTGAGTGCTTCCAAGTCATTAGGGTCATTGGAGGGTGTAGTAATAGGCCGACTGTTGAGGATTGCTTCGGTTTCACAGAGAAATGTCTGAAGGCTCTCCTCATCCAGATTCTGAGTTTTAAGGGTGGCACTAAGGATTTTTCTGACCGATTTAATCAAACGTTCCCATACCCCTCCATGGTGAGAAGCAGCTGGAGTGTTAAAGATCCACTTAATGCCCTTTTGCGTCAATGTGCTTTCTATTTTGCAGGTGTTCCACTCTTGAATAGCCTTCGTAAGCTCTCGTTCTGCACCGACAAAATTGGTCCCGTTATCTGAGCGCAGCTCTACCACTTGTCCTCTTCTTGCGATAAATCTGCGAAGAGCATTGATGAAAGAGTCGGTATCCAAAGATGCTGCTACCTCTAAGTGTACAGCTCGAATGGCCAAACAGGTGAAGATTACACCATATCTCTTCACAGTGCTTCTTCCACGCTTGACCTCAAAGGGCCCAAAATAGTCTACTCCTGTCCTCGTGAATGGCGGTTCATCAGGTGTAATTCTGTTTTGTGGCAAGTCAGCCATCTGTTGTTGCCCAACGATGCCACGCAATCGTCGACACACAGTGCATTTGGAAAGAACTTTCCTGATAGCGCTGTTGGCTCCGGGAATCCAGAACCTTTGCCGTAGCTTGGACAGGACATGGTTGCGTCCGCTATGACCCACCTCCTTGTGTATTTCTTGTAGAATGAGCTCAGACACCCTTAAGCTCTTGTCCAGAATGACAGGGTGTTTGAACTCTTCTGGCAAGGCCGAGCGACTGAGCCTTCCCCCAACTCTCAAGATCCCATCCTGAAGAAGCGGATTGAGCTTGTATATGTGGCTGCTCCTTTTAACAGGCTCACCCTTTTGTAGGGCAGTGATTTCTTCTTGAAATTTTTGTCTTTGGAAGTGGCCTATAATCTCAAGTTCAGCTTCTTTTAAGTCATCCACTGTGAGGTTTTCTTTGCGGTGGCTTGACCTGAGGTTTGTCAGGTTTCGACTTTGCTGTCTCTGTGCTTTACTGATGTCTTGTGCAGTGTCAGCAGTCTGTTCTAGTCGTTCTTTGGGCTCGAACCAGCAAGATGTTCTTTACCTTAAGGATCCATGCCACAGCTTTCTTAAGGCGTATCCATGAGGAGTAGTGTTCTATCAACTGCTGCAGTACATCCGTTCCTGTATTTAATGCGAAGGTGCTGATGGACACATTTTTTTTGATCTCCGGGTCTGCTGGGTTAAGAGCTTCTAGATGATCAAGATTCTTTGGCCAACAGTTGTTTGGTGCCGTGAGAAAGTCTGGTCCAGAAATCCAGACATGGTTCTGTAGGAAAAGGCCTACGTTCTGTCCTCTTGAGACACAATCAGCCGGATTGAGATGTGAGTTGATATGTCGCCATTGAGAAGCCACGGACACTTTAGGATTTGAGAGACTCGGTTGGCGACAAAGGTGCAGAACCTTGTTGTCTCGTTGTTTATGTACTTTAGCACCGCTGTACTATCAGTCCAAAACACCGACTCTGCAAGCTGTATTTGTAGCTCTTTCCTTAACATCCTGTCCATTCGTCCTGCCATAGTTGCTGCTGTTAATTCCAGACGTGGAATGGTGGTGTGTTTGAGTGGTGCAACTCTTGCCTTCCCCATAACAAAGGAACAATGGACTTGACCATTCCAGCTTTTCTGCACTAGATAGGTTACAGTACCATAAGCCTCCTCACTAGCATCACAGAAATGATGAAGCTGAGCAAATGAAGTGCCTCCAAAATGTGCTGGCTTGAAAGATCGCGTAACTTCAAACCCCTGGAGTAACTCCAAATTGTTAAGCCATTTATTCCACTGCTGAGCAAGATGTTGTGGAATGACGCTATCCCAGCCAATCTTTAGCCTACAGCACTCTTGCAAAATCCTTTTAGCCGGCAGAATCACTGGCGCCAAGATGCCTAGTGGGTCGTAGATGGAACTTGCAGTAGAGAGAATGTTCCTTCTTGTGGGTTGTTTCTCTTGAATGGCAATTCGGAATTTGAAGCTATCAGACTGGACACACCACTGTACTCCCAGTGCTCTCTCTATGGGCAGTACATCCTGATCCAAGTCCAGATCTTTAACTTCCTTTGCCTTTTCAGTATCAGGAATGGATGCCAGCACCACACGGCTGTTGCTTATCCATTTCGTCAACCTGAATCCTCCCATTTGACAGGCTGCTTTCAGATTGTGGAAAAGCAACACAGCTTCATCCTCAGAGCCAACTGACTTCAGGCAGTCGTCCACGTAAAAGTTCTGCAGTATAGTTTCAATAGCTGTACTGTCAAACTGGTCCCTGTTGTCCTCAGCACACCGTCTCAGAGCATAGCTGGCACAGCTTGGTGATGACGTTGCGCCAAATAGGTGCACAACCATTCTGTACGCCACCAGAGCTTGATTAAGGTCTCCATTTGGCCACCATAAGAACCTTAAGAGGTCTGTGTCTTCTGGTGGAACCTTTACCTGGTGGAACATGGCTTCCACATCGGCCATGACAGCTACAGGTTCTTGGCGAAATCTTGTGAGAACTCCAGTCAGAGTACTGGTAAGGTTCGGCCCTTGAAGAAGTTGCCCATTCAACGTGAACCCCTGATAGGCAGCTCCACAGTCGAATACAACACGCATTTTGTGCTTTTTGGGATGGTACACTCCATGGTGTGGGATGTACCAAACCTTTCCATCACTGCGCCCGAGGTCTTTGTCAGGAACCTTCGCGGCATAGCCCTTGGACATCAGATCCTTCATGAAGGCACTATAGTCCTCACGAAATGTGGGGTTTTTCAGAAGCCTCTTCTTCAAATTTAAGGCACGCTGTTCTGCTAGCACTCGGTTGTTGGGCATTTGAATCCCTTTGTTCTTAAGAGGTAGACCGATGCAGTAATGTCCGTTAACCAGTCTGGCAGAAAGTGTTACACTGTCCATGAATTGGAGATCTTCCCTAGACATCTCCAGTTGCTCTTCCTGGTTGCATTCAGGAAAGTCATATCTGAGCTGCTGTTTCCACAGGTCATCCAGTTTGGCCATGGATATTCGATTTGATTTGATAGTTACTGTTTTGCTCCTTGCAGCTCTGCGATTGCCATCCCGCAGCGGTCCATTCACTGTCCAGCCAAGGCTTGTTTTTACTGCATAGGGTCCGTCGTCTATGCTGTGAATGACTTCCTCTGGCTCCATAGCCTTTGGTACATTAGTTCCGATTAGCAGACCTATTTCTGCATTGATGTAGGGTATTCGCACCCGCTTTAGATAAGGCCATTTGTCCACGTCTGCCTGCAGTGGAATGTTCCTTTTATCAGCTGGGATTGCCTTCTGAGAAAACACTTCCTGCAGCTCAATGAAGTTGCAATTTTCTAGGCTGCTAACCTCTAGGCCTGTAACAAGATGGCTGCTGACCGTTTTCTGTTGCCCCATGGTTGTCAACAGTATGTCCATTTTCTTTCCACTGAGATTGAGCTCATTCATTAGCCTTTCGGTACAAAACGTTGCAGTGCTGCCTGGGTCTAAGAAAGCATATGTGATAGCCGCCTTGTCGCCTTTCTTTGCCTTAACTTGGACTGGAACAATAGCAAGGATGCTATCTGCGTCTCCGGCCCCAGTACCAGAGCATAGTGTATTAGCTGTCTCTACAAACCCACTGCTGACAGACTGCTTCTCATCATGTTCTGGTGACTCCTCCTTTGGTGCAGGTTTATCCTTGCTCTTGATGTGCAACACAGTTGGATGAGTCAGTGAACAGAGCTCACAGTTCAATTTCTCCTCACACGACCTACTCATATGGCCCTGTTTTAAGCAGCTGAAGCAAAGTCCCTTCCCTCGAAGAAATTCTAGTTTCTCTTTGTGTAGAGATTTTCTCAGTCTCTTGCATTGTGCCATGGTATGTTCACTGTGGCAAAACAAACATGGCTTGTTGAATGCGGAGGTAGGATTAGTGAGTCCCTTTTTGCCTCCCTTTGCCTCTGCATCGATGCTGCCCGAGTGGTTCACAGGTGTGGCTGTTGTTGTAAAAATGGTCTTGCCACTCTTCCTCCCTAAAGTGACATTTGGTGGAGACTTGGTTGGTCCCTTATTGCTGTCTTTTATATCTCCAAACACTGGGTGTAATGCTACCTTAGCCTGCGTGTTAATAAACTTGACAAGGTCCATAAACTTATGCCGCCGAGCTTCTGTCTCCTCTATTTCAAAGGCAACACTCCTCCACCTTCCCCTGAGTTTGTACGGTAGCTTATTCACAATGGCACGCATGTTGGCAACATTATCCAACTCCTCCATGTACTCCATGTCTGACATTGCATTGCCACAACTGGTGAGCAATAGTGCCAATGCGCTGAGGGCTTCACCATCTTCTGTCTTTATTGGAGGCCAGCCTAGAGCCTTATTTATGTATGCCACAGAAATCCTGTATTCGTTGCCAAAGTGCTCTTTCAGAAGCCGTTTTGCTTCACAGTAGCCCTTTTCTGGATGCATATGCAGACAATTGCGTATTAGCTCCCTGGGCTGTCCAGAAGTGTATTGCTCCAAGAAGTAAAGACGATCCTTTCTGCTTTCTGTTTTACACTCTACTCCATGCTCAAAGGCTCTGATAAACAGTCTATATTCCAATGGATCCCCACTGAAGATGGAAATGTTCTGAGGAGGTAGAGTAGAAAGTCTTTGTTGCGTTGCAAGGACTTCTGCAATGTCGTTCTGTCGTTGCATAACAGCTAACAACGTCTGTGAAGCTTCTACGCCCGCTGAGTGAGAAGAACTGTTGCCTGAAGAACAGTGGCTGTTCTTTCTGATAGCTGGCTGATTTACCCGTACAGTGTTAGCTGATTGAGGCTGGATGATGGGCATCCTGTTTTGCTCACCACCACAATCCTCAGTAGTCGCTCTGTGATGATCAGTCTGTACCCCAGCTGGCTGCATCTGGATGGAAGATACTTTTTCATCTCTATGTGACACATCTGATCCCTCAAACCTCTGCAAAATCTTAAGTTTAGCATCAGTTGCTGCTAAAGCAGTTCGCAATTCAAGCTCTTCCTTCTCAGCCTTAAGTTTAGCTTCTTGCTCCTCCAAAGCTCGCCGTTCCTTTAAAGCTGCCGCCTGTGCCAAGAGTGCAGCCTTCTCCAATTCTGCCTTCAAGCGAGCTGAAGATGCTGAAGATTGACCAGTGCTGCTTTTGGACATTCTAGACTTCCTAGATGCTGCTACTGATATGCTGTCAGTGGGCTGAACACTCTCATCAACCATTTTAGCTTCCTTCGTACGTTGATGGACTTCCTTTATCCAAGCATCCACATTGTCAACAAAGCTTCTCATTGCATCTGCTTTGGGCTCAAACCAATGCTGCTGATCATTATCCATGTCCTCTCCTGACGCAGCTTGCTGAAATAGCCCCTTTACAGTTGTATTCAGTTCACAAAACTCTCCAAAGATGTGATTAAATTCTGTAGCCAACTTGGTTTTAACTATTTCCACATTGCCATCATCCTCCATTAACTGCAGCATCTCATTCTTTTTCTCTGTTAGCTGACCCAACTTAGCTTTTCTTGAGCCTATTTTCCTTTGTAATGCATCCTCCATCGCCTTAGCTGTAGGCTTCACCTGCCGCTTTTCCACTGTTGCTGAATCTTTATCATCTTCCATGGGCCCACTCCTGAAGACCTTCTATGACTCTGTGGTGGCCTCAGCCATCTTTTATGGTGTGGTCTGCTGGGGTGGCAGCATCTCTGCTGGGGACAGGAAGAGACTGAACAGGCTGATCCGCAGGGCCAGCTCTGTTCTAGGATGCCCTCTGGACCCAGTGGAGGTGGTGAGTGACAGGAGAATGGTGGCTAAGCTGTCATCCCTGCTGGACAACATCTCCCACCCCATGCATGAGACTGTGACAGCACTGAGCAGCTCCTTCAGTGGGAGACTGCGGCACCCACGGTGTGGGACGGAGAGATTTCGCAGGTCTTTCCTCCCCACTGCTGTCAGACTCCACAACAAAGACTTTAACTGATCATACACACACATCCACAAATGTGCAATAACACAAATGTGCAATAATCTTTCTGGCACCGTTGTATTTTTCACTCTGTTGTATATAGCATTTGTATTCTATTTTTATCCTATTGTATATTTTATTCTATTTTATTCTACTGTATATAGTATTCTATTTTTATTCTATTCTGTACAGTTGTGTACTGTATTTATTCTTATTTTATTTTATTCTAATTGTCCTTCATAACTTTTGCACTGTCCACTTCCTGCTGTGACAAAACAAATTTCCCACGTGTGGGACTAATAAAGGTTATCTTATCTTATGATTCTCCGATTAGCTTGTTCCACTTAGCTGGGAGCTCAATACAGCTAACTGCACCAATAGCCTCAGGAAACACACAAAGGGTAGCTGTTCACATGTAGTTAGCTAGTCGTTAGCGGGTCGTTCGCTGCTAATTAGCATAACACTGTGTTGCCAATATGTCACGTTTCACTCCCCAATCTCCTCCTTATCCACGAGTAACTGCACTTACTTTCTGTGCTGAAGGGCTGACTGGTGAATCCTCTCCTCGTATTTCATGTCCATGTGTTGCAGTTAAATTTCCAATCC
Source organism: Pelmatolapia mariae (assembly GCF_036321145.2). Classification (NCBI taxonomy): domain Eukaryota; kingdom Metazoa; phylum Chordata; class Actinopteri; order Cichliformes; family Cichlidae; genus Pelmatolapia; species Pelmatolapia mariae. Next base: position 37,994,388 of record NC_086235.1, read on the forward strand.
AAAGACTGCGGCCGCGAGGAGTCAGTTTTCTTACGAATATTACCGCGGAAGCACTAGCTGGTAGTCGGGCCGTATGCGTGTCCTTGTGCAGTTGAACATAATCCACAAAGTCTGCCTGTAGTTGAAAAACAAACAGGCAAACATTTATTTCCACAGTCTTGAAACACAGTAATCCGTTTGAATGTTCAGTTACACTGCAAACACGGTAAGAAAACTGTTTGACTCCACAGCTAGTTAAAGCCCCGTTACTCCACACTGCCAGTCGCGAACGCTCTTCCCGTGCACAGTTGCCATGTATTAAAGGAACAGTACGTAAAAATTAAATAAGGAAAGAAAATACAATTTAACTGTAAATATTACACTAAACAAAATTATAAAGTAAAAACTGAAATTACCCATTATCTTACACTTATCCTTATCCAAAATAATTCAAATTATTAACAAATATACACTCTGTGCAATCTGAGTAAAGTAAGAGATGATTAGACCTTTATCTTATACAGATAGTAAAGGCACATGGTGTTGGCCTATGTACTGCTAATCCATCAGAGATCAGATTAAGGAACGAGGAGCAGGGATTAAAAAATCAAGAAGATCTTGACTGAGTGGCCAGACAGAGAGGGAGGTTTTGGAATCATGTCACTGGGCCTGGAGTCTGACACTGATCAAAGCACTGGAATATAAACTTAATACAATGTAACTGGTTAAAAATTTTTTTTGATTTTAATTTTAATTTAATAAATGTAAAATAAACATATTTGACAAAGATTTGATAAGGATTAAAAATGTAAAAAATTCATAAAAGAAAGGGGATCATTTATCGGATTGTGTTTATGTTTACAAGCATAAAATAAATATATAAATATATGTACTATAAATATATCCCTGAGGTTGTGTGAGTTCTCCGTCTTCCTACAGTGCAGAGACATGCAGTTAGTGGGGTTAGGTTATATGCTGATTCTAACTTGCCCATAGGTGTAAATGGTCATCTGTCTCTCTGTGCTAGCCCAGCATCAGGCTGGCAGCCTGTCCAGGGGGTACGCTGCCCTTTGCCCTATGGTAGCTGGGATAGGGTCCACCTCCCTGCGACCCTGATAAGGATAAGTGGAAGGGAATGGATGGACAAATTGAATGCTACATCAGAAGTATGTGCAGAAAGCAGTGAGTATGTAAAAGTGTATTAAAAGCATGTCAGGTGTTTAGGAGTCTAATGGCAGCGGGGAAGAAAGACTTATTTAGCCTACAGGTCCTAGATTTCACACTTCTGTATCTCTACCTGAGGGTAGAAGTATGAACACCCTGTTTTAGAGGCTGATGGGGTCTTTGAGGAGGGAAGTAGCTATCCTGTGGATTCTGTGATGGTAGACGCTCAGCAGAGAGGGCAGTGGAGTCCTGATAATCTTTTCGGCAGTCTTCACCACTTTCTGCAGGTCTTTGGAGTCCATAGCATTAGTGTTGCCATACAACACTGTTATGAAGCTGATCAACATGCTCTCAACCACACAGCTGAAAAAGTTGCTGAGGATCATAGGCAAGATACCAAACTTCCTCAGCCTCCTCAGAAAGTATAGCTGCTGTTGAGTCCTCCCAACTAGCTGTATGGTGTTAAATATCCAAGTGAGGTTCTCACTGATGCTCTTCAGTCTCCTGAATGAACAGTGCCTGGTGCCTGTCTCCTCACCTCCATCCTGTAGGCTGCTTTATCACCAGCAGTGGTGAACGTTAGGATGATGCTATCCTTGTGACAGGAAACACAGTAGCCTGTGAACAGGCTTTTGGTGAGGAAAAGGTTGACTACACTGAGACTACACTGTAAAATCTGTGAGTGGATTCTAGATTTTTGATTATACGGGGTGTAGGAGCCATTTTTTGGTTGATACCTTATGTATGCCACTAGATGTCATTTTTTGAGTTTTTGGTATGGTGAAGGTATTTAAGGAAGACGTACGTAATCAGCATCAGGTGTGTTGTTAATCGGAAGAAGGCAAACAGTTTGTGACTGCTGCGCTGTTGTGTAAAATTGTGTTGGGATAAACATCTAAAGGACAAGTACAACTGGAGTTATTGGACTGTTTAATTCATGCATACCAGTGACATCGCGTCACCCCCGTCAACGAACGCCTCAGTGGCTTCAAGTGTAGGCTTAGCCTCTACAAGGTACAATATTTTATTTTTGATCTTTAATTAATTCCTACCATTAATTAATGCTTCAACCTTAAATATGATCAATCTATCTCTAATAATCAGCTATGTACCACAGGCCTTCAAGCTGGCCGTAGTTAAACCCTTACTTAAAAAGCATCTCTAGACCCAGCTGTCTTAGCTAATTATAGGCCAATCTCCAACCTTCCTTTCATATCAAACATCCTTGAAAGAGTAGTTGTCAAACAGCTAACAGATCATCTGCAGAGGAATGGCTTATTTGAAGAGTTTCAGTCAGGTTTCAGAGCTCATCACAGCACAGAAACAGCTTTAGTGAAGGTTACAAATGATCTTCTTATGGCCTCTGACAGTGGACTCATCTCTGTGCTTGTCCTGCTAGACCTCAGTGCTGCGTTCGATACTGTTGACCATAATATCCTATTAGAGCGATTAGAACATGCTGTAGGTATTACAGGTACTGCACTGCAGTGGTTTGTATCATATCTATCTAATAGACTCCAGTTTGTTCATGTAAATCAGTGGTGTCAAACTCAATTGCACAGGGGGCCAAAACTTAAGACACACTTTAGGTCGCGGGCCAAACAAGATAAACATCTAATGAACACACTAAAACAATGTTTTTTAAACATAAATATGAATAAAAACAGACAGGAACATTATTCCAGAATAAATAAACTTAGAGAAAATAAACTTTAACTTTAAATATTTTGCTCTCCATAAAAATATATCCTGTCAAAATTATGCAAGTTAGACATATGAACATGCTGCCAAAAACCCCAGAAAAAATAAATGAAAATTGTGCTTTTAAGTAAACGCTAAAATAATAACAAATCAAAACAATGAGATTTTGTTGCTATTATGCCATTTTATAAAAAATAAAATAAACTTAAAATATTTTGCTCTTCATAAAAATATCTCCTGTGAAAATGATACAAAATTCAAAATATGAACATGATGCAAAGCCCCCCCAAAAAATATAAATAAAATTTCTGCTTTTCAGCAAAAGTTAAAATAACAACAAATCATAACATTCAGTTTTTTTTGCTCTTATGCCAGTTTGTCAGAGCTGGATCGTTGGCATCTTTTTTTGGCAACAAGTTCGTTTAAGTTTGGTGCGCAGTGCGCTCAGTTTATCAGCAAAGTGTGCATTTGGGAACACTGTTGCGCCGACTTGGTTCAACATTACTTGGCAACAGGGAAAGTGAGACAAGTTGCACTGGTGCATTTGTGACTCCCATAAGAGCAGCTTCACTTGAAATGCCTTCACCGCATCATACATGCCATGTCCATGAACTGACAGATTTCCTTGCTGAGCTCAAAAACGCTATTGAGAACTTTTCCCCAACTCAGCCAACGGACCTCTGTATGATAAGGAATGTCGGCAAACTCTGACTCTATTTCCCACATAAAAGACTGAAATTGACGGTGATTTAAACCTTTAGTTTACAGTTTGCGTTACGGTAGTCATTACATACTCCATTTTATGACTTCACCACACAGCGTTTCCTGGTGTATGATGCAGTGATATGCTGTTAACTCACCGGTACAGTCCTCCTGCATCTTTAATCACATCCTGCCGACTAGTGCACTTTTTCACTGCACATTGCCGGCGCTCCATCTGTTGTAAGTCCAACAAGTTTGTCCCAGGGTAGTTACACTTTGACATACGTTTTCAAAAATGTCTTTTCCTGTCGTTGTCCTGTGCATCAATTTAATGTCCAATATTTCCTTTGTAATGCGCAAAATGGAGTCAACTCCATGGATAAAGATGGCCAGGTGTGCAATGTCCATCATGTCTGTACAGTTGAGGCCAAAATTATTAGACCCCCAGGAATTTTGGAACATTTTCCTAAACTTCTGCCCAATGTTTACAGCATTGATGAAACTTGATATAATCAAACATTCACCAGTGCTATTAGTAGCTTTTGGTACATTTGTAATATAAAATACATTTTTAGGCTTGCTTTATATCAAATATAATAAAAAATGGGGTGGTCAAAAATATTAGCCCTATGTGAATGTTTGCTTTCAAAACACGGAGAGTAATTAACCAATCAGCTTTGAAACCACATCTGTGCAGTCAATTGACTTCCTAACAACATTCAATTGCATAAAAAGGGTGTAAGGAACAGGGCACATGAACACATGAGAGGAACTAGTGTTACTGACCATTGCCAAAAACAAAAGAAATAATTCTGGAGTTCAGAAAAAAGATAGTAGAGGCTCATGGTAAGGGACAAGGCTACATTGCCATTTCCAAGCAATTCACAGTGTCTAGAACTGCTGTATGTTGCATCATTGCCAAGTACAAGGAGAAAAATTCTGTAAGAAGCAAACCTGGCCGCGGCCGTAAGCACAAGATTTCAAGAACTCTGGAGAGGAAAATAGTCACAGATGTCAGCAAGGAACCGAGGACATCTGGAGTTGATGTTTCAAGGAACACAGTTATGACTGCTCTTCATCGTGGTGGACTTCAGGGGCATCGTCCCAGAAGAACCCCTCTACTCAAAGAGCGGCACATCACAGCCCAAATGAGGTTTGCCCATGAACATTTGAAAGGTAAAGATGAATTTAAGAAGTCTGTGCTTTGATCTGATGAGAATAAACTGGAACTGTTTCAGCACATAGTTGTTGCTTATGTTTGGTGAAGAAAGGCACAGGCCTTCAACCGCAGGAACACAGTTGGGGACATCATGCTGTGAGACTGTTTTGGAGCCTCGGGCACAGGAAGCCTTGTTTGGTTTGCATGACATCATGAAAAAAGAAATTGTGTTGACATTTTGAAGGAGAATATGCAGAAATCTGCTCATAGTTTAGGCTTAGGTCGTCGCTGGGTCTTCCAACAAGACAATGACCCAAAGCATACATCAAAATTAGTCCAACAGTTCCTCAAGGATACCAAAACCAAGATCCCGGAGTGGACCACACAGAGCCCAGACCTCAATCCTATTGAGAATCTGTGGCGAGTGCTCAAAGTGAATGTCCATCCTTGGAAAGCATTCAATTTGGAGCAGCTAGAACAATTTGCAATGGAGGAATGGGCCAGAATCCCTCAGGAGACCTGTGCCAACCTAGTAAAGAGCTATTCTAAGAGATTGTTGTCAGTTGTGGCTCAGAAAGTGTACAGTATTGACTATTAATGGCCATGGGGCTAATAATTTTGGATGTCTCATTTTTGCCCTTTCTTGTTTCAACTTGGTGTATCAATAAAATATCCTAATTAAGTGGACATTGTTATTTTGGAAACAGATACACTACACAAAACAAAGGCTTGTTGTTAATGGTCATTTTCACACTTAAATCAAGTGTGTTCTCTAATTTCATAACGGGGGCTAATAATTTTGGCCTCAACTGTACTTTCATCCACAACAACAGAGTATGCAATAAAGTCTTTGCTTCTTTCACACAACTGTGTTCTTAAATCAGTGGCCACCTCACAAACCTGATCAGCAGTCGTATTTCTGCTCAGGCTCACATTTGCCAAAATCTGCGTTTTGTCTGGAGACAAGACGTCGCATAGATGTAAACATATATTCATCCTCCCACCGGGTGCTGAAAGGCTCTGTTTTAGGAATCAACTTTTCTCTTCGCCATTGTGAGGGGTTAGCTTGGCAAAAACAGAAGTTTGACTTGATTGATGTGGGAATGTTCCCAGGTAGCCTAGCATTTGGCAAGGAGGCTGCAGCGCTTCATTATTGGATCTGTAGTTTGTGTGCTATTAGCACCTCATATCGCCAGGCCATGCATAACAATAATAATAAATCTCTATAAAATGATCTCGCGGGCCGGATATAAATGTACGCCGGGCCGGATGTGGCCCGCGGGCCTTGAGTTTGACACGTGAGATGTAAATGGAGAGTCTTCTTCACACGCTGAGGTCAATTATGGAGTTCCACAGGGTTCAGTGCTAGGACCAATTCTGTGTACATTATACATGCTTCCCTTAGGCAGTATCATCAAAAGGCATAGCATACATTTTCACTGCTGTGCAGATTACACCCAACTCTATCTATGAAGCCAGATAACACCCCTCTAATTACCTCTAATTTACTGCTTCTAAATCAGATAAAACTAAGGTTATTGTGCTCGGCCCTAACCAGATAAGTGGTAAATGGACTGATTCTTATATAGTGCTTTTCTACTCTCCTGGCACACTCAAAGTGCTTAGATATCTGTTCTGGATTGCATTATCTTGGCCTCCAGTAACACCGTGAGGAATCTTGGAGTTGTTGTTGACCAGGATATGCCATAGTGTGCATATTAAAGAAAATGTAGGACTGCTTTCTTGCATTTCCTCAATATCTCTAAAATGAGACACAGCCTGCCCCTGAGTGATGCTGAAAAACTAGTTCATGCATTTATTACTTCTGCAGTGCCATGTTAACAGCATCGCCTACTGACCTGTTGGCTCTGTAGGAAAATTGCAGGGGGTCTGAGAATTTAGATGGTGTATTACCAGACAGACACTCACATGTCTTCATGACTACAGAGGTTGGAGCGACAGGTCTGTGGTCATCAACGCTTGTCTTGTTTTGTTTTTTTGGAACAGCAATGATGGCGGAGGCCTTGAAGCAGGCTGGCACATGACATGTCTGCAGTGAGGTGTTGAAGATGTCGGTGAACACTGGAAACAACTGATCAGCACAGCACTTTAGGATGGAGACTGACATTGTCCTGGTGCTTTGCAGGTGTTCTGTCTCTTAAAGACATTGTTTCCATCTCTTTCAAGTATGGAGAAAAGTATCCTGAGAGATCAAGAAACTTCTGAAGGGGTGAGCAGTAGGTGGTCCACTGTGTACTGTGAGTGGTGGAGGTGATGGATTTGGGAACCGCAGGTCTTCAAAGTCAAGGGTGGGGGTTGTGCAGGAAACCGGACTGTTCCATTGATTGTTAGGTGACAGTTAAAGCTGTTGAGGCTGTTGGCTAGGTGGGAATTGTTGGTGGAGTGGTGGGCTTTAGGCTTGTAGTTGGTTAACTGCCTGAGCCGTATCCAGACAGAAGCAGAGTCATGAACTGAAAAGTACTGCTGTAGTTTGTTTGAGTACAGCTGTTGAACCTCTCTTAGCACCTTGCTAAACTTGTACTTTGATGCTTTGAAACAATCTCTGTGCCCACGCCAAAACACTTCTTCCTTTTCCAGCCTCCTCACAGCTAAGCCTCCATAGCTTAGGTGTGAACCAGGTATTGTCATTAATATAGCTCATCCTGGTGCGTGATTATATGCAGCTGTCCTCACAGAAGCTGATGTATGATGTCACAACACCTGTATACTCTTCCAAACTGTTGGTAGCAGTCCTGAAAACCTCCCAGTCAGTGCAAGCCGGACATGCCTGCATCATTAGTGCACTACCTACATGTCTTCAATACACATTTAGAAAGTTTTAGTTTCTACCAAGTAAACCATGAGAATCTTAATGCAGCATGAAGGACTGCATGGTAGGCATTGCTTACTGTGGTGTAACAATACAGTTGTCTGGTTGGGCATTGAATAAACTGTATGCATTTGGGGAGCTTCTGACTGAGGTTTCTTTGGTTAAAATCACCAAGGACAATGACTAAGGTGTCTGGCTTTGTCTTCCAGGCCTCCTGTATGTTGGCCTGTGGTGGAATATACACACCCTACCAGACTGAATGAAGTAAACTCACGTAGGGAGTAAAAAGGTTTGCAGTAAATGACCAAAGATTCCAGATGAGGAGCATAGTTTGAATAGTTATTTAAATAACACCATCATTACACCAGCCACTGTTTATGTAAAAACAGAAACCTCCTCAAGTCCTCAGGACTTGAAGCCCTGATGTTCAGGAGCTCATCTCTGGTGTAAGAAGTTTTAGTTGTTGTCTTTTCCACTAGTACCTACTTGGCTTGGCTCATCTTGGGTTTTAGGGTTTGTCATTAGGTGGTAGTACCCCAACCAGGTTCTTTTTTATGACCAACTTGGCTGGGGTTCCAGGTAAAAAAAACGTTTTATGAGGATGGCCTGAGGACTAGGGATGGGTATCGTTTAGGTTTTATCCGATACCGGTGCCAAACCGGTACTTTTGAAACGGTGCCGGTGCTTAAACGGTGCTCAAACCGGTGCTTAAAGAATGGAGAACACAAACTTTGTCCAAAAACCTCTCATGTTTAGCTGTTTTTTTGTAAAAAGATAACAATGTTAGCCTTTTCTGCAGCTATAGGGCATATATGGTATCACTCTTGGCTGGAAGCAGTGCTTAAACAATAGAAAAAACACAAACTTTGTCCAAAAACCTCTCATGTTTAGCTGTTTTCCACTTTTTCTTTGGTCATTTTAGCCTTTTTGGCCAGGGTGAAGGCAGTATGTGCCATCAAACAACAAGACAGCCGCATGTAACTACGACGGTGTTTGCTAGTTCACCTTACATGCATTAATGTAATAACGTGGTTAACCTACTCAACGTAAATTACACACGAACAACGTTAAGCTACTCACGCAGAGAAGAACAGCTGCTGCTGCCATCATCATCATCCGTCATCATTTCTGCTACACTGGCAGGGCTAGGGGCCAGGACTCTCCTCTTCAGGTTCTTGGGGGATGTTGCTAACTCCGGGTCCGATAACAGGCACCACACCCGCAGTAGATGTGCTCGGTGTGAGGTCTCGCAGCAAGCAATCAAATACGGTGCATTTCTCAGCTTTTAAAAAAAACGCTATGCATCGTCAGGTGTTTCATCAGATTCGAGGTGTTACCTCCTTTGCACAGTATCACCTTAAAGCACTTGTTGCAGGCTGCTGAGTTTGCATCTTTTGCTGTGAAGTACAACCAGACTTTTGACCGCTTCGTCTTGGGCATTTTTAATCTGTAGCTCTGCTCTAAAAGAACGTACGTACCTGGGCCCGCCTACTATCCTTGCAAAGGTAAAATGATTGGCTAGAATCCAAAGTGTATGACATCTCAGGGAAATATAAGCACCGAAATAAATCACCAAAATGTGCGCTGCTTTTCAGTCTGGTTACTACCGTTTATGTCAGAACCATCATGGCATAATGCCATAATGGCACTGGATACCGGTACCCATCCCTTCTGAGGACCTGATAGTTAATTATACTAAATACCGGTCAGAACATGATCAGTTAAATATAAATATGTTTAAGTTTAGTGTAAGACAATAAATAATCATTTGAAAGACAGACCTCACTGAAAACTGGTGTAGTAATGACCTTGAGAGATATGAGTGTGTGTGTGTGTGTGTGTGTGTGTGTGTGTGTGTGTATGAATGAGAGCGCACACACAGGACATAGATCTGTGAATGTCTGACTTTTAAAGTGTTTGATCTAGTAAAAAAGCAGATTGTATTGAGTAAACTGTGACTGACAAACACAGAGTTTAAGGTGAAAAGTATTTGGATTAAGACAGATTATGCTAAAGTGAACATGGTAATGAAATCTAAACTGAATGAAGCTTATTATTACGTAACCAAATGTTTAAATATAATAGAATTTTTCATTTTAAAAGAAAGAAATAGAGAACGAAAAGTTGTGGCTAAAGAGTGGTGGATCTGTATGTAAACACTAGAGCCCAGAGAGAGGGAGGTGGGACAAGTGAGCAAAGTATAAACTGGAATGTCTGGAGGTGTTCTGGGCCTGTTCCTGTTGGTCCTGTGAGATCAGTGCAGATCTCAGAAGTCCACCTTTGGAAAATCCAGCAGAGATGCTGAGAGGGAGCAGACCACGGTCCAAACTGTAGACTTGCAAAGTGGACTTGGCTCTATCTTTGCTCATTACTGCCATGTTGGAGTGTTTCCAGTAGCTCAAAGCAATGAGTCGGACCACATCTTCATTGCTGGATGTGCCTGTGTCCCTTCCAACTTCTCCCTACTCCACAGTAGGTTAAATAGATAAGGATGACTGATGGGATATGGCTATTATTTTGTGATAAATATTATTTTTATTTCTGCTTTTGCTTTGCTCCTGCAAATTTACTTTAATAAAGTCTCCCACAATTAAAGTCTAAATCGAGGACAAAGGTTTCACAAAGGGGTAAGGTTTCTCCAGCCTTTTAAAGTAACAGTAGCTTGGGTCCAGGCTTCTAAAACCAACCCAGATTAACAAGTGCCACGACTGAGAGGGGAGCTGACATAACAGCTGGGACTGATACAATCTGACCTGTAAGGCTGCTCCGGTTTCTCTGTATCAGCTCAAGCAGGGAAGACACCAGGACATCAAGTCCAGCTGGTTGAGTCCCCTCACCCACATCAGCACCAGATGAATTCTGCATTACCCACTGGGTGAGACTGATAGGATCGGAGATTAGGACCTTTTTTATCAGACTTCCTGTGTAGGGGTCGTTGGCCCTGCAGATGGACAATGTTTAACAGTTTATCATCACGGGACATATCAAATTAACTGTTGTATGACTGTCCTCATATCTACCCCACAGACATAAATAAATTCTTTCAAGTTTAAGTCTGATGTTAATCATTAGAAAATCATTTATATAGAATTTTACACACATCAGTACATATAATGGTGAAGGTATGAGACAGTTTGTGTGTTATCTGGATTTCAAATACTTATTTTGTTTTGAAATTCATCATTAATTCAAGAGGCTCCTAGTTTGTAAGTATTTTGTTTGAGCTCAACTAAACTAAGGCCTATCTATATGTTACAGTGTGTTTAAGAATGCAGTGGAAAGGTAGCAAAAAAAAGCCCAACAAAGAAAAACAAAAACGTCTTAGCTGCTCTCATCAGGAAACAAGCATGAAGTGATACAGAACATGGAAAGCAGGTGAAGATGAAGATCATCACTTTCATCAAAAAGTGTGTAGCCCCAGATCTAATTTCATAGGAGGGGTTTATGGGGTAAAGCGACACAGTGAAGCCACAGGGTACTTTCATATACTATAGCTTCATCAATTAAAATAAAAGATGAGAGGTTATCACCAAACACACCCAGTGCATGCCCACCACTGCCCAGGAACCAAAGCCTGATCTTCAACAGGTAACAAGTGCAGTCAGGCTTGGAGCATCCGTTCTACCTGCTCATATTTCTAAAGCAGAACCACTGTGGAAATCAATTTAAAGCTTTTTTGGTTTGGTTTTCATCTGTGTTGTTGTGGAAAGATGGTATTTCTGTCCTCATTAGGATAGAGACTGTAGAGGAACGGTGATAAAGGGCAAAAAACAAAAATCAACAAATCAAACAGACAAAAAATATATATACAGTGGCTTGCAAAAGTATTCGGCCCCCTTGAACTTTCCCACATTTTGTCACATTACAGCCACAAACATGAATCAGTGTTATTGGAATTCCACGTGAAAGACCAACACAAAGTGGTGTACACGTGAGAAGTGGAACGAAAATCAGACATGATTCCAAACATTTGTTACAAATAAATAACTGAAAAGTGGGGTGTGCGTAATTATTCAGCCCCCTTTGGTCTGAGTGCAGTCAGTTGCCCATAGACATTGCCTGATGAGTGCTAATGACTAAATAGAGTGCACCTGTGTGTAATCTAATGTCAGTACAAATACAGCTGCTCTGTGACGGCCTCAGAGGTTGTCTGAGAGAATATTGGGAGCAACAACACCATGAAGTCCAAAGAACACACCAGACAGGTCAGGGATAAAGTTACTGAGAAATTTAAAGCAGGCTTAGGCTACAAAAAGATTTCCCAAGCCTTGAACATCCCACGGAGCACTGTTCAAGCCATCATTCAGAAATGGAAGGAGTATGGCACAACTGTAAATCTACCAAGACAAGGCCGTCCACCTAAACTCACAGGCCGAACAAGGAGAGCGCTGATCAGAAATGCAGTCAAGAGGCCCATGGTGACTCTGGACGAGCTGCAGAGATCTACAGCTCAGGTGGGGGAATCTGTCCATAGGACAACTATTAGTCGTGCACTGCACAAAGTTGGCCTTTATGGAAGAGTGGCAAGAAGAAAGCCATTGTTAACAGAAAACCATAAGAAGTCCCGTTTGCAGTTTGCCACAAGCCATGTGGGGGACACAGCAAACATGTGGAAGAAGGTGCTCTGGTCAGATGAGACCAAAATGCAAAACGCTATGTGTGGCAGAAAACTAACACTGCACATCACTCTGAACACACCATCCCCACTGTCAAATATGGTGGTGGCAGCATCATGCTCTGGGGGTGCTTCTCTTCAGCAGGGACAGGGAAGCTGGTCAGAGTTGATGGGAAGATGGATGGAGCCAAATACAGGGCAATCTTGGAAGAAAACCTCTTGGAGTCTGCAAAAGACTTGAGACTGGGGCGGAGGTTCACCTTCCAGCAGGACAACGACCCTAAACATAAAGCCAGGGCAACAATGGACGTAGGATCGACAGCGCACAGTGTGCTTTGAGGTAGGAGCCAAAAAGGGTGTACTTTGTCTGTGAGCACCCGTGTGTACACCTGTGAGCATGAGCGCGCTTGTATTTAAAAGGTTCCTTCATGTAATGATCTGCTAGAGGGTGTGGGGGGCCATAGCCCCGTCCTCCAGGGCATGAAGCAGGTATGGAGGAGATCCAGGCTCCAGACATCCAGAAACCCTCAGAGCACAAGAGTCCAAGGAAGACCAACAGAGGGGCAGCCGCGCCACTGTCCCGGAAAGAGCTGAGGAGAGCCCCAGATGAGGGGTCGCTCAGCAGCCGCGGAGCAGAAGCCAGGGGGGGGTTGCAGTGAGCTCCGCCGGCAGCCAGCTGTGCCAGAGTGACCGAGCCCCAGGCTGAGAGGCCAAGGGCACCCCACCCCCAAAGGGGTCCGAGCGAGCCCCAGGCTCCAGGCCCCAACAAGCAGCTACCAGGAGTGAGCCGGTGTGTACCTGGACGCCCATCCCCGGACACCAAGAACCACCAATGCACCGATGTCTGAGGGCGTCTGCCACTGGCAGGGGGAGTGGTGGGGGGAGATAGGCCTCCATACCTTGGACGGCCTGAGATGTCCCTAGAGAGGTGGCGTCTGATACCCAACCTGACATATAGACACAGACAAACAGGCACACACAGATACAAACATCCATTCCCACCCTCATGCTCTCAAATGCAATTACTCCACACTCACCCAACGTGGAGACAGACATAAAGAGACACTGTACACACAATCACACTCCCCAAGCGTACTCTAAGCCCCAGGTCTAGGTACCCTTGCCCCTGGAGGGGGAAACTGCACCCAGACCCAGGTAGTGTTACCCTCTTCCCTGGGGTGGAGAGAAGCAGACCGCCTCAACTCCGCAGCAGCAGGGAGGCCCCACATTCCAGACCCCAATCGGACGGCCATCTCCTCCTCCCAGTCCCCCCGCCCCAACAGGCAGCAGAGAACGGGGGTGTGTGGAGACTCCAAACCTCCCACAGCCCGCTCATATGTAGTGTTGATGTATGTGTGTTCTAAGGTGCATTTAAAACCCAGGAGGGCATGGAGCTACCTGCCAGAGAGCAGCAGGTAAGCGCATAGCCCCTCCTGATAGCCCTCAATGTCTACATGTATTTAAAATTGAGAGGTGGGCAACGGCGCCAGGGGTGAGGTTGTACACCCTGATGGTCTTCTGGATGCTGTGTAGCGTGCCCACCCCCAAGGTCCTATATGTATGTGTTATGAGAGTGTGAGTAATGTGAATGTCTAAGTTGTGGGATAAAATTGAGGCACAGGCAGCCAGAAGGGGACAGAGGGGGGGGATACCTCCTCTGCACCGTGGTGACACACCTTTACCCCAAGGCCCTGCATGTGTGGGTGATTGTGGTGGAGCGGGAAGAGGGAGGCAGCTGGAGATGGGGAGGGAAGGAAGGGAAGGGCAAGTGACCGCTCCCTGGGGCCAGCTCCCCCGCTGACCCCAGTAGGCACCCCCATACTCTGCAACCCACCAGGGAAAGGGGGCCCAGGCCCATCCGGACCGGGGCCCAGTTCAGCAGCGCCGCCCGGCCCCACAGAGCCCGGGACAGCCCGCCCGACCCCACCACAGAGAAAACTGCACCCATCCCGTCATCCACTCATCTCCCAGACTACACAAGACAATAGACGCCCAGGTTGAGATCTTTCTCCACCTCTCCTGTATCTCCCCCACCTGCAGAGTGAGTTCCTTGAGAGAGAAGACTTCCTGCAAGATGTAACAGCCTCCCCCACCAGTTGAAGAGCCCCCCAGGTGGCTTGATGCACCCCGCGCCAGGGCTGAGCCCCCATACACCCACCCGTCCACAACCCCAGCGACACACCAACCAGGACCCAAGGCCCAGCCAGGGCCCTAGCCCAGAGACGGAGCACCCCCAGAAACCTCACGCCCACCCTGGACCCACCCAGGGGCAGCCAGGCTACCAGGTCAGTAACCCACGTCCGTCAGCACAGACCTTCCCCTAGCCCCGCTGCACGCAGCCACGAGGAAACCATCACCTAAGAGCCAACAGAGCCCTTAATTGGCCATGACCGCAACCCCGGGTTGAGCCCTCCAAGGAAGACGCTCCTGGGGAATCCCCCGACGCCCCAAGCCTGTCCCTACCCCCACACCAATCACAACAGCAAAGATGGGACCAAACTATGACCCCCCACCCCCACTAGGTGATGGAGCTGATCAAAGGAGCCCAGAGCAATTGATCTGATGTGGTGGCAGAGGCTGTATCAAGACTAATGTAATCTAATAGATAATTTCTACATTGGTTAGAATTAAGATTATTTTTATTTTTCCAGTTCATGAGGACTGTTTTCTTGGCTATGCATAGGGCAGTGAAAACGATATGGGCTATATTCTTTTCCGTAGTGACATTATCTAAGCTGCCCAACAAACATACTAAAGGGGAAGTTGGAATGTTACATTTCAGACACTTTGATAAGTCTTCACATATCTCACGCCAAAACTTCTGAACTGGTGGACAGAACCAAAGAGCGTGGATATAATTGTCCGGTGAATTGGTTTGGCAGTGTGAGCAGTTGTTGGTAGACGTAAAGCCCATCTTGAACATCCGATAACCTGTATAGTGTACTCTATGTAGTATTTTGTATTGAATTAATTGAATACTGGGATTTCTAATTAAATGAAAGGTTTTTAAGCAAATCTGAGACCAGAAGTTTTGGTCTAAGTTAACTGATAAATCCGCTTCTCATTTTGCAATAGGAAGTGATATTGATTCATCTATTTTAGAAAGCATTCTGTATATTTTGGATAGTAATTTTGGGGTTTTAAGAGTAAGAAATTGTACCACACTTGGTGGTGTTTGTAGTTCAACTTGACCCGGTTTAAATTTCTTTTTTACTATGGATTTAATTTGTTGATATTCTAAAGATCTTTTCTTGTTGATCCCATATTGTGTAACTAGTCTGTCACATGGAATAAATTCTGTTCCTTCTAATACATGTTCTAAGTATTTGATTCCTTTACCACTCCAATCTGAAAAGTTTATCATATTATTGTTTTGTAACATGTCAGGGTTGTTCCAGATAGGTGTACGTTTGCATGGGATTAATGAAGACTCCGTCAATTTTAGAAACTCCCACCATGCTGTCAGAGAAGAGCTGATGTTGACGCTTTTGAAGCATTCATGTCGTTGGATGTTTGAGCTGACAAATGGTAGGTCTGAGATCTCTAGATTATTGCAAAGTGCTTGTTCTACATCTAGCCAAGGTTCATCTAAGAGGGTATGTTTTAGCCATCCTGAGATAAACTGAAGCCTGTTGGCTAAGAAGTAGTGCTGAAAGTTAGGTAGTTCTAATTCTCCTTTATCCTTGGTCTTTTGTAGTGTTTTTAAGCTGATACGTGGGGGTTTATCTTTCCAAAGGAATTTGGACATATATGAATCTAGAGATCTTATATATAGGCCCTGGAGTGTCCTCAGGGAGAGAGGACATTAGGACAGGAGGCTTAATGGAAGGCATCTGTCCTATTACCTCATCCATGAGGGCCAAGTAGCAGCAGTGGGCTTCCCACTGACCCCCTCTCCTGAGCCTGGATACTTGCAATCCTAAAGGCAGAGGAAATCAAAAATGACAGCAGGCAAATAAAAACACCACAACAACTCTTAGTAATTGCACATTTATTAACTTGTGTTCCTAAGAATTATCTTCTTGATAACACACATACGTACTTTGTATTCTTTAAAGTTATCTCATGTCTTCTGGCCTGCAAGGGGGTGACTTTCCCCTGCAGGCCCATCTTCTCCAGAATTGTCCTGATCACACACAACAAATAAGAGAAGAAAGGAAACCATGGCAACTATGTTAATCCCTAAACCCAAAATTTTTCACAGCAGAACACCAGAGGAACACCGTCTGGACATCACAGGTTCTGTACAGCAGCGGTCCGTGAGTCGTTTGGTACCGGGCCACGAGAGTTGAGGCTCCGCTGTGAAATTTATGGTTTTCAGGGGTTTTATAGTTAACTCGGTTTCCCTGGGTCTCTTCCCTTGTTGTAGTTTTGTGTCTTATTTTGAAAGAAATATTTACACGTTACCATAGCGACCAGAGAGCATTAAGAGGCACAGAGGAGGATGTTACTCTCGATGCTGGCGCATTTTCAGGAGGACGCTGCTAATAAAGTTACACAATTACACAGCACATTCACGTTTATTATTATATTTACAAAATACCACAGTTTTTGTCTTGGTCGGATCATTTTATGTGGTTGTATTTATCCGCGATACCTTAAAGGCCGCTCCGTGTCTGACATAAACCGGTCTGCAGCGCAAAAAGGTTGGGGACCGCTGCTGTACAGCATGAGGGTTAATAGGACCGTACTCATATGAATATGATGTGTAAACTGATTTATTCTTGTACATCCACGCCGTAGCGGCCCAATTCTTCACCCCAGTGAAGAGGTGATCGTTTTGTCCTCGTTTTAATAAATTAAGCCGTTTGGTCTTTGTTCCACATAACATATCACCAATTCGAAAAAATCTAAATTAGCTGTATGTAAGCGGCAATACATGAAAAACCGCGGGACCCGCCATACAAGCTAGTTTACGGTTATTTAAATAAAAGAAACATGTCTATGCAGATGCCCAAAGCTTAACAACACGACCGCTATAACAATTTAACTTTTGTACAACCAGATTTTCATATACTTACATTTGAAAGTGTTTTCCTCTCCCCCTTCGACCACCATCGTTATCAGGAACAAATCTCCTCTATGACCCGCAATGAATCCTGGGATATAGTAGGACACGAAGGATACATCGGACCCATCCTTAAAATTCGGTGCAAAGTAGGGCGCATTTGTCACCATATTTGAGTACTCTTTGAATTCGGAAAGCCTTCGTCGTGTCGCCGTGATGTCATTGCCTCCAAATATGGCATTGGCGCATCCTTCCCCTGAATTCGGACACAACTAACCCTCAAATTCGCAGAGAGGTAGGACGCATTTGTCGCCACATTTTGAGGGCTCTTTGAATTCGGACAGCCTTTGTCGCGTCGCTGTGACGTCATTGCATCCAAATATGGCATTTTAAGCATCCTTCCCCTGAATTCGGACACAGCTTAAGAATCTGCCCTCTGGATCTATAACTGTATCGAGTACTGTGAAATTAATATTTTTATGTATTAAAAATGCTACTCCCCTATGTCTAGAATTATAACAAGCTGAGAACACATTAGGAAACTCAGGTGTTTTAAGTTCATTCGAACCTCTAAGAGGTCTGTGGGTCTCTTGTAAAAGGACAACATCTGCCTGTAGTTTTTTGAGTTGGTTAAATATTTTTAACCTCTTTTCTCTGGAGCCAGCTCCATTTACATTCCATGTAACGAATCTTAGTGCACCCATAGATGTCTGTGTATAACTAGGGGTGTGCGCTGTGTGTGTCGCTTAGACAGGTGGAGATAATACATCACTTGTTTGTAAATAGAGAGAAGGAGAGAAAAAAATATGTGTGGCGAGATGCTCCCTGAGTCTGACTATGTGTGTGCATATTTACTGATATGAGTACGCTTGACTTAAGTGTGTGTATCCTATACGACTATGTGCGCTGTCTGACTGATGTAAATGTGCTGCCGTTGAGCGCATGATTGTGCGTGATCGTGCTGTGCGTATAATGTCGAAATAAAGGATGTTGTTTGTGGATGAGTCTGGAAGCAGGTGATCGAAGCAGTGAAAGAAAATAAGAAGAAAGAAACCAAGGACAAGGGTGAGCAGCATAAAAACAAGAGGGGAAAAAGAGAAAAAAAACGAGAAGAAAAAACCCCCAGAAACATTCCAATTAAACCACTGACGGAGAGTGACGGTGTTAATTCTGCTATGATATCACACTTAAGTTGCGATTTGATATTGGTAAGTTAAACAGACGTTAATGCAAGTTAGTGTGAGTGGATAGGGAAAGGGTGTAGCGGATTCTTATCTGGTGTGAGGTTAATACAGCCACGGGGTGATGACGTGGTTGCGGTAAAGCTGTCCATCCACGTAGAGCCGGTCCACAGCGATGACAGCACGGGAGCCCTTCTGGATGAAGCCGCGTCGGATGGGGAAGAGGACCCTGCGTCGTTCCAGGATCTCTTTTGGGAACTGGTCGTTTACGCTGAAGTCCGTTCCTTTTAATTCCCTGCTGCGACAAATGTTGTTCGTTATAAGACAATTGATAAGTGTATTTGGTAAAATTGAAGCTTAAAGAATTTTGTTCAATTCTGAGCTACCATTCGCTTTAATTTTCCGCCAAAATCTCCGGCGTCTGACGTCGGTTACAACATGAGTCGCTTACCTTGTCTGTCACTTCCGTCACTTACCTCTCCAACAGATTTCCTAACATGAGAAAAAAAAAAACTTTTTCTTCCGACTAATTAGGTACTGCTGAGTTGGGCTGAGTTGATTACATTTGCTGCTGTTTCGGGTTGTGTGGTCAGTGCAGAATATTTCTACATGAATGAAATGAATGAAAGTTTTAAATGTGAATTGTAGCATTGTTTTCTTTTGTCCCATACCAGTGCATTGCAGAGCGTAGTGTAACGCTGTCAGTGCAAATAAGAATAACAATATGCAGTCATGTTTAATATGAAACGTTTACATGTATTTAACTACAAGCTCAGATGTACCTAGTGAAATGCAGTGTTGGGGAGTAATGGAATACATGTACCGGCATTACGTATTTAAAATACAAAATATGAGTATCTGTATTCTGTTACAGTTACTGTTTAAAAAGGTGATATTCAGAATACAGTTACTTTGTTGAAATAAATGGATTACACAGCGGTCTTTACCGTTTCATATGTTAGGCTGTCCCCTCTCTGTTTTTGGTAATTCCACGCCGGTGGAAACCCAAACAAAACACGCATTAACCTCCTGAGACCCGAACTCTTTCATGGCATGCATTTTTAATTTCTCTTTGGGCTGACTGGGACCTGATGAATGCAAAAACAAAGAATTATCTTTTTACCTGATTTTGCTCTACAAGGGCCTGGATATACACATATCAGGACATTTGTTTTAAATTTTGAAAGAACAGTGGCAGTATAATGTCCTCATAACAGATATCAGGCACTTATTGAGCAAAATTTAGTATTGTGGTCTGGACAACCCAAAATATGATGTCCACATATGTGGACGCCAGGTCCTAGGATGTTAAGAGGCTCTAATGCCTGTGTCTCAATCTCGCGGCCCATGTCACCTCTACTTGCAGCCCACATAATGACATGACGAAATATTTTTAAAAATTATTCAAAAAATTATTTAATATGAAGGCAACAGGCAGAGTGTTACAGGCATAGCCCTAAAGAATGTAGCCTGATGGGCAGTGTAGTCCGTGCTGCAGGGAGAATGGACACGGAACCCGACGTATTAGCCAGAGGTCCCTTTACTACGGTTCGGAGCCGCGGACCTGTTTTATATATGCGCGGAATAGTTTTCTATACGAGATCGCTGCAAAAAGTGCAGCCTTACCTAATGTCCACCTACTGTTACTCATTTATATTAAGATTTTAAAATCTAGTTGGTATTGGTATGGAGAGTAACCTTCAGTAACAGTAATAAATCACACAGCAATAGTACATTCATGTAGTTGTAAAAAGCATGATAATATATTAAGTAATCAAAAGTATTCAGAATACGTTACTCTCATTGAGTAACATAAAGCTAAACCCACGTTAGCAAAATATATTGTTGATGTTTATGATGATGATTGATGATTAAATAAAAGCTAAAAAGAAATCATTATCAATATAAAGAGGTAGAATACTCTGTTTGACAATACTGTGTGACGTATTAATGATTTAGATTTACTAATACAAGTCAGTAAAATGTATTTTTAAAGCACAGGTTTTGCTGACCACAGTGCCATACAGATTATGTATGCTTGTAGTTATTTACACAAATGAGCATCAAAGAGTAAAAACTGGGAACACAGAACACAGAATTATGAGTCCTTCAACAATAAGCAGTTACATATAAGAAGAACATCCCAAAGGGAACTTCATGACATAGCTCATCTGCTGTTTGTATAAGAATTAAAAAGTCTATGGGTGTGAATGATTTTCTATGTCTCTGTTGCGTGACGGAGAGAGAGGATGTTCCATAAAGATGTTGTAGAGTGGGTAATCAGAGTTATTCGTGATGGCTTCTATCTTCTTTAATTTGCTGTGTTCCTGTGTGGCTCCACGGTCGCAGCTGATTAACTGTCACATGCTTTGTCTCTCACGTAGGACATGGAGGAGGCCAACCTGCTGAAGGAGAGGCTCCAGGCCATCATGGTAAACAGCAGTCCTACAGTCTCTGTAGTTTTAGTAGAAAGCCACTTTCCAAATAGTCTGTGTTACATACTGACTTGAAGTAAACTTAATTTTAAAAAATTTGGTGGTGATGGGTTCTAATCCATTTGTTTAGATGGCAAAGATAGTGCTAAATTTGAATATGAATGTTTTTCACCATCATATCTAGAGGGGTGGAGCTGGAAGTCCGTCATCAGAATGATCTGATTTGTGTCCACATGAGTTAGTTAGTGACGTCAGGTGAGTGTGTCTTTATGATTTAGTAAAACAAACAAGGAAGTAATTCCACTGGTAGCTTTAGGCTAGAAACAGTGTGAACAGTAGGTCCATCTTCATAACAGAAGTTCACGTTTTAATACAACAGACACTTATGGAACTGTAATAAAATAGACAGCTTATAATCACACTTAGTGTAAAAAGGTTTAGAGTCTGAGTAACTGTTTTGTCTTGTTTTTGTCCTGCTGAAAGTTCATATTAGCTTCTGAAATGTGAAAATTATATTTTACAATGATTGACTGTAATGGAATTTGTCTTTGGTTCTTACCAAACACAAATGAACAACTCGAGAAATAGGCGATGTAGGATTTTGAAATTCATGCCATAGGTGCATCTACTAAAAGATTCAGATGAGTTTGAATCCCGGTTACCTTCACGTCTATGTCCAAGGTCAAGGTTCGAGGGTTTCTGAACATTTTGTGAATGCGATGACTCAAGAAGGAAGTCGCCTGGCACTTCACATTCATTCCATAGGTGCATGTTTTAAAAATGTCAGTTGAATCCCGGTGACCCCGACCTCAAGTAGAGGCTCCAGGCCATCATGGTAAAGAGCTCATAGTCACACTCTTTGATGCCATCTTATATATGTCAGCAAAATACTTGTATATCAGTAGATGTTTCTCATTGTGTAAATCTCTGCATTCTTGTAATTCAGAGCTGTGATATTTTGCTTCAGCAGGATGTCAGGATGCAGAACTGGAACAAGAGTTGTTACCAAAGCACAGCCTGAAAATAAAACATGTGGGTGTGTATTTGCAAGATGGCGTAGAGAGAAAATCCAGCCAGAAAAGAGTTGTAGCTGTGCAAGTCAACTGGCCTGTCAATGTGCAGAGAGGCTGCATCGCTTTCATCTGAGGCAGAACGATATTAACATAAAGCACTAACTGATGATGACATAAGGTTCAGTGAATACTTATCAGCACTCACTAAAACTAGAGCACAGACTTCATGTACGAAGCAGCCCATATTGTTTCTTAGTTAATTCTATTAAATATGGCATCAATAGCACAAGCACAGGTGAGAGGCTGCCTCTGTTGGCACACCTGTCAGTCAAAGCGATGGTGTCCCTGGTAACTTGTAGCTCTTCCAACATTCAGGTGAATTATAAAAACAGTTGTTATGAAGGAGAAGATGGAGTCCAGGCCAAAACTTTTGTAGTGCCAGGCTGTGAACATGTTAATTCTTGGCTGAAGTGAAACAATCGAGGGGACTTCTGGAGCCAGCTTTAATTGGCAGCTAGTATAACTGAAGTAGTTCTGGCACTTCTGTGTTGGCTTTATTGTTCATCCACAGGGGCTTCCACTTTTCACAATATCTAACTTAGAGTTTTACTATATTTGTTATTATGTTATCAGTTTCAGCTTAACATGTTTCATGGAACTTTAATGAACTTTAATGTGACTATAGCTAGTCATCTGAAGTACTCTCTTTTTAATCAATGAATCTCTGGGAGCCTTTTACAGCTCAATATTTAAAGTTGGGCCATAAGTTGGAAACAAGAAGCGAATGCTGTGGAAACCAATTTTATGTTATTTAATGCCAAGTAATTATCTTATATTAACACTGTTAATTAACAATTACCAATTAATTAAATTAACAATAAACAATTAACTGAGTAATGTTACACTGAAATTTAAGCCCAGAAACCGATCGCAATAATGTAACCTATGCCCTTGAGGCAAAGCCAATTAGTAATAGTGTCGTTAATTTCACAGATAGTAGGTTACAAATTGTTACCAATGTTTACATTATCTGTGCATTAGGATTTTTATATTCTGACTTAGGTGCAAAAGTCATAATAATAAGGTAATATTGATTAATAATAAAGATATTTTTCCATTATTTTAATTCCAACAGGATTAATGCTGGAATAGAAATGAAAAATGTATCACCAACTTCTGCACCTTTAAAGCATCAACATACAAAAATGAGAAAATACACAGATACATAAATCAACAGTCTTCTTGTAGTGTGAGTATGAATGTGAGAGACAGAGAGTGAGTGTCTCTGTGTGTGCGTCTTTGTCACAAATGCACTTGATAGTGAGGGTGGGAAGGTGCAATAATGTCCTCCCAGGTCTTAGAGGCAGACGGAGACGGAATCTTTTCTTTTTTTTTTCTGCTCTTGCTCTTGGCGAAGGCGATCGCACTTTTCTCCTCTCCTCCTCTCCTCCCTTAGCTTCCCTGCTTAGCCTCTTGTGTCCTTGTCTAGTCTCGTGTTTTTTGTATTGCTTTTCCCTGGAACACTCTCTCACAGTCTGTTCTCTAAAACCTAAAGAGAATTATGGATTTGATCAACTGGTCTCTGAATGCAATTGACACCCCTTCTCAACAAGAAGTCTGGGCTCGGGTGAGCCTGAGTGCTGAAGATATCTACCTATTCGGAACCATGATAACAGGGTTCTTGCTGATCGGAGCTGGCTTGGCCCTGGCTTATCGAAGATTAAACAAAGCGGAATCGGCTGTTCAAAACCCCACAAGGCTGCCCACTGGGATTGAATCGATGGGACGAGTGGTGAGTTCTCAAAATGGGCTCATTGAGCGCAGCACGGACAAGATCTCGGAGAAGCTTACGGCTGCCGTGAATACTCAGAATAAGACCTCTGAGCGAAAATTGATGACATCATGGAGAAGCTCACTGCGGTCGTGAGTTCTCAGAATCTGCTCTTTGACCACAAGAATGACAACATCACGGAGCGTAAGTTTGATGACATCATGGAGAAACTCACGGCTCTCCAACAGGAGATTGACAGACCAGTGTCGGACTGTTAGAACAGCTTTGAAATTCACATGAGTTGTTCGCACTAAAGTAAAAACATCACTTCATGCGGCTACCACTTCAGCGCCAGCTGTGATCTCAAGGCTGGAGCTGAACAAAAACACCCTGATAACGGACTGTGCTTAGACTGTTCCTCCCCTATGCAAGGCCACCTGGGCTGGCTGGGAGACTGTTTACTTAGCCTAGCAGGGCGAAGGACGCTGTCTCAGCTGAACTCTGGAGACACACACACACACACACATACACTGATACACACTCATCCCACCTCCCTTTCCAAACACCTTCGATGCTTGTCCCCTCCCGGGGAAGATGGCGGTCGACTGGGCCAGCGCAGACATGCTGCAGGACCGGATGCGCTGTCTACACCGGCTCTCTCTCACCCTTACCCACCCCTGTTGCTTGTCAGTGTTTCTATGGTGTATTGATAGTCATGTGCTTTTGTATGCGCTGAGTTGTTTTTTTCTGTTCTCAACCTGATCTCCCTGTTGGAGCTCAGTCTGGGGGGAGTTATTTTTTTCTCCTTATCTTTCCTCATGTTGTGTATTTTCCATTGTTATACCTCTCTGACCTGTCTTCCCCATGTGATGTTTGTGTAATGTATGTATGGTCAGAAGGGTAAGATGGCGCTGGCACGGCTGGCAGCCTTAACCCAATTTCACTCGGGATGAATAAAGTATAATCAATCAATCAATCAATTAGGACAACAATCACAGCCATCCTCAGCTCCCAAGAGTACTGATGACCTGAGGCCACGCGTCTTGGTGACATCCGCGTGTCCATCCAAGCAGGAGGAGGGAGGCCACAGATGGGGTGCCCACGGTCAAAGGGTGAGAGTCTCAGAAGACCAGAGACAACAGGCAGTCAACCCCTCCAGAAACTGCCACCCTGGTACAAATCAAGACCAGGCGCCAAAGAACCACCCGGGATCTGGCCGAGCCTTCCTCAACATTGAAAAGATCCAAGCCACCCTGAGCCACCAAGGGACTGGGCCAACAAGCACACCAGAACATCAAGCCACGCACCCCGGAACCAACAATCACCCACATCCCAGGGAGGGACAGAAGCATCCAGGGGGGGGAGCGGTGATAATGTATGAACGGGAGGTAGAGGACTATCCTTGGAAGGAGAGAGCCAGCAAACGACTGACTCAGTAGGCACCCCAACATCCCGCCACAGAGCAGGAACAAGTTGGCCTAGGGCCCGCAATGACAATGCCCCAGAGCACCACCGAGTCCAGGGCAGCAGCCACCACCCCTACCAGAAAAAGTAGACTGGAGTGTTTAGAGGAGTCCCAAGACTTGGGGTTCAGACCACCCCTGCACAAGGAGGGAGCCAGAGACCAGGTGACCCGGGGCACCTGGGCCCCAGGTCCCACATCTACCCCTGCCCAGAACACTGGGGGCCAGCACCTGCCACCACAAGCACTCGTATACCAAAACCCACCCAACAGCAACCGCAGCTCTCCAGCCCCCACGAGGCTGGCAGACACGAGGAGTCCCAGAGAGCATCCTTATCCACCTGAAAGGCATACAGGGAAACGAGACTAGAGTCGACCACCCCCACTAAGTAATGGAGTTTATCAGTGAGGACCAGAGAGAGACAAATTCATCCATTGTTGTTTTTTAAAGAGACAGACATTCGGTGAGTCCCCGCGTCCTCAAGGCTTGTGCCCCCTAGCTTTGTGGAGTCTTTCATAAACTGTTCATGCTGAGTCTGAGTCTGCAGAGGGTCCCAGTGCTGTGAAGACGCCATGCCTCGTTCCTGTATGAAGACACCACATCCCAGTTCCCCCCAGGATTACAGGCCTGTGGCACTGACTTTCCACGTCATGAAGACCCTGGAATGG
This sequence comes from Pelmatolapia mariae, assembly GCF_036321145.2. NCBI lineage: Eukaryota > Metazoa > Chordata > Actinopteri > Cichliformes > Cichlidae > Pelmatolapia > Pelmatolapia mariae. The sequence continues at coordinate 38,020,077 of NC_086235.1, forward strand.
TCTTCATGACCATCTGCCACCTATAATCAGGCGACATCAGGCTCCCCTTCAGTTTCTTTACCAGCCCTGCCTTTGAGCAGAGGAGGCCATCATCTACCTGTTCAATCGAGTCTTCACCCATCTGCACCAGCCAGTGAGCACTGTGAGGGTCATGTTTTTTGACTTTTCCAGTGCATTCAACACCATCAGGCTGGCCCTCCTGGGAGATAAGTTAACAGCGATGCAGGTAGATGCTTCTTTGGTGTCCTGGATTGTTGATTAGCTGACAGGAAGACCACAATATGTGTGTCTTCAACATTGTGTGTCTGACAAGGTGATCGGCAACACAGGGGCACCACAGGGGACTGTCCTCTTCACTTTCCTCTTCACCCTCTGATGTCATAAAGAGAAAACATTGTCTGTAGGACAATGCTCAGGATTTTCTATCAGTCTGTTGTGGTCAGTACTATCCTCTATGCTGTTGCAGGCTGGGGCAGCAGGTTGAGGCTCACAGATGCCAACAGACTCAATAAACTGACCAACAAGGCCAGTAATGTTGTGGGGATGGAGCTGGACTCCCTTAAGGTGGTGTCTGAGAGGCGGATGTTGTCCAAGATAAGGACAATACTGAACCATACCTCCCTCCCACCCACCCCATGACGTGCTGGCCAATCACAGGAGCACGCTCAGTGGGAGACTGAGATTACCCAAATGCATCATTAAGCGACTCAGGAAATCATTCCCTCTGTATCTGTATTATCTCTCTGTTATCTCTTTGTATAACTCCTCCATCTAATGCACAGAACACACTGCAACAGTTACACCCTTTGCACATCCTCCACAGTGAAAATAACAAATAAAGTTTTACACTTTAGATTAAAATGTCAATCAAATATATTTAATCTCTGTAATATTCTGAATATTTGTAATTGGGTTAATTGTATATATTATTGTATTATTGATTTAGTTCAGTCTGTTACTGTTCTTACTATAACCACTTAATTTCCTTATGGATTAATAAAATATTCTGATATTGATTCTGATTTTGGTGAGTGTGTTAGGTCCTGTGTAGTACGTTCTGTACAGAACTTTGTATTGTTTAAGTTGTAAGTTGGGCTTTTAGTCATTTTGAGGGCGCTTAAGCATATTTGTGTCCAGATGATTTTATCTGGACTGGTGGAAAGATCTTGCTGCCACTTAGCCTTTGGGAGGGAAATTGATTAGTCGATTTTAAACAATAGATTATAAATTATTGATGACCATTTGGGGGTATAGTTCTTTAAAAAACATGCTTCCCAAGTGGGTATTTCTAGATTCAGTTGACAGGGATTCAGATTTTCCTGTATGATGGATTTCAGTTGCTGATATTCAAGAAATTCACCTTTGCTGATTTTATATTTTGATCAAATTTCTTCAAATGAAATAAACTTTGGGTCTTGTATGATTTTTTTTAGATTTTTTTTTATTATTCTCATGCCACGATGAAAATGTTAGTATTTTTCTAGTAGTCAGTATTCAGTGATGATTTTTCTTTATAGTTTTATTTTAAAAACTTTTTAGTTTACATGGCATAAGTGCAGACTTTTTAAGAATTGTAAAGAATTCCCACCAGGCTCTTACCGTGCGTTCACACCGAACGCGATAGGCGCGAGCGAAAACGCCCCAAACGCCCCTAATTTGACGCGTGCACATTCGCACCTCAACGCGTGTCCAAGAAAAATCCATCGCGCTGCAAAATTGCATCTTTTCACGCGCGTGAACCGGAAATGTGAGAGGAATGTGGGAGGAAGTTGTGCCAGATGTGTTCTGCTGCAGATGTCCTCTGAATAAACACATTATCTTGTTAGCGGAAAGGTATTTGTACATCAGTGGGAAAATAACGGGACAGTAGGCGGGCTTGCTAGCTTTTGCGTGGCTTCATCGGGTCAGTCTGAAAATTAAAAAGAAGAATGAATGAACTTACCAGGTTGCCCAATCTCCTCACTTATGTGCCTCCAAGCTAGGTCCTTTTTATTCCTGTCTCGGTAGAAGTAGCAGCTAGCATCATATAGCTCTGGATGATTAGCCACGGCACTGATGAGCTGCTCCTCCATACTGAATGACGAATGAAGGGCTTTGGCTGGATCTGCCCCTTTGACCTAGTTACAGCCACGTCACCAGGCTCCTGATTGGTTGTCGCGGCGCGATTTGACGCCGGAGTTCAGATTTTCCAACTCGAGCAGTTGGCGCGATACGCGCGTGTGCACAAAATGCAACACAGAATCTGACACGCGTGGTTTTCTTCGCGAGTCAAACGCGCCCCACGCGCTACACTGACGCGCGTTTCAGGCGTTTTCGCGTTTTCGCGTTTTCACGACGCAAATCTGCTTCCGCATGTTCGCCGGACGCGCAATCGCGTGTCATCGCGCTCTTTCCATAGACTTTACATGTACACCTGACGCTCTGGCCGCCTCTATCGCGTTCGGTGTGAACGCACGGTTAGAGAAGTGTTTATGTTGAGGCTTTTAAAGCTATGATGATATTTTGTGATGCTTAATACTGGAGCTAATAAAAGGCAGATATTTTTACTTTTCCATAGATACATGTTCTAGGTCCAGCCAAGGCCTGTCTAATAAGCTTGGTTTAATCCATTTTGAAACATGCGACTGAATAAGAAATAGAGCTTTTAGACTTATCTCTGAGGGACAAGAATTTCAAATGTTGAAATCTAGTGATCTAAAACAAGTAAGAGAGAGCTGTTGATTTACTCCCAGTGGATGAGAACTTATCTGTGATTGTCTTTAAAAGTGAAGCTTTTAAGTTCCTGAGGAAAAGTACTACATCGTCATCAGAATATAGGCTCATCTCAGTTGGTGCTAATGGCTCAATAAAAATAAGGGGGAAATGGACAGCCCTGTGTGGAGCCCCTCTGGATTAAAACACTGTACAGCTCTCCAAAGGCTTGTGTTACAACAAATGATCTTACTTCACAAAGCTTCAACCTACAGTCTATGAAGAATGAACCACATACACATTTATGTAGAACTGCTATTAAAACATTTCCAGTTTAACTGCTCAAAAGCTTTCTCTGCATCTAAGGAGACAACTGTGGTTTCTAATTTGATCGATATAATAATCTATTATATTTATTAGTACCTGATTAAACCTGTTTGGTCACAACAAATTATGAATTCGTTTAATTTTAAGGTCTTTTGAAACTGGGTGGTAGCTGGAGGGAGTGGAGGATCCTTGCGTGGTTTAAGAAGCAGACTAATGATGGCAGAGTTCATATTGGAGACAGAGTCTCATCATTCTGAATTTGAGTGACCAATCTGAAAAACGAAGGCGCTAGCATAGGCCAAAATTCTTTGTAAAACTCTGCTGGAAAACCATCTGGCTCTGGGGCTTTATTGTTTGGGAGATGCTGTAGACTTCATGGGATTCAGACGCTGAAAGAGGTGAATCCAGAGCCACAATCTGTTCATCACTTAGTTTCAGTAGATTGTTAAGAAATTCTGCAATGTCCGCACTGGAGGGATTAATCTGTGAGGAGTATAAAGCTTCATAAAAGTCTTTAAAAGATTTATTTATTTGTTGTGGATCATGAGTTTGTTTTCAGTTGAATCCTTTATAGAATATTTGTTGTTATTCTTTATTTAGCTTTAACAAGGAAGGTTAACAAGGAATTTTCCAGATTTTTTTACCATGTTCAAAGTTCTCCAAATGAAGTCTTAGCATCAGAAATTTTGTTTTCTCGTTAATTATTTCATTTCATTTTATTTATTTTTTGTTTGTTTTCTCTATTGTCTTGTGGTGAGGTAGCATAGGCAGAAGATAATGATTACATTTCTTGTTCTAGTTCTAATGCACACATTCTTTACAGTAAGATAATATTTTGCCCTGCACTACTACTTTTCCTGAATCCCATAGAAGACATGGTGATATTCCTGGTAGGTCATTATTATCTAAATATGTTGCTCTCTCCTTTTGGAACCAAAAATTAAATCTAGTTTTTTCAGTCATGACATTAAAACTCGCGCTCCTTTTCTGTGTCAGACAGATCGATACTGGTGCATAATAGGATGAACTGGTCCAAGTATGTCATCTGGACCAACTGCCTTTCCATTCTTTATTGTCTTCATAGCTGCCCTAACTTCCTGCTTAGTAATACTCTTCACACCTAAGAAGCTGATTCTATTCATTTGAACATAGTATTTTCAGTAGGAGAAACATTTCAGCGATCCCCGTCTGCTCATCCAAGTGACTGACGAAGTCACTTGGATGAGCAGACGGGGCTTAAACCATGAACCTTTCGATTAGTAGGTGACCTGCTATATCTCCTGAGCTACAGCCACCCCCTACTGGGGCAAGCAGTGGCTGATACAAAAACTTAAGTGTGGAGGGATATGGCAAAACCATGTAAGAAGAGTCACTCATTCCGTACAGCTCTGGATGTTGTGGGGCTGTCCTGGCTTCATTGTTGCATGGAGGCTTGGATTAATGCTTTTGGACTGGCAGATTGGTGTGGCAGTTCCCCTCTGTAAGAAGAAGGACCAGTTACAGGGGGATCACGCTCCTCAGCCTCCCCGGGAAAATCTATGCCAGGGTACAAGACAGGAGAGTCCATCCATTAGGTGGACCTTGGGTTCAGGGGGAACAATGTGGTTTTCATCCTGGTTGTGGAACACTGGACCAGAATATTTGAGGGTGCGTGGAAGTTTGCCTAACAAGTCTACAGGCGGAGATGGAGAAGGCATTCCCTTCCCGCATCCCTTGGGACATCCTGAGGGAGTGGTCTCCACTTTGGTACCCTCAGAATTTCATCTTGGCTTTTTGCAGTTGGTGTGGTTCTGTTAGTTTCATCAGGTGGTGACCTTGTGCCCCAGTGTGAAGTGGCAGGAATGAGAATCAGCACCTCCAAGTCTTTTAATATGGCTCTCAGTTGGAAAAAGGGTAGAGTGTCCAAACCATGCTTGTGAGTTCCGACCATTAGTTGAGCAGTTTCAGTATCTCAGAGTCTTGTTCATTAGTGAGAAGAGAGTGGCCCGTGAGATTTACAGATGGACTGGGCGGTGTCCGTGGAGACAATGAACCCTCACCTGCTCGTCAGCAACAGTCTCAAGGCACTTCATACTGTAGCATCGTTAACTTAAAATACAAGTTACTTTGAGGCAACTGTTGTTGTGATTTGGCACTGTAAAAATAAAAATGAATAATTTAAAGTGAGTTGAAAAGAAATTTTAGTCATAAGCTCTGAGTAGTTACAATGAAGTCATGATACAAGTGGCAGAAATGGGTTTCACTGGTCCTTCCAGAGGGACTTGGAGAGTCCACGCTCTTCCACATCGAGAGGAGGCAGCTGAAGTTCTTCAGGCACCTGAGCTCCTAGATACCTCCTGGGTGATGTGTTTCAGGAATGATCTACTGGGAGGAGGCCCTGGGGCAGACCCAGTACTTGGTGGAGAGATTATATCTCTCAGCTGAATTGGTAATGACTCTGTGTCCTCCCAGATGAGTTGGAAACGGTATGAAGAGAATTCTGGGCTTCTCTGCTTAGAATGCTGTCTGGACTGAGACAGAGTCATAAATACTAGCAGACATCAACAGGGAGATCCCCTTTTACTCAGGCTTAATTCCACACTGATCCTGGATCTAGGAGCTAATATTAGTGAGCAGTGAGGCTTAGTTAAAAATAACGCAACTAAGCAGCGTGTTTGCCTGATATTTTCCAGGATAAAAACTGCACGATTTATTCTGTCCAATGTATCTGATCAAATTTCTAGATGTCTTTGCTACATAGTGTACTAATTAGCAAAGAACGTTGTTGAAATTATAGCGAACAGACAGACACACACACACACACACACACACACACACACACACACACACACACACACACACACACACACACACACACACACTCAAGCAACAGGTAGGTCACGTCATGAAGCCCGTGCTGCTTTTTGTCTATTTATAGCTGTTGCTGTCCGTCTGTCAGCTCAAGGTTGAAGTGTCAGCATGAGGAGACAACAGGTGGAATAGTTTCCATGCTGTAATTGTGCATATGATGCAAATGTATGTTTGACCTGCCCTCACAGGACAAAAGAAGAATCCAGGAAGAAATTGCCAAGAAGAGGAGACAGATAGAAGAAGAGAAGTTAAAACTCCAGTACATAAAGGTATGTCTCTATTTTACAGCCCAAAAGCAAAATTATCCAGGAGAAAATGTGTCAGTGGGTGTGTGTAACAGTGTATACAGGGAATGTGAGGAACTCTCGCATTAAGGTTTAATGATTTCATTTACTGTTATATTTCTCCACATTTTCATTGATGCAGTCTCAGAGCTTTATTTCACAGATATATACTCACTGCAGTAGCATTATGTGAGGATGATTGTTCATATTATAGCTACAGCTATTCCTCTTCAACACAACTGAAGGTATTTCATACATTATTGTAAAAGTCAAATCTTCTTTTTTCATTCCATCGTTCCAAGTTATATTTTTTTTCATGTTAAGAAAAATTGGGTGCTTCAGGCACACATCTGAAGTTTTCTTAAGAAGCAGTTACGCACAAGTTAACCCCAGTTACAGTTAGCCACAAGGGGGCTGTCTAAAACTGTGTCACGCCACTGAGCTGTTTCCTGCATCTTTGGCAAACTGGTCACTGCTGGTGTTGTAGTGGTGTGTAATGATATCACCTTCTTATATCAGTGACTACAAAAAAATATCTAAATTCCCTACGGGAACAGGCTGGAAAAATGAATAAATCTAACAATAAACAAAACGTTTAAATGTTTTTGTTGCATTTTAATGCCCCCCCCCCATCTGTTTCACGTGAGTGGAAAAGGTTTTCAACTCCCCACGACTCCTTTCCTGTTGCCACACCGTAGAACTGTCCACTGCTATTGGTTACATTCAGTGCTGTACTGCACTTCCTCTTTTCATCTCACACTCACACAAACATCAGTACAGCTTTTATTTCTGACTTTATATTTACGTTTATTTTACTTCGGAGCTTTATAGCTGATTACGTTTGATTAGAATTATGCATTTAAAAAAAATGTTATAGCACTCTGAATACAGACTTTAACCATAAAGAGGTTTTACTCCACTCAGAGATAACCTGGAGGATCTCAGTCTCTTTAACATAGTAAAGGTTTTTGTTGGACACGAGTTTGTTTAACACACATCTACATATTTATAGCAGAGCTTTGAGAAAATCCCTACTCTTCCAGTCATGATTACAACTTGTGTCAGAGTTTCCAAACTGTACATGCTAAAAACTAAGATCCATCTCATTATTATTTGGACAACATTAGGTTTTACAATTCACTAAAGATTTGACTCCCACAGTCCATGCCAACTACACTGAGAAGCTCTTTGGTTCCCATTCTGGCAAATCTAAATATGTCAGACTGAGACTAACAGCTGAATGGGAAGCGAGGGACTGGCTCCACTGCAGCTGCTGCTTCATAATGTTGGATCTAGTATGCTGTTTGTGAAACTGAGGAGTGTGCGCAAACGTAATGTTCCTCAAAATATCTGATAGAGAAATCAGTTACACATTTTTCTTTGCTTAAGAGGATAGGAAAAGAGTTTTTGAAAGCAGAGAGTGTCAAATGGAAAACAGAGCAGGTGTCACCGTAGATTTGAATATTTTAAATATGAGAAGAACACTGAGCTCAGTTTAAGGCTAAAGCAGAGGCCTGTGTGTTGGTTGACTGACAGAAGAAGGCTTTGAGGGAGCAGTGGCTGATGGACGGTCTGAGTCAGCAGTCGGAGGAGGAGCAGGAGGCCATGAGGCTTCAAGCTCAAGACGAACAGCAGCAGAGTGATCACCTGCAGAGCAACATCATCAGGTAATCCAAACCTGCACTGAAGCTCACACTACATCCCAAAGTGGACACATGGGGCACAGGTCAGTATGAGCAAATCAAGTAGGTGAAGGTAACACTTTATATTCACTGTCTGCCTAATAATGCCACAATATTAGGCATTAGTAAGGTATTATTAAGTGTTTAATTCATCATTTATAAAGCATTACTCCTTCATATGTAATTTATAATTACAGATATTAATGTTTATTCTTGATTAACAAGCTCATATACAGATACAGATCATGATTGCCTGCTGATGGGTGGACATAATGGTACACCTCACCTGTGATGTGGATGATGCAACCATGAGTAATAACACCCCTAAGTGAGAATTAGGAAAACTAGTGGAAATGTCTTGTGTATTCACCAAGGGGGGGCAGTGTGGAGGCGCATTCATTTACATCAGGGGTGTCCAACTCCAGGCCTCGAGGGCCGGTGTCCTGCAGGTTGTAGATCTCACCCTGGGTCAACACACCTGAATCACATGATTAGTTCATTACCAGGCCTCTGGAGAACTACAAGACATGTTGAGGAGGTCACTTAGCCATTTAAATCAGCTGTGTTGGATCAAGGACACATCTAAAACCTGCAGGACACCTGCCCTCGAGGCCTGGAGTTGGAAACCAATGATTTAAGCCCTTGATACTCTATATACTTATACCTTTTAAATTTGGTCAGAGAATATATAATTATGACAGAATAAGCCTTTCTATAAAATATTGATACAGGTTTTCAGCAAATAAAATACAGGTTGTGCACACTGAACAAGCCAAACAGGAAGTGATGCTTGCATTCTATGATTATTACTAAGATGAACATGAAAGCATTAAACGATTATTTCACTGAACTGCTAATATTCCAAATTTAGTCTGTGTGCATTTCTGCCAGAAATATGTGTTTGGACTTGCACTGTATATTTCTGATGATTAATAAGGTGAACCACAAAGCTCTGGCACTGTGCCTAAAACTATTAGTAATTCTTAAGATTTACGTTTTCCACATAATTTAACAGTCATAGTGGTAATGATCACAGTCATGCCTGCTTACTCCAGTTGTTTGCCGCTAATCTCAGTCTATCACCTTTGTGATTTTTATGTGAAAGGGACACAAGGGATGTGTTCCACATGTAAATGTCCAATGTGCAGTATTTATTTATTTAGCTATAGATGGAAAAACTCCATGTGCTGACAGGTCGGAGAGAATTAAGTTATTAGGGTTCAACCTGGTCTGTACATTTTTTTTTCAACTATGCTATTGGAAAATTATTAGCAGCTGACATTTTTTATACATTTCTATATTTTTTCCAGGGATTGTGCAATCAAAGTTTCATCAACATCACTGAGCCCTCAGCATGAATGTACGGAATAAACCAGGAAACTGTAGGAACCGTCTGAATCCTGACGATGAACAAATAAAAAAACACCTTAATGAAACAAATAGTTAAATATACTACACACAACATTCACAGACGATGGAGTATGCACGGTGACGCGTCTGTCAGCTTTGGCCATTTTGTCTTGGTTGATGTTAGATCTCTTCCTTTTCATAATGTCTCAAAATGTCCTAGGACTACATGTGTATAATCACCAGTTGCTATTAGAAATCAAAGCATCTTACGATCTAGTTCTCAAACAAACTGTGACAGGATAAGGTTATGGACTTCCTCCACCACCTTTCAGTCATCTGTTCTGGGTTACCTGTGCAGCCATCCTCATGCCACACTCTGGAACAAGTGCCCAAGGAAACAGGGAAAGCGAGCTGGTCAGAGTCAGGGCTTACGTCCACACTTCTCATGGGACTCACCCTTTTCTTAGCTACCTCCAGATTGCTCATTCACACCTGTTTTCATTGCCATCAAACACTGCAGCATTAATCATTCTCTAGCTTTGAACTCCAGCTGTTTGAGCTACACCTGAACAGTACTGTGCCTTTGCTGTGTGTCCTCATATATCCTCCTACGTTTAATAAGGAGTTCATCTGAGAGTTTTCAGATTTTATGGCCGGAATTGTTCTTAAGTTTGACAGTTTTTTAATCCTCTGTGATTTTAATATTCATGTCTGCTGTAAGTCTAAACCTCTGGTTTAAAAATGCTATTGACTCTTTTAACCTGACACAGTGGCCCCACTCATTAAAAAGGACACATACTTGGTGCTATCCCAGGGTTTGAAGTTTCATCTGTTAGGTCTTATGTCTCACCGCCCACTGCCTCAGACCCCAGTGTTCCTCCTTTGTTTTGTCTTAGAGCAGTGAGTCTGTCTCTCTGAGTGAATTGTCTGTGGTAGTTCATCACCTAAAATCATCACACTGCCCATCAGATTGTCTTCCCCCAAGTCTGCTTAAAAATACTTAATACTGTTGGGCCTTTTATCCAGAGATTAATTGACACTTCCCTTACTACAGGCTGTGTCCCATCATGTTTTAATCAAGCTATAGTTCAGCCTCTTCTTAAAAAACACAATCTGGACCCAACCATTCTGGCTAATTACAGGCCAATCTCAAAGCTCCCCTTTCTTTCAAAAGTTCTGGGAAAGTGGTCTATTTACAGCCGCACCTTGATCTTAATGAGATGTCTGAAAAGTTTCAATCTGGTTTTAAATCAGTACACAGCACTGAGCACAGCACTTTTAAGGGTTTTTAATGGTATTAACTCTGGATTCTGGCAGCCCTGCTGCCCTCTTGTTGTTGGACTTGACAGCAGCCTTTGACACAGTCAGCCATTATATCCTCCTATCATGGCTGGAATCATATGCTGGCCTAAAAGGGTCTGCTCTTCAGTGGTTTCGTTTCTACTTATCTTTATTTTTTTATGTGAACATTTTTTATGTGAGCACCCCTAGTGCTAAAAAAAGACTCGCTCTAAATTATGGTGTACTTCAAGGCTCTATCTTGGGACCAGCCTTGTTTGCACTGTATATTGATTGATTGATTGATAATACTTTATTCATCCTGAGGGAAATGTTATGGTGGCACTGGGGAACTCCAGGGCTCAAGGGCCAGTGTCCTGCAGGTTTTAGATCTCACCCTGGGTCAACACACCTGAATCACATGATTAGTTCATTACCAGGCCTCTGGAGAACTTCAAGACATGTTGAGGAGGTAAATTAGCCATTTAAATCAACTGTGTTGGATCAAGGACACATCTAAAACCTGCAGGACACCTGCCCTCGAGGCCTGGAGTTCTTCCACCCCGATCTACATGGATGTTAAAATCACCCACATTAATTATTTTATCTGAGCTGAGCACTAAATCAGATAAAAAGTCTGAGAAATCAGAGAGAAACTCTGTGTAAGGCCCAGGTGGACGATAGATAATAACAAGTAAGACTGGTTTCTGAGTTTTACAGCTGGGGTGGACAAGGCTAAGCATCAGGCTTTCAAATGAATTAAAAGTCTGTCTGGGTCTTTGGTTGATTAATAGACTGGTGTGAAAAATTGCTGCCACACCGCCCCCTCGGCCTGTGCTTCGAGGTTTCTGGTAGTTAGAATGACTCGGGGATGTTGATTCATTTAAACTAACATAATCATCCTGCTGCAACCAGGTTTCTGTAAGGCAGAATAAATCGATTTGTTGATCAATTATTAAGTCATGTACTAACAGAAACTTGGAGGAGAGAGACCTAATATTTAATAATCCACATTTCACTGTTTTACTCTTTGGTTCAGATGTGGATTCTGTATTGTTCTTTCTTTGTCATTTTTTATGTTTAAGTTGTTTGTTGCTGGTTTTTGGTTTGTTTTTTGTCTTTGTGGGAGCTGACACAGTCTCTATGGAGATGGTTTTTTGGGGGGGTAGCAGGAGGAGAGAAGCTGCAGAGAGGCGTGTAAGACTGCAACTCTGCTTCCTGGTCCCAACTCTGGATAGTCATATTTTGGGGGGTTTAATAAATTTGTCCATATTTCTAGAAATGAGAGCTGCTCCATCCAAAGTGGGATGGATGCCGTCTCTCCTAACAAGACCAGGTTTCCTCCAGAAGGTTTGCCAATTATCTATGAAGCCCACATCGTTTCTGGGACACCACTCAGACAGCCAGCAATTTAAGGAGAACATGCGGCTAAACATGTCACTCCTGGTCTGATTGGGGAGGGGACCAGAGAAAACTACAGAGTCCCACATTGTTTTGGCAAAGTTACACACCGATTCAATATTGATTTTAGTGACCTCCGATTGGCGTAACCGGGTGTCATTACTGCCGACGGGAATTATGATTTTACTGAAAATCTTTTGAAAATGCAAAATACACAGCTACCCAGTACAACCCATAATGCCATGTATTAAAAGTCTTGTACTTACCTTGTTGAAGCTATTCAAAGAGTCCCTAACATCCAAGTGTTTTGGATGCACAAGTGATTTCTTTTTCTATTTGCTAATACTGTTCATTATATTCAATTGTACAGAATGGAGAAGGAGATAGAGGCCTTGGAAGCACAAGAACTCAATATCTCTGCCAATGAAGAAATTGTGGTGAAGCGGTTAAAAGAGGTGGAGAGAACAGCTGAAGACATTATCAAGGTAAGCAAAAATCAAGTGCCTTTTAACACTCAGCTTGCCTTTTTGGCTGTGACACTAATGCATGTCACTTATTAATTACATCTGGGCGTATTAGTGCTACTAGTATGCTAGTATCTGCTTTTCACCTTAGTACGATTAAGAATAATGGACAATGAAAAAGGCAAACAATAAAACAAATCAAAGACACACGCCTGTATTTTGATGTGTCTTTATATGTTGATCAAACAACACAGCTCCCAATAACAGATGATGCACATTAAAGGCTGTGTGACACAAAGGGCCCATACATACACACTGTTGGAGCTCTAGTTATGTTTTATTTGCAGCTTTTTTCCAAGATCACTCAGTGGAGATTTTCATGTGGAGCAAGGCTTCCCATAGAGAGCCTTCTTCACCTGTATGAACGCTGTCTGGCACTGCTCTGTCCACTGGATCAGATCTGGGTCACCCTTTTGGGTTACAGCAGTCAAGAGGCTGGCCAGCTCTGTGAAGTTTGGCATGAACCGGCGACAATAACCAGCCAGCCACAAGAACTGCCTCACCTCCTTTTTAGTCTTGGGACATGGGCAGGATACGATGGCTGTTGTTTTCACCTCCTGCAGGCACACTTGCCCACCTCCCCAGATACTGTACCTTCCGTTTGTCTGCTCACACACTTCTTCAGGTTGGCTGTGTGCCCCATCTGCCTCAGAGACTCTAGGACTATGGCCACCTGCTGCACATGCTCTGCACAGGTGTCACTATGGATGATGATGTCATACACCAGGCTCATGAGACACTGGAAAGTCGCTGGGGCCCTGAACAAGCTGAACGAAAGTGTGACAAATTGGTACAAACTGTACAGAGTGGAGAAGGATGACTTTCTTTAGACTCTGGAGATAAGGGGATCTGCCAGTAGCCACTGGTTAACTCCAGTGTCATGAAAAAAGTGCAATGCCTATCCGATCCAGGAGCTTGTCGACCCGGGACATGGCATATGCATCAAAATGTGACACTTCACCTTGTGGTAGTCGCCACAGAACCATATAGACAAGAACTATGGGGCTAAACCAAGCACTTCTTTCTGAACATTTTTTCTTTATGTTGAGGTAACCTGTAGGGCTGTAAATGCACCATCTCACCAGGACGCATTTCAAAATGGTGATCTATGAGTGTGGTATGGCCAGGCAGGGGGGAGAACACATCTACAAAACACTGTTGCAATGCAGCAACGCCCATTCTCTGGGCTTGTGTGAGATGGTCATCACAATGGGGGGAGGTGAGAATAGTGGAGTTTGGCACCTCCGGACCACAAATCATCTCTCTCCTTTGCCAGGCTAACCAGAGAATTTCCCAAAAGCTTTAAAGCACCAACAACTGGGTGTGTTCTTCTTCTGTGCGACTGTTGCAACTCACCCAATACAGTCGATGTCTGATTAATACAAAATTCAGGTAGGCCAGTGCTGTGTCAGGGCGCACCATGTGACCAGTAATTTTTATCACTTGGTCAAAGGCTGAGTATAGAGTTTTGTCATGAGACTGCTCTAGTGGGAAATCTCCCATGGAGTGAATCACTGCCATCTCCTCCCCAGAGTCAGCGTTGGATGGCCTCGGATCACCGCTGTACACAGCACAGACACTACATGCTGTTACAGGTCATGAATGCATCCCCGCACACTGCCCCAACAGGTTTTTAAACCATGGCCAATCCATCCCCAGAATTAAAGGATGTGTCAGGCATGACCTAACCACAGCCTTCCCACTACGCTTTTTGCCCTTGTACTTAATTTCTGGCAGCACAGTAGGATATTTGTGTATGTCCCCATGCATGCACTTAACCTTCACCCATTCTACCTTCAGCAATGCCCTGGGCCAAACCAGAGTTTGGTGGACCAAGGTCTGTGTGCACCCTGAGTCTACAATAGCCTGGTGTATACCCCTTTGGCACCTTACCACTATACCCCTCTGTCAGGAGACAGTCATGATGCTGGTGTCCACCCACACTTCCAACATTCCTGCTTGGTGGAGTGGGGAAGCCTCCTCCTTGGGGCAGGCTAGCAGGCTAGCAGACTAGCTGACTGCGCTGCCAGGTGGTTCTTGGCCTGTGACACAGACCACTCCGCTGTTCCTGCCAGGAGTCCCTCGACAAACTGCTCGAGAATCATCAGATCCAGCAGCTGAGCCTCCACCTTTGTGTGGCCAGGCTGTAGCCACCTGGCCACTAAGCTGTTCAGCCACCTGGTGTAGATGACTGGCTGATCCTCCGGCCCTATTCAGTACCCCAAGAAGTTTTGGTGGCAGTCCTCGGGCACATGGCCTAGGCCAGGGGTCGGCAACCTTTCTGATGATGAGTGCATCTAAAATTTCATCAGAAGTCAATGTTCCATATAATTGCATTAGCAATAAATTTAATAACGCTCTATATTAACAGTTACACACTATATAGAACAACTTTATAGAATTATATTTGTTTGCAGATGTTGGCAGCTATCAGCGAATAGTTGTCAGCTATTTTGAAACAAAAAAAGACACTTTTTATCCATAACAAGAACTCCGTAACAGCAAATGAACTGTACAACCGAAAATGCAAATGCTATTTATGGTCTCCTCACAACAATGATAAGAAAAATAAACTGGGCCAATATGGCATGTCTGTTAATACAGAGATACACATGTTAATGTGATCTCTGGTCTCCCACTCAGGGACACAGGTCTCCGAGTGTCCAGCATTCAGACGGCTACCTGAGGACACTCATGTGAGAGAACATCTGCTCACACAGACATGTAGAGCCAAATACTGTCAATAAGGCCTCTGCAATGTTCTGAAGACAGTTAAACTTGTCAGGTAGTGATGTCCAGCAGGTGAAAATGCAGCTCCATGAACACGCACAGCTGTGGATTCCAGCTGCGTCTGTAGTTCTGCAAACTTTGACCCCCACAGAGTCGAGCTTTTCAGTTCAATCAGCTGCATTTCGATGTCCTCTGTGTCCAGGCAGTTAATGCGAGACAAATCCAGCTGCTCATTAAAGCTTTCTGGTTTGATCAGAAAAGAAAACATTGGTCCATACACCTGAAAGTCCTGAAAACACATTGTGAATTCTGTCTCGAGTCTACGGATTTATCCGTGTATTTCCGTGGTGCTGATGCTGCGAATAAAGTTCACTATCAGTAACATCATAGCACCCACCCAGCTGTATAGAAACTCCGTCATGCTAGCTAGTACGCAGTACAAATTATTGTAACTGACTGTAAAAAGTCAGCACAACGAAAATAAACTCCACCTAAACTTGGTTTATATCTGACCCAGATAGACTGCAGGTCATGACTTCTTACCTGAAGTTCAGTTCACCTGACACTCGGACCGGCGGCCGCCTCGGGTCTCTCCTCCTCCTGCCTCCCCTTTCCCTCATCCACCTGCTGGCCTCTGTGGAAGCTCCGCCACAGCCACCACCAAACAACTGAGTTATTTTTACACATCTGCCAGCATCTGGCCAATCCACCACCTCTCATTGTTTATGCCGTTACAAAAAAAATCATCGGCCCATAAAAACGAAAAATCACCATCGACCCAGATGGCCAGTCCAGCTATGGTCATGCCATCAGTTAACCCTAGTAATAGTAACTAAGCAGCATTAGTAAAATATTACTAAAAGTAATATTTTAGTTAATGTTACGTGTTAGCTGTTTCATTACAATCAGTTGAGAAAAGTATATTTTGACGATGAAGACAACAGCATCAGCCTTGAGTGTATAGTTTTCATTGCCACACCACTACCAGCAGAAATATATGCCTACAAGAAGAAAATAATCACACAAAAGAGAATTATAATGTTAGACTTTAAAATGATAAACTGATATACACACAAAGCACTGTGCATAGTGTACTATAGATGTGTACTGTAGTGTTAATCTGCAGTTAGATCAGTTAAGTTCTTAGACTAAGGCTTGTTCATTGTCCATTGGGGTCACCTTTAAAAACACTAAGTACTCAATTACTGCATTTTATAAGTGTGCAGAGTAGCTAAATGTGTTTCGCTGGTGTTGTTTCATGCAATCCATGCCAGTTTTACCGAGGACGATGGTGATTTGAATTTTCATTGTTTGTGAAAAGATTCTAGCACCTTTTTAAAGGAATAATGTTTTCTCCTGACTTCCTGCTAACTGTTATGCTATCTGTAAGCTCTGCTTGTTTCTAATAAGATGTTCTCACTGAAGACTGTGTGGGTGGGCTTTGTTGCACAAGCGACTGCTTCGAGTGAATCAGGTGGCAGATAAATGGATTACTCACATTGTGAGGATGCAGTACAAGGACTAATATGCCTGATTTGCTTTGCTTTCTGTCTTCATTTAACCTAGTGAAATTACTAATGTGACAGCTGTGAACTGCCGTTACTAAACAAGCTGAACTGTAGCACTGCTGTGATGTTTACTTCATGCTTCTTTCACTACTTTGAACCTCAACTACTTTGTCTCCACATATAGGAGGTACACGCAGAGTCCCAGCCAGGTGTGCACTTTTTTAGCTCTTTGATGTGCTGTGAGTAATTTCTCCTGGTAAATGGTTACAAAACTTATTAGAGCTTCATTAAAGCATAATAGCAACTTTTTGCATCATGGGATACTTGGTTATCACGAGTCCACTCAGATTACTAGAAACATAATAAAATGCTTATGGCATGATAAAACTGAGCATCAGTTGAGAGAATTCATTCATGAGATGGATATCAGTTTTCATTTTGCTCTGTAAGGATATTTCTGGTATAAGTCTCTTTGTTGTCACATACTGGAATAATGTGCCATATTACTAATATAATGAAATCTTAAAAATGGTGATATATGTATATATTTGTCCAAATATAGCTAGTCTTGGCTTATGTTGTGTTTGCTTTCATTTCACTGGTCTTATATTCTTCTTAGATGTGACCCATCATGTCCCTTCACCACTACCAGATATGCTATCACTCATTCCACTGGCAGCAGCAGAAACCCATCCTGTATGTGAACTCGGTAGCCATGAACCAAAGAAAGGTATACTTCTGTGACAGGCTGTAAAATATTACATTGGTGCAGATGGATTACAATGATCATCATCCTTCAGGATGATGCTAAAAAATACACTGATCAGCCACAATATTAAAACCTATAATATTGATGCTAGTCTATAACAATGTTACCATGTTTCAGTGGTTATGTGACTGGTACATGCTGTTCGTATCATACATCTCATGCCAGCTGTCAGTTTCCTTGCACTGGAAAAATGTAATGTACTTTACATCAGTCTTGATGCATGCTCAATCATCCAGGTAAGTAAATCTAAAAGGTTGATTCTTCAGTCTCAGCTGACTGCAGGTTTCCCCAATCTTATAAACAGTACATTTGCATAATGACTGAAACCAGCCCACTGAAGGAACAATGGGCTGGGAGGTCAGTTCCTTAATCTTAATTATGCAAATTCTCATGACCATTGATTAACAACCACTGACCAATGGCCATGAGTCCCATTCACAGAGAGTTGGGGAATGGCTGCAATCACAGCATTGTAAGATGGTGACAGATGTACCCTTAGGCCCCCTCCTCCATTCAGAGATGGTCTTTCCCTTTTCACGTAAATGGCCTCCTTGACTCCGCGCTCAAACCAGCGTTCCTCCCTGTCCAGGATGTGTACATCCTCATCATTGAAAGAGTGTCCACTGGCCTGTAGGTGTAAATAGACTGCAGAGTCCTGGCCTGACGAGGTAGCTCTTCTGTGTTGTGCCATCCTCTTTGGTTGTTTGGTTTCCCCGATGTATAAATCCTGGCAATCCTCCTGCACTTAACAGCGTACACTATGTTACTCTGTTTGTGTCGGGGGACCCGATCCTTGGGGTGGACCAATTTTTGGCGCAGCGTGTTTTGGGGTTTAAAAGCCAAAAATGAGTCTCAACTGTTCCGATACTCCTGACACGTATGGGATCACTACAGGTTTTCACTTAGTCATTGGTTGTCCTTCTCTCCTGGATTGGCTGGAGCTTTCTTTAGGTGTCTTTCCAGCTTTGACAAAAGTCCAGCTGGGATAACCACATTTACTCAGGGCCTTCTTGATGTTCTTCTGCTTCCCTGGCTGCTGTGTCAGTGGGGATGGTGTTCGCTCTGTGTTGTAGCGTCCTGATGGCACCCAGTTTATGCTCCAGTGGATGATGAGAGTCAAACCTTAGATACTGATCCGTATGCGTAGGTTTCCGGTAAACATCAGCTTTTAGATGTCCCCCATTACTGATGGAAATCTCACAGTCTAAGAAGGCTAACTTGCCACTTTTCATATCCTCCCTGGTGAATTTGATGTGTTGGTCCACCGAGTTAATGTGATCCGTGAATTGTGGAACGTCCTGAGATTTGATTTTCACCCAGGTGTCATCCACATATCTGAACCAATGGCTTGGTGGTGTTCCAGGGTAGGATAGCAAAGCCCTCTTTTCCACTTCTTCCATGTACAAATTGGCCACGATGGGTGAAACTGGGGAACCCATGGCACACCCATGTTTCTGCCTGTAGAACTGACCCTTGTATGTGAAATATGTGGAAAGAAGACACAGTTCAAACACACTTGGTCAGTGCTGAGAGTGGTCCTGTTGCTGCAGTCAGCTGAGACTGAAGAAGTCACGTGGATGAGTGATGAAACGTTTCTCCCACTGATAACGCTGTGTCCAGATGAACAGAACCAACCTTTTGGGTACATTACACAACTTATCTATATAAAACTTTAGACACATAACACACTGATCAATAATTTAGTCATTTGTTATCTTGTAATTAGCCAAACTAATGAAAAAATGTCTGTTACAGTTGGGTAACAATGATGTGAATATTTGAGAGAGGATGAGGTTGAAATGAGTTTAAGACTCAAAAAATGTGTTTTAAAGTGGACTTTTAGCTGCATCCTATCCAAGTTCTCAATATTTTATGTTACATTTGTTTAAAAATTGAGAATTAGTTCAGGATTACATGATGTAAAAAACATTTTGAAAGGCACAGTGTCTGAAAGTCAGAGTGAGAACCTCAACATATTTTCCACTGAAAATCATCTAAAGTCTCAATATTGCAACACTGAGTTTGATTACCCTGACTCGTGTCTGCTCTCAGTCCTTTTTTGTTTGCCTTTCCTGATAAAACATGCTGTCCTGTATTTTTCAGTATAATGCTGGGTAATTGATGACCACAGACAGTATAAAAATATTTATTTTACATCAAACTGTTATACTTTTTATGACAGACTGACCAAAGCTAATTAAAACTACTTTTTCTTCACTCCCACTTTTTCACTTTTTACCTCTGCCATGGTGAATCATGGTGCCAGAGCTCCATAGATAATGGTTTTCATTCTTTGGTCACACACATGCTTAACTGAGCGTGAGCATACTCAGAGTTGATTGGACTTGCTTACTTGGACTTGTTCATAGTGTTACTCAACTTAGACTTTATGGTTAAACTGTTGTTGAATATGTTATTGAGTTTGTTGAAGATACTTCCTGGGGCTTCTTCCAGAGGCCTGGGACCTACCCCAAAGCTCAAGCAACATACCAGGGGGACGCTTCCATTATTCAATTTCCCAGATTATATCATTATTTTTCCACAGAAAATGATCCCTATGACTGCTACCTATTTTATGAAGTGGTGATTAAAAGTCTATAAATCTGTTGTAAAAAGCACAGGCAATTAATGCTGAAGCAAATCTTAATTTAGCATTTTAGTAATAGAGCATAAAATAAATATTGTAATTCCAGAAAATTATCAGTGCTGTTTTGTATTTCTAAGGTGATGGCTGTACTTTAGAGCACTGAAACTGTTTATTGTCCCACAACCTGATAAAGAAGGTTTGTGACTTTGTCACAGATCAAAGTGAAATTAACATGTGTAATTCCACAGGTATTCTTGGTGTGTGTCCTGTGTTCTAGTAGCTTCAGTTTCATCAGTGTAACATAGACTCAGCAGCAGATTAGAATCAGTTACAGTATTTATACGTTTTTGATATCACCAAGTTAATACATGCATGCACAGTTTGCATTTCAATGGTTTGTAGTAAGACAGACTGAAGCAGCACGTATCAAATGCATTCCCCCAGCAAAAATTCTATATTGTATGTAAAACCTTTTGTTACTGTAGTCGTTTCCTGACCAGTTCTGATGCCTTAGTTGTAGGGATACAATTGAAGAATGAAACCAAATCAAAGAACAATATGATTTTATCTGATTCAGTGTAAGTTTGTGGACAGCATTAGGGAACACACACATAAAGAAAGGTGTTAAAACATGTGGTTATTCCAACTGGGTCTTCAAGACGCACAGGAAAGAAGGTCAGAAATCAACTGGGGAGAAACAGAATGACAAACGGAACAACACTGTCATCCCTTATGTAGCAGGTCTGTCAGAGAAACTCCGAGCACAACATCCCAATGCACTTCAGACACAGGCACACCCTTAGATGGAAACTGGCTCTGTCGAGGTCTGTGGAGTTAACAGACCAAGTGTGATGTGTAGGACCCAAATCCAAACGCTCGGAGACAGAATCATCTTAATAAAGGCAAACCATTTATTAGGCTGATAACCCACAAACAAAAGACTAAGCATAAAATACAAAAAGAAACCAAAGTATATCAATGGAACTTAGGAACATAAACCATTTCTCAAAACCCAACTCTAAACACAGAAAGAGCCCGACCAGAAAGACCAGAACCATGACAGGTCATCCCAAGGACAAAACTCACAAACAAACAAGCTAAGCAGCATAGTGTATGCTGTGCAGTGCAGGGAGAAGTGCTTAAAACTTCTGCATTGGAGAAACTAAACAGCCAGTCCATAAACAAATTGCACAACATAGAAGAGCCACCTCAACAGGACAAGAGATAGCTGTACTGTAAGGATACAGGTCACTCGTTTGAGGATGACAATGTTTACACTTTGGATGAAGAAGACAGATGATTTGAAAGAGAAGTAATAAAGACCATCTATGTCCACTGAGGCCGTCATTGAATAGCCGTTAGCTATCAGGCACCTACAATGCAGTCCTCAGATCCCTTCCCAGGTGTCTCAACCCATCAATTGACCTTAGTATGTCACATGTCTCACAGTGGTTTCCCGTGAAACCCCTGGTGCTAATAACTCATGCCTTTTTTCATACCCTGGCTCTTGTGATGACGCACATGATTGATAGTGGGTCAGTGACCCTCTTCAGGGTCAACCCCCACTAGTGTTTGAATACCTGGGACTTTCCACCATTTGGTTTTAGAACTAAACAAGTCTTTTGGATGAGATGAGAGGTGAAACGTTT
This sequence comes from Pelmatolapia mariae, assembly GCF_036321145.2. NCBI lineage: Eukaryota > Metazoa > Chordata > Actinopteri > Cichliformes > Cichlidae > Pelmatolapia > Pelmatolapia mariae. Next base: position 38,041,707 of record NC_086235.1, read on the forward strand.
TCACAAAATTTCACAAAAGTCCACAGGCTTTGTTTCCAAGCTCCTTAGCCTACTGTGGCCTGAATGACTGAGAACCTACACAGACATATTGGCCTGTAGTGTTGTTCACCACATTCTCACTGAGTTCTTGATGATAGCTCTTAGGGACTTGTTGATCTTGTACAGTTCTAAGCATCCCAGGCATTGAGTCACAGGTTTTCTTGTAGTCGATGGAGATGTTGCACAGGTTGTTCAGTCTGATCTTGCAATCTCGAGTACCTGCTCTGTCTACTAGCAGCTGGTGTTTTTCTCCTGCTGGTTTCTGCTAGTTCTTTTCTGGGCTCATGTATTGAGCCATGTGCCTGTTCATCTTAGTCACTATGATGACTGCAGGAGCTTTCATGAGGTGCTGAGGGAGGTTTTCTGTCATTAAATACAAAGAAAACTCTTCCAAATCTAGAATTAGAAGAAAATTCAGCAATATGAACTTTATTTGATAAATATTTATTGTCCAGTACATGTCCTAAGAGTTAATCTATGTCTTTCATTCCAGCTACATTTGCGATGAAGATCAGTGTGGAAAATGATAAGAAAACAGGCAAAAGTCATGTGGTGTCAGCTTCAACAATCATCCCAGAAACCATCCAAAAGAATGGGATAAAGGTGTATGATGATGGACGTAAGTGTGTGTATGCACTGCACCCAGGGACAACTAAAATCCATAGTGAAACAGTTGGAGAGATGACCCCTACAGAGGTAGAAGAGCTTCTGCATCAAGCCGTTGATAAGAATGTACCTACTGAGGTGCAGTACCATCTACCTGTCTATTCTGTACCCTATATAGGGACGAATAGGCCATCAACACCAAGGAAATCAACTAAATCACTAACAAAAACCTCAAAACCCAGCCCCTTACAGAGTGTAAACTCATTCAAAAATGGATCTCTAATCCTAAATGAGAAAAACCACTGCAGCCAAGGCCTGCAGGAACAAAAATCCCTAAACAAAATTCCTCTATCGATCTGTCAAGACTCGACTTTAAAAGTACAAAGAGTTGGAGAAGGGGCCAAACTGCACTCTCGAGAGCAGGCCAAGTGTGAGACCTTTCTAATACCCCAGTCACACTTTAGCACCAAATGTCCAAGAGCATTCGCCAACAGCACAACAGATACAAGCAGTCCAAACACAGCAGCTCTTGTTTCAGTTAAATTCAGGCCTGAAGGAATGCCTGGACCCAAAGAGCCAGTCTACAGAACATTAGATAGATCTAGTTCTTCACTCATCCACCATAAATATGATCCTGATCCCTTGCTAGGCACCTCAGGTGACTCTAACAAAGATTTACCCTCTTGTGCAGAAAATAATGTCTCTCTGAACCTTGTCAGCACTCTGCCAGGGGAGCTGAAGTTAGAACCCATATCAATGATCTTCATGGGCTACGAGAATGCTGAGGAGGAGGAGGAAGACATTCAAGCTGAGTTGGTGATTATTGACAACAGTTCTGATAATAATGACAATGATGAGGATGAAAATGAAATCAACAGGGAAGAGTATCTTTTATACCACCCACAGGGGTACAGAAGCAAAGTATTTCAACCCAAGGTGGATATAGCTAAGGTCATAGAGCTCAGAGACATTATTAAAGATACCTAAAGAGACCAGGAGGATTTAGGACTCCACAAGCCAACATTCATCCGCAAGCATGGAAAGCACAGTCCTTATTTACAGAAGCGATCAAAATGGAGAAGATGAAGCTCAATCAAACAGGAAAATGAGAAACTGAATTGTTGGGAAAAGAATTGGGAATAGAATTTGTTAGGTGATTTTTCTTCCCCATCATTTCTTTGATTCTTTGTTTGTCTTTTTTTCTGGTGAATGTGTTCATGCATGCATTTTCTGCTGCCAAGCCAATGTAGTACGTCTCAGCCTGCCAATCTTTAATAATAATAAATTGTGATTCGTGCCATTATGAAACCTTAACTTCTCCTGAGTGATAGAAACACCTGATAGACTTTTTGTTTATTAGTAACTGTTCCATTGGAATTTAAATTTAAATTTTATCATTCAGTTAGTTTGTTGCTTTGTAACTGAGTTACATTAAATGGTACTGTGCTGTGAATCAACCTGTGCTTTTACCTTTGATCTAAGTTCATTTGTTTGGTCAAGTCTATGTCTTAAATTTCTGTTGGCAGTTATCTACCGAATTTTCTTGTCTCTAGTGCACTTTAGGAGTTGGAATGGGAGAATCTGATATTGGTGGGGCATAAACATGTCAAAATATTAAAACCTTTGTTGTAAAAATATTAAATATATCATTTTATTATGATGTCCGTGCTCATAATTTAGTCAGCTTGAACTTTGATTAGATGATTTCTAATTTTACACTTCATTTAAATCTTTTCTGAATATCAGGAATATCAGCTTCCTTTGGGACTGCACCTGCTCACTCCTTTTTTGTAAATAGCCTTTGTGTTGGACTTCATATACCATGTTTTCTGCACTATAAGGTGCACTTAAAATCCTTTAATTTTCTCAAAAATCGACAGTGCACCTTATAATCTGGTGTGCCTTATGTATGAATTCTGGTTGTGCTTACTGACCTCGAACTGATTTTATGTGGTACACGGCGCTCAAAAATCTATCAAAAAAAAGTTTTAGTACGACTTTGGTAAGCTACGAAGCCGCACCGCTTGATGGATTGTCGGAGCATTACGACTACCGTAGTCAGGAGCCTCGCAGAGTAATCTGGGTCCAAAACTCCGTCCGCTTCAGGTCCCAAAGTCAAACAAACACTGTGGCGCCAATGAGAGTTACAAACTGTCTAAATTCTTTCATCTTTAATAAAATGATCAGCGTTGCTGCTTTAGAAGTTAACGGAAGTTGGCTCGCTAGTTTCGCTAGTTACCTAAACATGATATAGCATGTTCTGACTGAGAGATTTCTGAAACATTCAAACGTACAGCTCTGCTATCACTTCCAACATAAATGAAGACAGAAAACTAAACAGCAGTGACGTTTGTAGGGTTACTGAAGTTGTACTAGCTGGTATATAATGATGTGCTACGTGATCGCTAGCTACACAGCTATGTTAGCATAGCATAAACACAGTGAAGCTGGAGGATGAACGCTAACTTCTTTCCCCTCGATAAAAGTTAACATGAGGGTTCCCGATGGTTAGGGACAAATGCAATCACATGGCAGGATGCTGTAAACAGACCAAACTTCAGTCAGGAGAACAACTGAGATAATCCATCCACAATATGAGGTTAGTCATTAATATACTGCAACAACATGGGAATAGAGCAGCTGCAGAGAATTCAACATTAATGAATCAATGGTACGGAAGTGGAGGAAGCAAGAAGAATGAGTTGAGTAAAGTTTGACTTATCTGCCTGTTTTGTTTCGCTTAATGCGCCTTATAATCCAGTGGATGTGGTCCAAAAATATGATATATATATTAGGGGTAGGGCTGGGTATCGCCACTGATTTCTAGAATCGATTCGTTTCCGATTCACAAGGTCCTGAATCGATTCGATCCACGATTCGATTCAATTCGATTCGATTCAATTCGATTTGAATCTGGGAAATTTTGACAGTCAGAAATATTATAATTCAGATCAGTACATTTACATATTTTGTATCTATAAAAAGGAAGCTGACACACGCAAGACTTTATCAAAGGTGTGAGCGTCACAGCAGATGCCTTTGTGTCAAAGTAGCTGAAGATAAAACACAGAAAAACATGAAGGTGGTTTTCCTGGCCTGGGATTTTATAAAAATATTCTGCAGTACATCAAAAACGAAAGAAAACCATTAATCAACATATGAACGTTACCTCTGATGTTACAGAGGTTTTATTAGAGACACGGCTGAGCGTTTTGCATTTTGCATAATTTTAAAAAGTTTAAATTTGTTCAGTATTGAACGGCAGAAATTAGGTTTTCTTTTCGGAAGTATGTAAAACGAAAAAGAAAAACAGCGGCCGACAGCGCTGTAAACAACGGTAGACTTGTGCGTAACAAGCAAGCAAATAATGCAGAAAACACTGTTCTTGAAGTACAGAGAGAGAGAGAGAGCTGTGCATTCTATCGTGGTGGAAGCAAAACAGTAAAAGTCAGAGGGAATTCATGACGATGTTTATGTGAAGCGTAGTTTGGATCTTCTTTTGCTGCTGGTTCGGTCAGTATTGCTTGGAGAGAGATAAAACTGACAGCTTTAGAATCAGCGCAAAAAGGGAGTAAACACAAAGCGCGGACCTGCCGACAGATCAGAATCAGCGAGCTGTCGGCTTTCAGCCCCGACCGTGTCCATGTCGTCAGGTGAATAAGGCGACATCACACTGATTCTGATCCGCGGTCCGCGCTGTGTGTTTACGTCTTCATGCAGAATCCGTGTACCTGCTCTCATTTACTGTCTTAGCTGTTTGGTGGTTGTTGAGATTTTGTGAGGTTTCACCTGAGATTCTGGCTTTTCGGGCAAAATAAATTTATATTAAAAAATCAATTCAGGATTTTAATGAATCGATTTCACATTATCCAAGCCAGAGTTAATTTTAATCAATGAATCGATTATAAAAACCCACCCCTAATTAGGGACTTGGGTAGCTGTACTTTTCTGCAACATTAACATTCTGTGCTGTAGAGCTCAGGAGGTAGAGCAGGTCACCTACTGATCAGAAGGTTGCTGGTTCAATCCTTGGCTCCTCCAGTCTGCATGTCAAGTGCCCTTGGGCACGATACTAACCCGAAGTTGCTCTCCGATGAATCCATGCATGTGTGTCAATGTAGTTAGAAAAGCACTCAGTTTAGAGACAGTGCTTGTGAGAATGGGTGTGATTGGGTAAATGTGGCATGTTGTATGTATTTGAGTACTCCGGGAGAGAAGAAAAGTGCTATATAACAATCAGTCCATTTACCATTCTGTCCCAGTACAAACCAGTTGCCTCTTCCTTCTAAAGTTGATCATTAGCCCTCTGTTCTTGTTCACATTCAGATGCAGGTGATTTCTCTAAGCACTGCTCCTCCCTGTCAATAGCACATGCAGCCACTGCAGAATCAGCACAGTTTTTGGCCCTGAGTTGTACTAACAGTCTGAGGTGAAATGGAATGGAGACAACACAGTACCCTGTGGAGCTCTGAATTTCACATCACCAAATCACACACACAGTTTTACGGTACTACACTGACACAGCTCATCCTCAGATACTGTGGCCTGTCTGTCAGGCACTCAGTGATCCATGAAATGGTGGATGAATTTAGTAAAATGTCCTGTAGCTTCTTCTCTCTCAGTATCAGTGGCTGAATGGTGTTTAAAAAAATCAAAGAAGGCAACCCCCCCAAAGACTAACCTCTTTGCTGCATCCAGTCCCAGATTTGCTGTGTGTGCTAACTGCAGAAACTCTATAGGTGTTTTCACCTGTGGTTTTAGCTGGGTCAAGAAATACACTTCACACTTCATCAAAAGTGCTGTGAGGGCAACTGGTGAATACTCATTAACTTCAGATGTTCCATCCTCTGTTAAGATGATCATGGACTGCTCCACTAATGTTGAGGTTGAATCTCTGAGCTGACAGAAAGTGCTAGGTGCGTTTTTACTGCACTAGCAGTCTGGCATCATTGTCAAACTGAAAAATTAAGCCGTAGCACGATGGAAAACAAATCTTACTGTATTTTTCTATGTTTATACTTCCCCAATAACCACTGGCTCAAATGCAGCCCCAAACCATGACACAGCCTTTTTAACTGTCTCCTGACCTCCACCATACACATCCATAATTAACTGAATCAAGATGTCAAATTTAGATTCATCACTCCATAAAACTTGTTACCACTGACTTTCGTGTAGGTAATGCTCCAGTCTTCATCAACAGTAACAGGATGGAGTGTGTACCATGGTTTAGATTCCACGGGACCTCCTAGGATCTATCAAGGAAAGCTAACATCACAGCTCTGTTGGATAAGGTCACTTTTCCTAAGAAGGCTAAAAATGCTCCCCCTACAGGTGCTGCCGACCAACTACAGCTATACCACAGAGACCTTTTTCATATCCTAACATCTTCACACAGCAGCAGATCAGAAAACAGCTGCTTGGGTTAAGAGACTGAAAGATTTCTTGACAAAATTCCTTCACCGTGCTGTAAAAGACTCACTGTCAGTTTTGCAAATGCTTGATTGCAGTTTGCAGCAGATTGCTGCTAAGCCTGGCCCAACCAGTTATTAGGTTTATGTGGAATCACTTTTTCCCCACAGGGCCATGTGGGTTTGGATTTTTTCCCCTTAATCATAAACACCTTCATTTAGAAGGTGCATTTTGTGTTTACTTGTGGTATCTTTGTCTAATATTTACATTTGTTTGATGATCTGAAGCATTTAAGTGTGAGCAAACATACAAAAAATATAGGAACTCAGGAAGGGGGCAAACACTTTTTCACACCACTGTACAGCCTGGTTTGTCACAATGTTACTGGAGACCAAGGAGATGAGTAAGTATCTGGTTAGACACAAACACAAGCACCAGGAAGCTTACTGCAGTTCTGTTATTGGGTATGAATGTCAGGAACGGTGTTGGTTATGAAAAGAATCTCTTAATGAAAATGTTGAAGCTTCTGGGATCTCAGAAACATGAAAGTGTCTTAAATCAGTTTAACATAAACCAGTGGCCTTGGAAACACTTCCAGTTCTCTGAAAGTCTGTGGGTAAATCTAGGAAGAGCTAACACTTTCCTAAAGACATTATGGTCTCACGTGCTAGTTTCAAGTCATATTAAAACAATATGCAGTCAATTTGTAAATGATAGTGATTATAAGAGACAGTAGTAGCTAGTATTAAAGTTCTAATGTTAAGCCACACAACAATAAAGTAACAATTACCGTTTTTAATATGAAAGACAATGAATCTTCAGATGCTGTACAGAAGCACAAAAATCAGGCTTAAGCTCGTGCAAAATGATCTGGTAACCCAAACTTTAATTAGTAAAGAATAATAAATAAGAACAAATAAGAAAAACTCTTATTTCTTTTCAGCACTGTGGCCAGGTTGACAAAGAGTCAGTCTGTTGAGCAGAGGATTTGTGTAAACTTAAGAACTTCATGAATTTCTTCAGAAATAACATTTTAACCACTAAAGAAAAAAAAATCATTACCAACTCACATAACCATCTTATTATTAGGAATACCCAGAATAGAAAAGAATAGCCCTTCATTGTCATTGCACATGGACAAAGAAATGATGGGTGCTCCACACCAACTGTACAGGAATAAAATATAAACAGTAAGACATGAGGAATAAATAAAAAACAAGGCAAAGGAACACTTTGGAGAAGAAAGTGCTTGGAAGCAGAGCAAAAGGACTTGGTCCGAGTATTGAGTCCATATGTGAGTGGCCTCAGTGACGGCATTTACTCAGACCATGGCTCAGATTGGTGAGGTGAGTGGGCAGGGGTGGGGTGTGGGGGCAGTCTGAATGATCCAGGGGAAGAAGCTGTTAGTAAGTCTGGAGATGTGGGACCTGATTGACCTGAGGTGCTGACTGGAGGGGAGCGGGTCAAACAGGTGTTGAGCAGGGTGCGAGGGCTCACCTGTGCTGGCTTTGCTTTTCCTGAGTCAGGAGGATCTGGTGATGGCCTCCAGGGGTGTCAGAGGGCAGACAACGATTTTTTTGGGCGGTGTTAATGACCCTCTGTGCAGCCTTCCTGCTCTCAGTCATGTTGTTGAATTGTGTTGCTTACATTGTTGAGATATACATTGCTGTGCTTGAGAGTCACCATCTACCGGAACCAAATTCCTGGTTGTATGTGTGCATATACATGGCCAATAAACACGATTCTGATTCTGATTTCTCAGTCAGTGTTTATATTTACTTCATCTAAATCACGGTCCTTGTTTGTGCCACGGACCGGTTTATGTCTGACAATATTATCACGGACCGGCCTTTAAGGTGTCGTGGATAAATACAACAAAATAAAACCAGTACCAAAAAAAAGAAGATTTATTCATAACACACGGGAAAAGACCCAGGGAAACCGAGTTACTGATAAAAACGATAAACGCGACTTCCCACGCCCAAACAGACACAAGCACAGCATCTGGCTTTTAACAATAAATTATTAACATAAATGGCACTGTCACCTCTGACCTCCTCAAGAAAAACAACAAAAGAAATGACAGAGTCTGACCTCCCTGGTCTAACAACACAGGAGAAAACAAGGCTTCCCAAAAATATTTGGGAGCTCACTCCTACTCACTCCGCACTTCACACACATGCCGGAATAACTAAATGGCTATGGCTGCGGTTGCTCAGTCTGGACCTGGGAAAACTGCATGGAACGCTTTCCACACCTCAAACGCTACGGCTCTTCCATCGTCCTTTATTGGTTATGTCCGCAGAGGGAGCCAGTAACAGCAGGCCCATCCTTCTGTCCACCAATCACAGCCGAGCCCTGCACAAGTGAATTGACATATGCAAATCCAGAAACCACACATAAACAACACATGCACGTAACAGATAAAAAAATGATAAAAACCCAGAGAACCATAAATTTCACACCTGAGCCTCAACTCTTGCGGCCCGGTACCAAACAACTCACGGACCTTTACCGGTCCGTGGCCCGGGGGTTGGGGACCGCTGATCTAAACCATCAACATATCTATTAGATCCCATTCTGACAAGAAGAAATCCTACCATTAATTAATGCTTCGATCTTAAATATGATCAATCAATCTCTATTAGTGGACTAGGCACCATAGACCTTTAAGGTGGCAATAATTAAACCGTTAATTTAACAGCCATTACTGACCCAGCTGACTTAGCCAATTTTTTCATCTCAAAAATTCTTGAAATATGTATCTGATCATCTGTAGAGGAATATTTATTATTAGTTTTATTCTAGATTCAAAATTGATCACTGCACAGAAACAGCTTTAGTGAAGGTTACAAATGATCTTCTCTGACAGTGGACTGTGTGCTCGTCCTGGTAGACCTCGGTTCACTGTATGATACTGTTGTATTTGGCCATGAAAATCTTAGAAATGGTGTCCTATCAGATAGTCTATGTGTCCCTACCTTGGCCTCAGTGAGATGTGGCCAGGATATGTCCTTTAATGCACATATTAAACAAATATGCAGAACTGCTTTCTTGTATTTGTGCATCATCTCTAAAATTAGAAACGTCCTGTCTCAGAATTATGCTGAAAACCTAGTTCATGCATTTATTACTAATCACATTATCTTAAAACATCCCTGAAAACTCTTTAGAGCTGATCCAAAATGCCGCAGAGAGTACTGAAAGAGAGCAGGTTTCTCCTATACTGCCTTCTCTTCATTGGCTCCCTGTTAAACCCAGAATCAAATCCTGCTCCTCACATACAAGGTCTTAAATAATCAGGCCCCATCTTATCTTAATGACCTTGTAGTACCATATCACCCTATTAGAGCACTTCGCTCTCACACTGCAGGCTTACTTGTTGTTCCTAGAGTATTTAAAAGTAGAATGGGAGGCAGAGCCTTCAGTTTTCAGAGCCTTCCTCTGCCTTTAAGATTAAGCTTCAAACTTTCATTTTTGATAAAGCATAATTAGGGCTGGATCAGGTGACCCTGAATCCTCCCTTAGTTATGCTACAGTAGGATGATAGCATGATACACTTCATTCACACTCCTTTCTTTTCACACTCGTCTTTTCACCTTGCATGTGTTGATCACTGTCCTGTGCTTGCTCACAGCAGGTCGTCTGATGGTTGGGGTTTTCTCTGTATTAGTGTGGGGTCTATAGCTTGTTGTATAAAGTGTCTTGAGCCAACTGTTGTTGTCATACGGTGCTATATAAATAAAACCAAACTGAAGTGACCTGAACTGAATTTAATGTAGGTTTAATTTCAGTAGATAAGTAGTGAAATTTAAATTCATCTCACTACATGTCCGTTCCTCCCAGAGAGAAAAAATAAGCACGTGTTTCAAATCAGTCCCAGTGTAGGATAGAACGTGTCCAAAAGGACAAGATGATCTCCTCTCAGCTTGACTGTGTTCATCAGAGAAAGCTCAAGTATTGGCTGCCTCCAGTGTAGCCCTCCTTCACCAGCTGTCCAATCAGAGGCAAACGCAGCCAGGCAGAGCTGCCAGTATAAAGCTGCACTCAGAAACAGAGCAGAGCCCTCTGCATTAGCCTGCTACCCTCTCTCAGGTAGGTCCATTCACACACACACACACACACACACACACACACACACACACACACACACACACACACACACACACACACACACACACACACACACACACACAAGTTTACCTTTGTTAGAGTGCAGAGTCACACCACAGTATGGACTTCATCTTCTCACATGGAAATGACGCTGTTTGTTGATGTGGATGTAGTGATGCTGCGGGGGGGGGGGGGGGGGGGGGGGGGGGGTTGCTTACCAGTCAGTAAGCAGTGAGGTTAAATTGTCCTTGTGGAGAGATGCTTTTGTTCTTTATGTTGTTGATAGAAATCGTATTCTCCGTTTGGACTTGAGTGCTGACATTAAGTGTAAAATTCTACAGAATTACAGATTTGATTTAGCCTTGTAAGTGAGTGTGCTTGGAGATATGCTCACTCACTCAGTACTCACAGTTGTTCTTATGGAGTGTATTCTGGTCTAGGTATAGGAAGGAGCCCAGTGTGTGTGAGAGAGGTTGGATGAGTGGCTGTTTTAAATTCATTTGTATGAATTCAAATTCAAAGATTTTTTCTTATTCTGCAGAAAGTGATGTAACACAGTAACATCAGTGATTGGGAACACGTTGTGTTGCCTCATTTTTATAATGGTGAAAGAACTCTGAATAGAAATTCAGCAGCTCATAGGAATGAATTTCGTATGTATAAATACGATACACAGTGCTGTGAAAAAGCATTTTGCTGATTTGTCACACTTAACGCACTTTCTGATCATCCTGCCAGGCATGATGAAGGAAATCATGATTTAAAACTGAAATATGTAAGTGTGAGAAATTTGCAAATAACTAAGAAGTCATGAAAAGGGCAAATGTGTTTTCACAGCACTGTATGTAATCATGTCTGTTCTGGCTGAGACCAACGTGCTGAATGCTTATTATTAACATCATGTGTGTTCGTCTCATCTCTGCCTGCCCTTACCCCATGTTGTCATGGCAGATGGCTGTGGAGTGATTTGTTATCGTAAGTCACACGTGGAGAAAAAAAACATAATCGGAGCAAATATTTTCATTTCATGAGTGCAACTGCTTGTAACTTCAAAAACCCACGCATACAAGTCATATGCACAGAAAGCCAGCGTGTCTGCTCTGTGCACTCAGAGAGGAGTCAGGTTTGACTTTTACTGCACAGCTGTCCCATTCATCTGTACAGTACTACATAGCTTTCATGATGTTAAAAAACAAAACGAGGATCAGGTACGTCTAGCTATTGTAAACTCTGGTCAAAATACAGACATTTAGTCTGCAGCAAACACAGAGTTCAACGGTTTTTAAGATGTTTTTCAGTATGAAAGTGAAGCCAGTGATCAGTACATCCACATGTGCACAACACAAATAACAAAGTCGTCAAACTTTACCTTCAAAACATCAACAAATCATCAAAAAGACACAAAGTTACTGATAAGTAGCACAGATCAATCTTTCACAATGATTTTGGATTTTTTCATAAAAGGCAGATATTTCATAGAGAACTATAATGTTATGTAGTATTAATATAACATTATCTAACTAATAAACTGTGGTGTGATTTACCCACAGTGAAATAGCTCCAGCTGTGGTTTACAGTTTAATGCCTCAACAAGTATATTTTAACAAATAACATTTGTACTTCTGCTTCACTAAAAATGTCTTTTTACAGAATGTACATATACTATTACTACTTTTATATAAGATTCGGGATAGTTTATCTTCAGTATTTGATCAAAGTGTTTTCTGGCTCTTTATGGAAACAATAATTGCTAATAACCACAGATCAAAGCACTAACACAAACAGCTCTTTAATAATGGTCCTGTTAGTCTCTTTATGAACACTATTAAGATTTTAAATAAACATATACACAAACTTAAAATAACTATAAGAAATATTTGAGCAGTGACAACAGACAGCAGATAGATGGTTGGCATTTCCCTGTGGACTGTGGGTCAAAGGCAGGACACCAGAGTGACGGATCCACAGACACACTGAAGTTAATCTGCTGTGTAGTCACACACAGATAACCACAACACATAAAAACAAGTAGCACGCAGTGGCTACAAGCATTGCATGTAATTTGTTCTATTATCCTTCAGATTTACACATGATGACAGCAGAAACCTGTTTAAACAAATGAGCTCCTCATCAAAGAGAGCCGGTCACACCGTCCTCTCCTGTTTCCAGATGAAACACTGGAGCCTGAACCCACAGACAGCTGAGCTCTGGAGCCAGATGTTTAGTACTGTGAAGCACACTCACCGGCAACATGAGCACGGCCTATATCTGATCACATTTTTAAAAGTTCAGTTTACTTAGTTAACTAAGAAACTAAGAATCTGTTTTCTTGCAACTGAGTTGCCAAGCTGTCCTTTGATTTAATGCAGTAACCCGAACTGTCCATCAAAGTGACCAGTTACATTCCTCATTCCTTTGAGCTCGGCCTCCAAACATTGAACATGAACATTAAACTTCAGCAGCACACCTGCCTGCTTCTTGTTGTCACATGTAAAAGTGTGGATCATCAGTCCACAGCTGGCCAGCCTTCCCTGATTCTGCTGTTTTTCTCACCAGTGTTTTTTTCCAAAGGTTCATCTGATGTGAATCCTATTGTGATTTATAAAAAAAAATAAAATGACCAAATATTAAAAGCCTGAAAGAAATCTGTTGCTGTTATATAAGCTGAACACCACTGCTGAAAGACTTCAAGGTCTTTCTTTTCTTCCAGATTTAAACCAATCACAGGTGAGCCCTTTGTGGGAATGTGGAGGAAAAATCCTTGGGAGAAGTTTTTGCATGTGTCAAACCCCACAATTATAAATGTGACATTTAAAGAAGAACAAAATGTTTGAGAGGTTGCTCAAGAAGTGTGGAAATAAATGGTTTTCTGATAAGTAGACGATCATTTAAGATGATAATTCAAAAAGCTCTTTTTTCTTTGTTTGATTTTAGACATTTTAGCATTTCATTGTATTGAATCTAAATCCAGTAGTTAATCCTGCAATTGAATCCACGCTAAAGCACCTTGAGGTAACTGATTTGGCGCTATATAAATTAAACTGAATTCATTTGTCTTCTTTCTCTCACCCCAACCAATCACAGCAGATGGCCCCGCCCCTCCCTGAGCCTGGTTCTGCTGGAGGTTTCTTTCTGTTAAAAGGGAGTTTTTCCTTCCCACTGTCACCAAAGTGCTTGTTCATAGGGGGTCATATGATTGTTGGGTTTTTCTCTGTATGTATTATTGTAGGGTCTACCTTACAATGTAAAGCGCCTTGAGGCGACTGTTGTTGTGTTTTGGTGCTGTATAAATAAAATTGAATTGAATTAATTTGAATTTGAATTTATATTATAAATAATACACAAAAAAACAGAAAACCCCAACAATTAAATGACTTCCTATGAGCAAGCACTTTGGCGACAGTGAGAAAGAAAAACCCCCATTTTATCAGGAAGAAGCCTCCGGAGCCATGACCGACTGGGGATGAGAGGAGGACAAAGCCACTGCTTTATAGAGATCCCATATATAGACAGTGTTCTGTATACAGAGGAGGACAGTTTGCTGAATGTTTGATAAAATTTAAATCAGCAAAACAATGAATGAAGGAATGTCTTTTCCAGAATCATCCAACAACCCCGTAATTCCATCAAACTTATAGAATGCCAGTGGCAGTGAACTCTGTTCTGGCCTAACATCATACTTCCTGTTAAAAGGGGGGTTTTCTTTCCCACTGTCGCCAAGGCGGTGTATGGTAGCTGTGTTGGTTTTTCCCAATGATTACAGTCTTTCTATAGATGCAACACATATATGGTGCTGATGAAATTCATCTGAGAGAACATGAAAAAGAACAACACAGCTGGATTCCAAACATTTTAGTCCTTCCTTTTAAAAAAGGAAAAGGAAATTTGGGGATTTCACAAAATCTGTCCAACACTTATCCGTGACTATTGTTGAATTTATTGTTTATACTAACATGAAGAATGCTTTCAGAAAACAAACCCATCTGTATCAACTGAATATAAAAAAATACACAAAGCTGTGCATCCAGTGGTCAGATAATCAGATAGTTATTTGTCTTGTATTCTCTGAGTGCTTCCAACACTTTTGTAGAGTGTTCTACAAACCCCAGCATTACAGCTACTAGGTGGATTTGTTCCAGTGCAGCAAACCAACAACGAAGAACTAATTACTCCTTAAAGAGATGATGAAAGTGACCGTCAGACTGGACAGTATATCCTTGCCTTTTTTTATAAACACAAAGCTCATTGCTACAGCCAGGGATGAAATAAAAGTGACGCCCTTCAACTGCTTTTTAGTTTTAGCTTCCCTGTTTTCCACCACAGTCTAGGTTCTGTCTCTAGTTACCTAACATTAGCAGTAACCATCCACAGATATTGTGTATTGTCTTAGATCCAGCTTGTGTTAAATCTATGACAGGTTTTAGTGTAGGGCTCCATGATGTAAATTAGACTTAATACATGTCGTGTTTCGTGTCCACTTTAAGTACAGCACTGCTTCCAATCACATTTAACAGGCTGCTGATGAGTTGTTGCGGGGGAGGTGGAAGTGGAGGAGGTGACAGCTGAGCATTGCAGTATAAGTGCCAGGCCTTTCAGTGGTTACCATAGCACCAAGTCTGTCGCATTCATGTGTCGTTACAGGAGAGTGTGTGTGTGTGTGTGTGTGTGTGTGTGTGTGTGTGTGTGTGTGTGTGTGTGTGTAAAATCTTCCACTGGCAGTCTTTGCCACTGTGACTATCCAACTGCAGATGAAACCAGATAGAAAACAATTTGTTTCATGGTCCAGGAAGGTAGGATGAGACTGAAACACAAAGACAGGATCTTCCACAAACACTGAACTCAGCTTTGAGGACCTAAATATTACAAAGTGACCAAAGTACAATTAAATATTAGTCCTTGTTGGTCCTAATTAAAAGTAGGATCGGGAGGCATTTTAGCCACATGTAAACAAGCACCGCTAACAGAACCTAAAACCTATAAAGGGCTGTGGTCCCAAACCATACCCCACCTCGAAAGGTTAAACCTTACAACACACTAAGACTACACGGTAAATTTACACAGTTAAAGAAGGAAAAGAGAGGCCATAAAGTTCATGAGTTTTATTGTTGAAGTTTCTAAGGACCTGTAGGATTCCTCAGTGAGCAAACAGGTGTTGGCCAGCATGTGAAACATCCGTTAAAATATTTTCTCACTCTGGAAAGTTACGGCCGGGGTTGGCAGTATCTTCCAGGAAGATGCAGCTGATGATATTTTTTGCACTTTTTGCTCTTTGAAAAGCCATTTTTGTCTCCTGCAAGAAGGAAAGGAAAACTCAATTTGTTTTTTCTGTTTGATTCGTTATTTTCTATATCTATATACACATGCTGCCTGCTTCGTTTGAAACAAGTAGCTGACTGAGTTATTCTTGCCTTCTTATCAGCTCAAAGCAGTCTGGACATCCTCCTCTGACTTCTGACATCAACAGGGGGAACTGCTGCTCACTGAATATTTTCTCATTTCAGACCATTCCCATGGTTGTACATCAATAGTGTCTGAATTACTCACAGCAGCTCATCTGCATCAACAATCATCTTTCCTCTTTATGTTGAGGCTTGGTTTGAACTTCAGCGAGCTGTCTCAACTGTAGCTACATGCCTACACACTTTGAGTTGCTGCTGTTTTAAGACTGTATATATTTTCTTTGTCTGTTGTCTCATGCATATAGTTCCACATGTATCATTTGCTTCTCTCAGTGCTATCAGTTTTGTTTCAACAAATCCTTCACGTTTCATTTTTCTGTCTGAACAATTTTTCTCTAGCTTATGTCTACATTTTTACAGAACTATTTCCAATGTCAGCAAGGCTTCGATAATAAAACGAAACATTTTGATAACAAAGTCTTCATACTGTGCTGAAAGTGATTGAATTCCTATTCATGTTTAGACAAATGTCAAATAAGGTTTAATTGTTTTCATGGCTTTTGCACAAGCAAGTCTGTGTTATGAAAATGCCATAACTTGTTAAGAAGTGCATGAAGAGCAGTGAAGATGACATCCCTGCTGTGAGAACTGTAATAACATCAGGAACTCTCAGTCCACTAAGCCAGCAGTCCCCAACACCCGGGCCATGGGCCGTGAGAGTTGAGGCTCGGGTGTGAAATTGATGGTTTTCAGGGTTTTTATTGTTAACTCGGTTTCCCTGGGTCTTTTTCTGTGTTGTAGTTGTGCATCTTATATTGAAAGAAATATTTACACGTTACCATAGTGACCAGAGAGCATTAAGGGGCAGAGAGGAGGATGTTGCTCTCAATGTTGTTGGCGCGTTTCAGGAGGACGCTGCTAATAAAGTTACACAGTAAATTTGTGTTTATTTACAAAATACCACAGTTTTTGTCTTGATCGTATCATTTTATTTTGTTGAATTTATCTGCGACATCTTAAAGGCCGGTCCATGAAAATATTGTCTGAGATTAAAGTGGTTCGTGGCGCAAAAAGGTTGGGGACTGCTGCTCTAAGCCAGCCCACCACTGAGAGTGGATATAGATTCAGGAGTGGAGTAACCATCTGCAACCTCTAGAAAAATGTACCGAGACAGTCTTGTTAAAAATCTGCTGCTATCTACCAGGATGATGAAGACGAAATGAGGGTGGATACTTCTGCAGTTGCCTCACGGTGCTTTATTTTGTAAGGTAAAGACCCTACAATAATACAAAGAAAACAGAGAAAACCCAACAATTATACTGTGCCCCTTTGAGCAAGCACTTCGGTGACAGTGGGAAGAAAAAACTCCTTTTCAACAGGAAGAAGCCTCTGGCAAAACCAGGCTTAGGATGTGCTGCAACAGGAGAAAGACACCCTGTGGAAGAGAGCCAGAGATTAATGATAACTAATGACTAAATACAGAGTGCTGTATAAACACATAGGGAGTTAACAAGGTGAGGGCCCTAACAGTGGCCATAGTAGTTTTGTTGGTTATCAGAATCAGAATAGTTTATTATTCCATCCATCCATTCGCTTCTGCTTATCCTTTTCAGGGTCGCGGGGGGCGCTGGAGCCTATCCCAGCTGTCATAGGGCGAGAGGCAGGGTACAACCTGGACAGGTCGCCAGTCTGTCACAGGGCTAACACACAGGGACAGACAACCATTCGCACTCACATTCAATCCCGCATTCACACCTATGGGCAATTTGGATTAACCAATTAACCTATCCCCACTAACTGCATGTCTTTGGACTGTGGGAGGAAGCCCGGTGGCATGGTGGTTAGCACTGTTGCTGCACAGCAAGAAGGTCCTGAGTTCAACTCCACCATCAGGCCAGAGTCTTTCTGTGTGGAGTTTGCATGTTCTCCCTGTGTTTGCGTGGGTTCCTCCTGGGTACTCCGGCTTCCTCCCAAAGACATACTTTATTATTCTCTAAGGAAATGATGTGGGTTACAGTTGCTCCCAGACAGTAACAGACTAAACTAATTAAATAGTACAACATGTTACAGAGTTTACAAATTTAAAAAATAGCACTAATATATACAAAGGCTCAATTGTACCGTATCACCCACAGGATGATATGGTACTGTAAGGTCATTGAAATAGGATGAGGCCTGATTATTCAACACCTTCTTTTCCATGAGAAGGATTTTAAAATCTGTGTGGCAGAATGGGCCAAAATGACATCAGAGCACTGCATGCGACTAGTTTCTCCATACAGGAGGCAGCTTGAAGCTGCCATTATCAACAAAGGCTTTTGTGCAAAAGATTAAAATTTGAATGTTAATGTATGTAGGAAGTAGCATCCTGGCATTTGTAATGGCAGTACTCACTTTTTCTATTTGTTTAACAAACATATTTACAGACAGACGTGTGCACGCAGACACACAAACACACAGGGAGAGTTTAAAGTCTTTTGTATTGTGTACATTTCTCTCACACTGTTTATACTTCTTTTGTCTTTATTATTTGGTTACTGGTGTAACTAAACAGCATATATAGGGCTTATGGTCTGAACATGCTACATTTTCCTATGACATTATTTAGCAAAAACACTGCAAACAAGACTTGATTTTTTTGACAGATAAAGCTGCAACACAAGATTTAAGACACATTTGCTGATGTAGCAGCAATCAGCCCCTACAAAGCTTACTTGTGTGGTGGTACCCAGACCCAGTCCTGTAGTCTTACATAAGAGGTAGACATAATAGACAAAAAATACTCTCTAATTTAGCTGTTTTTTATATGCTGCCTGTCTTTCTGCACTGAATGACAGAGGAAACAGAGAAATGAACTCCAACACACACACACACCTATGTGTGTGTGTGTGTGTGTGTGTGTGTGTTTAAAACAAACAAACAGCAATTCTCCGCTCTAAAAAACAAATCTTTCCTTCTCTTATTCTCTTTTTACTCAGAAGGCTACCTCAGTGGATAGAGAGGCAGATGGAAAGGAACTGAATAAAGGTTGCAGCACAGCTGAGGATCACAACTCCATGTCCATCACCATGGAAACAACAGAACAATCAGCGTTGGAGATGGATTGTGAAGTGGATGTTGGTATGGCTGATTCACCTAAGCAACAGGATTTTATTGCAGATGATGAGCTTGTTTGTTCAGCGACACCGCCATTAGTCCCAGAGTCCCCGTTGGAAAAGGTAACGCTCGACACTTTATTAACTGACATGCCAAGCAGTAGAGACGCAAATGACAAGCTTGACTGCTCTGACCCCAATGTCTGCACTGAAACGGCTTGTCAGAATCAAAAAGAAGCTTTGATTTTGGAGCCGGGCTGTGAAGAGCTCAGCAGGAATGAATCAGTCACCTCATCTGTGTCCGACCCACTCTCCAGTGTAGACAGTGTGTGTGAGAATGACCCCCAACATAAGAGGAGGAAAACACCAGAACTAGATCCTGAGCAAGAACAGACCCCTGAGCTAGAACAAGATGCTGTACCAGTACAAAGCCCAGAGCCTGGTGAAGATCCTGAGGAACTAAGTCTTGAACTAGAGCAATACCCTGAACCGGAGGAATACCCTGATCCAGAACGCAGTCCTGAACCAGAGCAATACCCTGAGCCAGAGCCGTTCCCAGAATCAACGCAATACCCTGAACCAGTGCTAGACCCTGAACCAGAGCCATTCCCAGAATCAACGCAATTCCCTGAACCAGTGCTAGACCCTGAACCAGAGCCATTCCCAGAATCAACGCAATTCCCTGAACCAGCGCTAGACCCTGAGCTAGATCAGTATCCTGAGCCAGAGCCTGGGGCTGTTGACAATTATCTGCATTCTGAACAAGATGGCTATCTAAATCTGGAAATATATAAAGACCCAGAGGCCCAAGAACTCATATTTGAACCATCCGTCACAGAGGAGTCTATGTTAGCACAGTGCATTAGAGAAGAAGCTATGTCAGATGTCTCCACTGAATCCTGCCATGAACCTGGTCCTGATGAAATGGAAGAATGCCTGAGAGTTGAGATTGCAGCAGCATCCTCAGATAGTGAGATGGATGAAAAATGGAGAACAATATTCTCCTCTTCTATTAATAAAGAAGATGATGATTCATATTTGGATAGTCTTCAGTTGAGTGCCCAGGAGCTCTTTGTACAAAAAGCTGAGATGACAGGTGCTGAAGAGCAAGACAGCAACGCTTTTCATGAAGTGTGTTTTGAGGTCCCGCAAGTGGAAGACATTCTGGAACAGCCCGAGGTTAACATTCCTTTCCCCAGCCCTTCACAAGAGGTTAAATATAACCCGTTAGGCCTTCAAGGCTTGTCTAAAATATCTGAAGATGAGAGTGAGAATGGTAAAGATGCCAATTATAACCACATCACTCACCAACCGCACATCAGCGTAGATGCAGTCAAGAAGCTACCTAAAGACTTCTGTGTGATACAGGAAACCAAGAGTGAGAATGTTAGTACAGAGCACGTGGACTTCCAGCTGGCTCGTAAACAGTGGCGGGAAATGGAGGAACAAACCAAAAACAAGGTAGTCTTACCTACAACCAAGCAGCTGAGCTTCCACGGCAGCCACAGCTTCATGTACACTCCAGTACGCAACATTGACAGACCTCACAAGAAAGCACATGATCTGGAAAACTTAGATCTGGTTGGGGAGTATCCTCACACCCAATTTAGCCCCTGCTCAGAGGATTCTGGTTTGGATGATTCCAGTTACAGGTCCCCTTATGATGATCCAGAAACAGTTGAAAGGGATATTCGCATATCACTGGAGAGGGAAGAAAATTTCAAAAGGGAGAGGGGCCTTTCCAGGATGGGCAAATCAACTGATTGTGCACCATCAAGAAGTATCCCTAGATCAATAAGCACTCCACTGACGCCATCATTCATCATCACCTCCTCACCTACCAAGGAGCCATTGAAACATGAAATGTCAGCGAACAATGTAATTATTCTGGACCCTAGCAATGATTTTACCTCTAGTCCCAGGCATGTTAAAGACAACATGAAAGCTCAGTCTAGTGAGTGGCACTCCAAAGAGACCAGCTCCAGTGTCATCATCCTGGAGACGTCCAATTTGATTATTCGCAGTGCCTCTGAGTTCTCTCTCAGTAAAGCATGTGAGCAGCCCCAGGAAAAAATGTTCCTGAACAACCCATTTTTCAAACTACGTTCAAGAAGCACAATATCCTTGGTGGATGAAGAGATCAAGATGGTAAAGCAGAGGGAGGATGAGCTGAAAAAGGAGAGGGAAAATCTGTATGCCAAAGACAGGTTCAGCGCAGAAAGAGTATTGTCAAATCGCATGGAAACGTTGACCTTTAATAACTCAGGTATGCTAGCATGATATTCACCATGCATGTTTTTCCCTCCATTTGCGTATGTTAATGCTAATTATCAATTGTGGTGTTTCTTATTAGTTGATGTTCCTGTGAAATGCAAGTCGTCTCCGTCTTCACCAATGAAAACCACCCACAGGATGGATCGTGCTGCTCTATCGTGTGATCACAGAGTGAGTTCTTGATAAAACATCTTTGAATTTCTTTTTCATCAACCAAAACATGCAATTTCATGCTTTGCATTTCATATTTGTACTGTCATTATGAAACCTGAGACTTGATAAATAAGCTCAAATATAAAGTGCTCATTGTCTCATTTATAGTGTAAATAAGATGTGAGGTGATTGTTTGTGTGTTTTTATAAATACAATTGTTTTATTGTAATTCATGGTTAATTCCGGCATTTACTAGTAATTTGTGTGACCTCATCTAACGTGAGGACTATTTTTGCCTTATAAACATTTATAAATAAATGTAATGTCTCTGGCCTGTGTCCAGACATGCTGACACCGCTGTAAGTGATGTCGCACAGAAAGAGCAGCAAGTTCAATCTCTGTCTCTGGGAATAAAGGGGGTTGGTATCCTAGGGAGATCTCAACAGAAGACAAAACTGTGCGGATGAGGTGTGAGACGTGTACATACTCCACCCAGACGAGATATGATGACCAAGTTGATGGATTGTTGGAAGTGAGGCAGTGAAGCGTAGCCTCCAGCTCCTGATTCAACCATTCTGTTTGGCTGTTGGTCTGGGGATGATACCTGGAACTGAGACTGACCCGGGCTCTGTCATGTTCAATTTCTTCAGAAGGAAGTACAGGAGAAATATATGTCATTTAAAAAGATTTAATTTGCTTCGGCAGTTGGAATTACAAGTTACAGCGCTGGACCTCCATGTGAACACAGCCATCTGTCTTCACACAAAGGACGGCCCTGGATCGGGCCGTATCGTTTTTATAACCCAACAATAACACACTATTATTATAACTGTCTTCTTCCCCGAACCATCCTGATGTCTCCACTTGGCCTCCTCTTCACTCACGACCCTCGTTATCTGCTTCTTTTCCTGGAATGACAAGACAGAAAAGAAAACACCTCCCTGCCTAGCCTTGATCATTTTAATAATATCCTACTACTGTTTCTATTTATCTAGATCAGTACATTCTGTTCGGACTCTCTTTGGCCTAGCAAAAATCCTTCTAACCATTATCTAATGTGATGTGTAAGCATGTAGCAAAACCCTCTGCTTCCCCGTCAGTTCTCAATATTTGGAGTGACAAGCACTTTCTCTGTACTTAGTGCTGTCTAACTGCACAATCACACTCCGATGGATGCATCGGAGAGAAACTTGGGGTTAGCATCGTGCCCAAGGATACTTGGCATGCAGACTGGAGGAGCCTGGGATCAAACCACCAACCTTCCGATCAGTAAGTGACCTGCTCTACCTCCCGAGCCACAGCCACCCCAGTCCAGTCCCGTCATGCCGCTGAACAATGTTTTAGATCCTCAAAACACGGAGCGCCAACTTGTTTATGAGCACATTGCGTTGTGTATATAAAAATAATAAAAACAGCTTTAATTAATCATTTTAAACTCTAACACATCCGAATGCAGAACAGAAGGACTGCCACACCTGTGAAGTAAACTGAGGACCTCGATCAGACAGGGTCTCCACTGGAATTCCGTGGAGTCGGAAAACATGATCTGTCAATAGTTTAGCTGTCTCAACAGCTGATGGCAGTTTGTCCAATGCTAAAGGTGGGCTGAATTAGAAAACCTATCCACACTGGTAAGTATTACAGTTTTTCCCAAGGAAGCAGGGAGACCAGTAACAACATCCAGGGCTATGTGGAACAGAGTCTCTGTGGAATGGCTAGTGGTTGGAGCAACCCGAAAAAGCACTGGTTATGGTGTTTATTGCAGGCAAGCTACTCTCTCACATCCTTTTCTACCGAATCCCACCAAAAGTGACAGCGAAGCAAAGATATGGTCCTACTCATCCCAGGATGAAAGGAAAAATGGAAGGTATGGATCCAGTGGAGTACTGTGGCACATGTAGAGGTGGGTACAAACTGGCAACCAGGCGGGCCAGTACCTGGGTTAGGCTTCTCCTGAAGGGCCTGCTGGATCGTGTCCTTGATTCTCCAGGTTACTGCACCCACCCTGCAGGAACCAGGGAGGATGTAGCCAGGCTCAGCAGTACTAGTGTTGGTGGCGAACTGGCGGGAGACAGCGTCTGACATTTCTGGACCTTGAGCGATAGGAGTTAAAGTTAAAACGTGCAAAAAATAGTGACCAGTGAGCCTTGACGGGCGTTCAGTCTCTTGGCTGTTCTCAAATAGGTTAAGTTCTTGTGATCTGATTCAGCTTCAGGTGACCAAGTGAACGAAACTTTTGCGAACATGAGGTAAGTTACAGGTGTCTTGATACATGCTCAATCATCCAGGTGAGTAAGTGACTTCTTCAGTCTCAGCTGACTGCAGGTTTCAATCTTATAAACAGTACATTTGCATAATGACTGAAACCAGCCCACTGAGGAACAATGGGCTGGGAGGTCAGTTCCTTCATCATAATCATGCAAATTCTCATGACCATTGATCAACAATGACCATTGATCATGGCCATTGATCAAGACCCACTGATCAATGGCCATGAGTACCACTCACAGAGAGTTGGGGATTAGCTGCAATCACAGCATTGTAAGATGGTGACAGATGTGCCAGTGGTTGTTGAGTCATGAGAATTTGCATAATTATGATGGAGGAACTGACCTCCCAGCCCATTGTTCCTTCAGTGGGCTGGTTTCTGTCATTATTCAAAAGTACTGTTTATAAGATTTGTCACGGTTTGGTAGGGCAAACCGTGGGGAAGTGATGAAGGAGGACCCAGTCGCGGTGCTCTGTATGTAAACAGTGCGTTTATTTACAGTGACGAAACTGATACACAACAATACATTCCCGTGTGTCCCCGACTTCCACTCCGTGTCTTCTCCCAGTGTTTGTGCTCCGTGTGTCCGCTCCCTCGTGCCCGTGTATACTGTGCCTGCTGCCCTCTCAGCAATCCTCCTGGGAAAATAGAGGCAGTAGTTAGCACCCTCAGTACACTTGGTAAGCTCACACTCACAAACAGACCAGCTGGAGAACTGACAGGAAGTTTCACGAAATGATCCCGCGCCGGTGGGAGCTCCAAGACTCTCCTATGTAGCTCCCCCGACGAGCCCTGATCAGCAGCAGGTGTGTGGCAGGAGTTTCGGGTGTGGCCAGTCCCCTAGCAGGGCCACACCCACCAGGCCTGCAGGTGCTTGACATCCATCTTACAGCCAAACACATATATACACACACATATACCTGCCTATACAGAAATGTGGACACAGAACAGCAGCACAGTATCACCTATACATATAATAATATAATTCATAACTGCTCAGGGACCGTGGGTCGCTCCGACCCAGGACCCTGACAGATTGGGGAAACCTGCAGTCAGCTGAGACTGAAGAATTCACTTGGATGAGTGAGAAACGTTTCTCCCACAAAACGCCACATCCAGATGAACAGAATCAACTTTTGGAGATAAGTTACAGGTGCTGCTACCTGACTGTAGTTGTGGATAAAATGGGAAACGTCTGTACAAGTTCGCAAACCCAAGGAACTGTTGAAGGTGCCTGCGAGTGGAAGGAGTGGGTCATTCAGCGACTGCTCAGATTTTGGCAGGGTCCGTCTTCACCTGTCCCCCTGCCAGAAAATAGTCCAGAAAAATGACGGATGGTGAATGCAACTCGCACTTCTCTGCTTTACATACAGCAGCCGCTGAAACACCATGTGAAAGTGGATTCAATTATCTGGGAGATCCTTGGAAAAAATCAGAATGTCATTGAGGTGGACAAACAGGAAAAGGTTTAGGAAATCTCTGAGAATGTTATTCACTAGTGCCTGAAAAAGTGCTGATGCATTTGTAAGACTGAAAGGCATGACTTGGTATTCAAAGTGACCCAGTGGTGAATTAAAGGCTCTCTTCCATTCATTCCCATATCTGATGTGGACTAAATGGTAGGTGTTTTTCAGGTCCAGTTTTGTGAAGATGGTGGCACCGTGGATGGGTTCAAGCAGATGATGGGACGGCTGCCAGTGAATCCAGAATATAGAACAGAATGGAAGCTGGGACCAGAGGAGGCGGCGCAGGGACCGGGATCGGAGACTAATGAAAATAGGTGGGCTGAGACTTGAGACTCCTTTCAGCCCTCTCTCCCGCAGGCCATTTTCAATCCTAAGAGAGAGAGAGACCAGATCCTCGAAGGACTCAGGCATCTTGGGAGGCTAAGTTGTCCCACATCTGATCATTCAGGCCCTGAAGGAAAATACCCTGAAGGGCGCGATCGGGTCAGCCTGCCTCAGCTGGCGTGGTGTGCAAATTGATCACAAATTCCATGACGCTTCTTGAGAAGGGTTGCAAAGAAAGCTATAGGCACAAGGAGACAAGGTAAGTATGCAACAATCAACAGCAAAATCACAAGGAAATAGAGCCATGTTGTCACCATGAGTCGCTGATGGACTGGAAAAGAAGAGATGACCTCACTGGGCTTAAATGCAGCCACGCTGATCGTCACGGAATGAAACAGGTGAGTGAGAGTGTCCAAGGTCCTGCCCAGGGGTGAATCCGGGAAAACACAGGAGGAGATGGAAAAACACTGGCCGTTCACACGGACCTTGACATCATGTGCCTCATCACATGAGCCAAGGTGCAAGAATTCCTCCGTCTAACCTCACAATATAATAAAAACACCATATTTGTAGCCAAAAAGGGGAGGTGCACTGTTATTCTAAACTCAGCAGATTATTACACTAAGAGTTCTACACTCCTCAGAGACAACAGCACCTATGAAGCCTTGTCCCACACTAGAGTTTGTTTTTCTTTTCTTTTCCACAAAATTGACACCAGATGTTCTGGTTTATATTTTCATTCTCTCTTATATTTTTAGTATTTTTTCTTCTCTGTCCTAATTTTATTAGATAAAGAACTGAAGGCTCTGTTCCTCTTACATGTCAGTATTCTGGAAACCTCGAATGGGAATGTTTGTACCTGCCAATACATTTTTCTTTGTTCTGTATCTCTATGTGCATTATTTGTGTGTTGTTTCTGTTGTGAAAATATTACTGTGACATTCATATCCACAGTGAGTGTATGGAACTCCTGATCACAGGTGTATATTTTATGGCTTTGTTTGTTACAATAGTGTTTATTTTAGGCAGAAAAAACAGACTTGCTTATTCAGGAAACCTTTTACATCCTTTTTCTTTTCCTTTGTGGTGAAATACTTTTACTATGACATTTCGCCCTCCAAACAATTTAAACAGTATGCTTGTTATTTGTAGTAGCCAAAACTACAAGCTTTACAAAATAAACTCAACTTCATGCACCCGGCTGTATCATATTTGATGTCCAATTTTCACCATGAATTTAGTAAAAGTTAGTATGCCATGCACAGTAAAGACATGTCTCTTTAAGACAAATATTTATATTTAAGTAATGGAAGCCATGTTAAATCAGTCTCACTCTGAAGGCAGTTATCTTGCATTATAGTTTCGATGATGATTTGTACGTCTGTAAAAAGTATGTGCGTCAAATATAGCAGCAACTGGCATGACAGGGTTGTACCTCGAAAAGAAAGCAGTCACATCCTGTCTTAACTGACAATAGTTTAAGTCACAATAGAATAACAGAAAGAAAAGGTAGTGGTTTAGAAGCTCGACTGTCATTGCAAAACTTGCTTATCCCATCTTTATTTTAATAACCTGAGAGAGCTGGTGGAAGAGGTGGAGGGAGTGATGTGAATGCAGTAAACCAATAAAGTGTCTTTTGCCAGTTTCCAGAGATCCACACTGGAGGAAGACGCAAGAGTGCCATGGCTTTGCGCTGGGAGGCGGGAGAGTTTACAAAGAATGAATGAAATGGAACAAGTCAAAGGTTCACTGCAGTGTTATTCTCATTCAAGCCAGATGCACTGTTAAAATGGTTTGTTTCATGTTGTGACATAAATTCTGCTTCATGTGATGCTTGGGCAAAGAGTGTTTATTCTTACGTTAGTCTGAACAAAGTTTATTGAGCGCTGATGGCTGATCTGATAACGCTCAGTTCTGGCCAAGAGGTGCATATTATGTTTGTGAATGCCCATATGCATTTGACATTTGTTCATTACTTGTGAATAAATACTCACATTTGCTGCTGTTTTAAAGTCTTAATAAGCTACAAAATCTGTAATTGTTTTAGTAAAGTGATGTTTCTTAGACAACTAAAAGCAGTGCCAACATACTTTGTATTTAAACCCTAAACAACTATTTTTCTTCTTATTTTTTGGCTTGTGAAGAAGCACAGAAGGTCCTAAAACTGACAAACAGTGCAGTAAAATAAGAACAGACCTCAGCAGTTTGATATGGCATTGAGTGCATGTCCTGTTAATGCACTACAGTGTTTCGTGGATCCTGGTCTTTTGCTGAAGATTTCCTTCTGTGGGAATAGATTGGATAAAGGATCATTTCATTGTTTGTGCCATGTCAGATGACTGATTGGAGTTAGTCAGTATTAAACCTCCAATAATATGAGTGTAAAACTGTAAATGGACTGCATTTATAGAGCTCTGTACCTTTATTAACCACTCAAAGAATGTGACCCTAAAATGTCTCTGCTGGGAGAAAAGCGCATCAATTGTTCTGTTGTTGGTAGTGAGAATGAACACAGCAGGCTTCATATAGTCCCAGGCTCTCAGGATCTTAAGGCCCTGTGGATTACTCTGTCCCAACAACAAGAGGAACTCACGGTATGGTGAATGCTTCACATGGCTATAGTTACCATCTGTTTGCTTTTCTATTGTTCTGTCGTTGCAGTTGATGTGCTTTTCTGCTTTAACACAACTGAATTCTCCAAAAAGGCTCCAATATGTTTCTGTTTCTGTTGTTAGACACAGGAACATGCATGAAAAACAAGAGACTAGTTAAAACCAGCAGCAGTCCCTTTAATGCCATTTTCTTTCTCGCTGCTGAAATCATCAGAACAGCAATGTTGTGTGGCAAAAACCAGAAGGTGTACATACACAGACAGCTTTGCCTCAGTTTTATATGATGAATAGACTCGTCTGCCTTTAAAAAAATTATGAAATTAGACACAAAAAAACTGTTAGTGTCAAAGGATGAAACGAAAAACTAAATCATAAAACCTGGAAGCACAACAAGGGCTCTCTGAGAACGATGACACAATCTGAACCAATCCTTCATAAACAGGTTTGCTGACAGTGAAGCGTTTGTTCTTTCTGAGACGCCCCTGACAAATGTATAATACTGTCCACTTTTTGCTAACCTTTGAGACATTATACATGTCAATCAGATTTTTGATGTTATTGTATGTCTTGATAATAAAAATGTGACATTGGTCGGTGTATATTAACTGTATTTTCATATTATGCTGTTAGTTGCAACTGATATTTTAAGCTGGATGAACATGCATTCAACTGAAACAACATAGACATCACTCAGACAATCATATTATTAATGTCAAGATTTTTATGAGACTACATATAAATTTATAATTCCTTTTCAACCCTCCTTGTGGGGGGTCAATGAAGCCATGGCCTAGCTCTAAATTACACAGGGTAATTAAAGGTTACTCTAATAATTAACAACTTATTTATTTATTGTTAGAGTGGGTTCCTTTACATGAACAGACACACTGATGGTTTTTTAATAAATGTTTCAGCCTCTCTGAAAAACAATTTATACAAATTCAGTGCTTTCACCTTAGAGTCTATTGATCCTAAACAGTTTGTTTTTCATTTCAGGTTTGTATGCTTAATTGCTGAAGTATAGCTTACAAAACTTAAGGATTGCTTGCTGATGTTTAAACATTTTGTGTATAGCCTCCTCTGTCGCTTTCAGGGGCTAACTGGGGCTCTATTTGCAGGGGATTTTCACTGTGTATTCCTCATGCAAAAATAAATAAAGCTATATATGATATATGAAGAACTTTGTCTAGCTTTGTTTGCTGTTCATCAGCCTGTGATGCCTGTTGTGAAAATATGGTTGTGCAAAGGACACAGTAATCCTCAAAGTCACACTCAAAAGTTTATGAATTACAAAAAACAAAAACAGCTTATCTTCTTTATCATCTGGTGAGTATAAAATGTCATAAAATCATTGTGATTCTGTAAGTCCATGAATAATGTCCTCATCTTTTTTGAGATTCACTAAAAAAAACTATTTAATTTAAATAACTGCCTCATTTACACCAGAAAATAGATTTTTGTTGTTGTTGTTGTTGCCAGAATTTTTTTTTAAATTTATGTCATGTTTCAAGTTTTTGCTCTTATGTAAAACAATTTCCCAAGAATGGTGACTGAAAGTTTTCATAACTTGTGCTGCATGATAAGGATCCAAAATGAAGGACCCCAGACTCAGGGAAACACTCAGAATTGTAGCTTTATTTGCAGATAATGTCATGGATTGGCTGTGTGGAGGCGGATGAGGACCCAAACCCAAAACTCACGGAGACAAAAAGCTGAACTCAAAATCACTGCTTTATTGCAGGCTACACAAAGAAACAGAACTAAACTGGGAATGCTAACTGAGGACCGAGGGAACACAGGAAGGCACACAGGTTCGGGGAGGAGACATTGACGACGCGACACTGAACTGAGGGAGACATGCACATAAATACACAGAGGGTTAACGAGGGAAGTGGGAGCACACGGGGAACACAGCTGACACAGATAATCATAACAAGACACAGCAGGAGTAAACATAACACCGACGGGAGACTGTCAAAGTACAACAGGAAGTACACAGAGGTGCAGACAAGAGGAGAGGGAGAGCACAGACATAGCGGGCTGGGGAAACATGGAATAAAACACAAGGAGGGGAAACGGGGGTTCACAGATACAGAGGGTAACTAAATAAGGAACATCTTAACTGAATGACCTAGGAACCAATGCATAAATAAAGAGCAAAATACAAAACACACAAAAACTAAGAATACTGGGCCAACATGGCCCAGGACCATGACAGCTAATTAATAATGCAACTATAGTTGCACATTTCTGTCCCAAGCTTCGAAAAAATAATTCTGCCACTTCTTAATGTGAGCTGTCCAGGTTTATTTCTGACTCGTACACACAAAACAAAGCTACCACATCACGATGTCACTGTCAAAAAACTGTTTGCCGCTACAGCGCGCATCTCCGCCGCTACAGCGCGCATCTCCGCCGCTACAGCGCGCATCTCCGCCGCTACAGCGCGCATCTCCGCCGCTACAGCGCGCATCTCCGCCGCTGTGCTGGCTCATTCTAACTGCTACCACACAAAAGGACAAAACACGGGGCAGAGGCAAAGGAAACGGGAAGGGAAATAACTAGATGGGGAAACATACATGTGAAAGGACAAAATAGAAAAGGAACTGATGGAAAACAGGAACACAAAGGAAGGATTAAAGCTGAGGCAACTGGCAACTAAATCTACTAACTAGTACAAAAATAAGAAAATACAAAGCAAACCTGGAATCTCAATAACAATAGTGTTTACTGATGTTTTTACTGCTTCCTAAGTCATGTGATTTATTTTTAAGACAACCTCAAAGATCACATTTTGTTTGGATAATTTAAGCAGGTTGGACAGGTTGCGCTTCCTATTACAGCTTGGTAATAAAGGGGTAATAGTAGGGTAACGAGGGGGAAACAAGAGTGTAATAATTTCAAAGTTATTACTATGCAATGACCAAAGTAATAACAATGTAATATCCAAGTAATATCATGGTAGCAACAGCGGTTACAGTTGAGTAATATTACCATGAAATTTATGTAACACTTTATTACCACTCAGTTACCTGTGGTAGTTTCTGTGTAATAAGCAGGAAACGGAGCTGCAAAACTGCCTGTTTCTATTTAATAACATATTAATAACCAGGTAATAAATAACCTTTAAAACAAACTTAAAGAATAGTAATGACTACCAGGAAACACCTGTGGTAGTTTCTATGTAATAAGCAGCAATTTGATACTTTGGTCGTGATAGCTGAATAAAACAAGCATCGGGAAGTCTGCAATGAACTGGAAACACTGAAAGATGATCCTCTTTCACAGCTCAGTTTATCATGGATGACAACACATAACATTGTATTTCAGGGAGGAGAGAAGGTGGAGCACATTTTTAAACTGTCCAGTATAGAAAAATAAGATGCTATCCATGCTCTCCTGCTTGTCCAATTCAGGGTTGTGGGGGGCGCAACACCATCATCACCACCTTCATCACTGACTCTTAACCATCCAAACATCCAGCCTTTCCTCCAGTGAGGAGCACAAAGCCGCCCACTGCATACTGAAAAATTAAAAGTTTTAAAAGAAAAACAATGTTAAACCAAGCGTGATGTAATTGGCAGTTCTGTGAGCAACAATTTGAAAGATAGAGACTGTCCTATTGAAAAAGTGCACCATTATAATTTTGTATGAAGTAAAATAATCAATTCATCTTTTTCCTTTTCTAAGCAAAACCACATATTAGAATATTTCATGTCTGTCATTAAAAATAAACCACTGCAAAATGTACTGGGGGTAGATAGCTATATTCTGAGTACAGAGTGGCTAAAGTTAGCAGTTGGCACCCCTCGTCTTTGTCTTTATCCAGGGTTAAAATAGAAAGTTCAGACTCCCAGTAGGCAGCAGTCTGCCACCTGCTGGCAGGCAGCTCTTTGCAGGCTGTTTCTATTTATACTTATTACACAGAACCCACCACAGGTGTTTCCAGGTAATTATCACAGACTTTTTAAGTTTGCTTTAATATTTTATTAATATGTTTGTCCAGTTTGTCCTGTAGACAAACTGATGAGAGTCCAGGTTCCATGGGAGGCAGGCCTTTATGTGCTGTAGGTAGGATAAGACTCGGGAAACATTAGGTCTGGAGTTGGTGAGACACTTTAGGGCAGATGACATGATGTGTGATCCATGTGGTCCACACTGCATATTTAAAAGTACCTCGTACAAAACACGCACACTCCTAAATGCAGCTCCATTCACATTTCATCAGCTTTGAATGAAAAATATCTTTCAACACTTTTTCTCACAGAAGCTGCTCATTTGAAACCAATGTGATGTATTACTGGGGAGACTGAAAGACGGCTGGCTGAACTCGCTGGATGTCAGAGAGCGTCACGGCAGTGCAGCCCATGTGACACAGAGGAATTGCACTCTTATACTTATTCAATGTTGCAGTGTTAGACTTTTTATAAAAAATAATTTGGTGATAACATGTTGGCAAGTAAATACAAGCAAATACAATAAAGCATAATCTTATTATGTTTTAATCAGTTGTAATAAAAAAAACTGAACAAAAAATGTAAAAACAAAAAACTACTGATCTTTCTCAAGTGACAGGGATTTCTGCATTTATTACTCTTAAACTATGTTATGATATTCATGTAGGTCAAAACTAAGAAAGTAACATTTTAAATGGTTTTATTTTGAAGACAGAAGATAGAGCATGCTGCAGGTACTGCAGGTACTGCAGGTACTGCACAGCATTGGTTTGAATCTTAAAGACTCTAATTTTCTGCCTAGAGACTCTAGACCAATGTTCCCTCTAAGCTGCGCACGTGCGCAATTGTGCACTGCTGGCACGGTCTCTGCGCACAGGAAATCTGCGTTGCGCACAAAAAAAATCTAACCTAAATTGAAATTAAAATGAATACTTTAACAATTCTATTCTGCAGTGTGAGTCAGTAAGTGACTGGCTGCTCCCGTAGATTAGAACGATGCCACCTTATCCCACAGTCCAGCCAATGATGCGATTCACATTCGTATATACGCAGCTAATCAACGTGGTTGACAGGCTATGACAGCGTCCTTATGTGCCGACACCGGTGTTTTAGCTAGCAAAGCGGCGTGGCTGATGTGGAGTGAAGCCACGTTAATGACAACGTGTACAACCATTGGAGATGTGAGCAGGACAGACGGAACAACTGACGGGAAAAGTGTGGACTTTATACCAGTTTTTAAATTGTGTTGATCGGCCACGTAAAACCAGAGTTGTGATAAAAATATCTGCAATGTTTGGTTTTCTTCCTGAATACTATCGTTGTTTATATTTACTGCGGGAACAAACGGTAAAACGGCGTTTTATAAGGAAAACGCTTGAAAGCACTCTCCACCTGTGAGCAAAAACAAAACCAAAAAACCCCAGCCTTTCCCATTGGTGGAAAAATGTACCATGTGGACCAATCAAAAAATGATATGGCAACATGGCATTTAGTTGTTTAGGAAGGAGGAAGTTTTAGGAGTGAGGGCGGTGCTTTGAGATGTGAGAGATTTGCGATGTTTAGCACAAATCTTGTGTAGTTAGTGTGTAGTTAGTGTGTAGTTAGTGTGTAGTTAGTGTGTAGTGTAGTCAATAGTTTTGTTGTGTGTGTCAGAACAATGAGGCGACTGCTGAATGTTACAGGTGTTACAGGAGTGATACATCTCCTGTTGTCAGGCCTGCAGGTATCAGGCTGTTGTTCTCCTTTATCTAATAGTGGACAGAAATTATTTTTTGGAGTGGCACAAATAATTTGTGTGGCATCAAATTTGATGCAGAACAGCTGATTGTTCTGTGAATAGTTTGAAATGTTTGTTTAAAAAACGCCTTGGCTGCATTTTTAGGTAAACAGTTGCAAAAAACTTTGTTGTTTGCATAACTCAGTTACTTTTTTGAAGAAGTAACTATATAATTAATTGCCCAACATTGGTCATTATATCCTGTATTTTGCAGACAGAGTTACAGGACTCTCTCCCAGACCACAGACTCATAATACAAGTCAGATCTTTATAAAAAAAAGAAAAAGAAAAAAGAAAGTTGTGTTTTCAAAATTGGAGTTCAAGTTATTTTTACTTCCAATAGTGTTAACATACTACACAGGTCATGAACAAGATTTTTTTTAAATTTTCATTGTAAGTGGGCTAAAGCAGTTAATTAAAAGTAGTCTAACATAAATGTAAATGCTGTAATTTGATTATTTTAATAAACCATGTAACTTGGATGGATTGGATGCTGGCGTGACCACAGTGCACACGTCTGCTGTTGCTCACAGTGGTCCAAGGGACCGCTCAGGGAGTTTGTGTGTTCGCTCAGACACATGAAACATTAGAGGGAACATTGCTCTAAGGTTGATTATGGAGTTCAATGGGATTCTGCTCTAGGACTACGTCAGTTTACATTATACATGCTTTCTCTCAGCAGTATCATTAGAAGGCATAGCGCACATTTTCACAGCTCTGCAGATTATACCCATGTCACGGTCTGTGGATGCAGACTGAGTGGAAGTTAGATAGTGGACCCAAAAGCAGACACGTGGAACAAAACTTGATTTAAACAGAGAAGCAAGCCATCTAATGAGGCTGGTGGAAAAATACAAAACAAACAGTAAAGGCGAACCAACAATAACCTAACTGGGATAATTAAAATTGAACATGAACAAACCCTGGACTTGAAAAAACCCTGGACTTGAGGAAAATCAATACCAGGAACACAAGGCTTGGTAAACAGATGGTCTGACAATGAATGAATGACAGCTTACTACATAAATACGCATGAGCGTGAGGAGGGAAAAGGAAACACCCAGGGAACACAGCTGGGGTGAATAAACATAGTGACAAGACAGGAGGAAACAAAACTGAACACACTGAACATGAGATGCGAGACTGTCAAAGTAAAACAGGAAACACGCAGACTAAGACTTGACATGGGACAGGAAAGTAGGAACGGGAGACGAGACGCACATAAGTGAGGAACAAATACAGAGGACATGACGGCTAGGGAGAACACACATGAATGCACATGACACACAGGGGAGACCGAGGAAACATACACAGAGAACATTACAGACTGACAGGAGACACAGGGATGAGACAGCGACAGGAAAACAGAAATATTACTAAAGAGAGCAAACCCAGGACTCATTCACTAATAAATGATAGAAAACAAAAAATTACTACTATATAAATAAAACAAAACCAAATCATGACATCAGTTTGGAGATCAGCTGACTGTGACAGGAAGATGGCCCCTTTGCTCGGCTTGACTTCTACCTGTCTGCGTTGTATTGTATTTTATGCTATTATATCAGCCCTTACGTTTAATATATGGAGCTATGTTGCTGTGATTTATGACCGTTCTTCCCTGCTCCACATCAAACAGTCTATGGAACTCCTTTATGATGACTGGGACAGTTATAAGAAAACTTTCCCCCCACCATTTGTGTGCTCTTCTTCCTCGCTGGATTACTTCTTGCTACTTATGAAACGTGCCTTAGGAAATTCCATGAAGAAATTGAGGAAAAGAGGCTGTAGGGCCGGCATCCAGGTACACATTAGACGTACCTGGATTCCCTGACTGGCCTGGAGACGTCCCCAGTTTTTGCTGCCAGTTAGCCTTCCGGATTTGTTTGGAAACGTGTACTCGCAGCCAGTACAGACTGGAACCTTCTCATCTGATGCTCTGGATTCTGTTGATTACCTCACTACCGCTGTGTCCCCGCAGCCTGCATCGCAAAACCGGTGGCTGGTCCCGCTGGTTCCGTGGCGCTGCTGGAGACCTCGCGTTCGGACAAGGTGTTTGCTGTCAGTTCCACTTCGACAAGCTGATGTAAAACATGCACTGCCAGCATTTAGTCGGCTTGCACTCTTGAACATCCGCTCCATTGCAAACAAATCCTTCTCTCTGAATGAGCTCTTCACAGGAAAAAACCTGGATTTTCTGTTTCTCACTGAAACATGGCAGAGGGATGGCGAGTTTATTCACCTAAACGAATTGCGTCCTGCAGGCTGCTCCTACTTGGGCGACCCCCGTTTAGGTTGCGTGGTGGAGGTCTTGCTGTTGTCTTTAAGGACAGTTTCACCTGCAGAGGTACGAAAACTGAAAACTATTCTTCTTTTGAGTCGCAAACAATTAAGGTGGGCTCTACGAACATCTTTTATTGTGTTTCAGTCTATCGCCCTCCTGGCCCTGCTACTGAGTTCTTAAAGGATTTTATGGACTTCTCATCTTCTATTATCAAGCTGGAAAAAGCTTTGATTCTTGGGGATTTTAACATTCATATTGATGATGCCTCATGTAACTCTGCAGCTGAACTTTTATCTATATCTGAGTCTTTGTTCAACGTGTCTCTGGTCCAACCCATTTAAAAGGCCATACCTTGGACCTTGTCCTTTCCTTGGGCTTCAACACTGGCAATGTGTTTGCTGAGGATGTACATTTCAGTAATCATAATTGTATCTTTTTTTAACTCAATTTTAGCTCTAAACAGACGCCTGTGAAGTTAAAAACTCATAGACGCATAATAACTGAGACTACTGCTGAGAGGTTCTCCATTATGTTTGACAGTTCTTTACTGTCAAACATAATGTAAATACTCTTATTCAGTCCTTTAATAGAAAATGCACATCCATTTTGGATCAAGTGGCACCTATTAAAACAAGCTCTATCTTACACGACAAGACATGCCCTTGGATAAATGAGTCTATCTTAAACTTAAGGACAATATGCCGCAAAAGAGAACGACAAGTTTCTTTTTGACAAAAGAGTGCTATATTATCCCCAGATGTGGTACCTTTAGATGTACACTCTAAAGCAGACAGTAACAAACTCCTCCGATTATTTGTTGATAAGATTAAAGAAATCAATGCTAAAATCTCCCCAAAGGTTTCTTGTTCTCCAAGTGAGGCACTCCCTTTACACTCCTGGTCAACTTTTACAACGGTGACATATGATGAAATAGCAGCCCTGGTGGACAAAATGAAGCCATCCTCAAGCCCCTCAGATATTATTCCCACTAAGCTTTTCATCAGTGCCTTTGACACCATTGGTCCTTGGGTTGTGAACCTTTTTAATGTTTCTCTTCAGACTGGGGTGTTGCCCAGCTTTTTTAAACATGCCATTGTGGAACCAAGGCTCAAAAAACCCCAACCTGGATCCAACACTACTTTTAGACCTATCTCCAAACTCCCATCCCATTATGTCAAAACTCTTTGAGAAGACAGTTGCTGTCCACCTTACAGCATACATGGACCCACATAGCAAAATTGGTATGGCTCTGATCTGGCCCACACATTGTGCTTACACATGGCCCACATACCGTAAAGAATGACGGCCCTTTGGTGGCCCAGATCTGGTTTGCCAGATGTGGCCCACACATGGGCCAGCACAAGGCCAGTTGTAGACACACTGCTGGCCCTGTGCTGGCCCAGAACAGTTTCAGCTCTGGCCCCAGGTGTCAGCCTAATGTGTACCTTAATCAAACCATGTAATAACAACATGTGCCGGAACATAATAGTGCAAAAGTAACTTGAGGAATCCCTTTTCACACAGTGAATGGACTGACAATCTATATAACATGCCACATTCACCCACTATCTCGCTGAGTGCTTCCTAACTACGTTAATATACATTCACTCTTGACATTCAGAATGGAGGAGCCAGGGATTGAACCACTAACCTTCCAATCAGTAGGTGACCTGCTCTACCTCCTGAGCTTCAGCCACCCAGTGGTAAACATGAGTAACCCCTCACTAGGTTTTGGATAAAGTGTACATTCACAAACCTGTCAAACCTGCATTTGAAATGTTGGCTACCATAGCAGTATAGTATTGCAACATGGTATTTAGCTCTTCTAACTAAAATAGGAAAATAGGAACATAAATAGTGCCATCATTGTCAGACCTGGCCCACATCTGGTTGACATACACTCTGCCATGACACCAGTCAGTCAGAAGTGCCAGCTTGATGCCGAATCTGGGCCAGACCTGTTTTTTTTTTTGCTGTTTTTTTATGAGCCTTGGCCACATAAACCAAACCACAATCGGGCCAGATGTGGCATGCCATCACATAAACAGTGCCATCTACACCTGGCCTGGCCCACATCTGGATGACACTTACCATGCCAGAAGTCAACCAGCAGTGCCAGCTTGACACCAGGCCTGTCGGGCCGGACCTGTCTGCTATGTGGGACATCTATGACCGTTTTCAATCTGGTTTTCGTAAATGGCATTCCACTGAGACAGCACTACTAAAAGTCACTAATGATATTATGATGTCAGCAGACTCCGGAGAATACACAGTCCTAGTCTTGTTAGACCTTACCTCCGCCTTTGATACAGTCAATCATACCATCCTGATAAACAGACTGAGAGACCTGGCTGGGATGTCTGGCTCTGTTCTACACTGGTTTTTATCCTACATATCTGGAAAGGAGTTTTAGTGTGGCTGCAAGTCAGATTATGTCGGAATCTACAGAGTTGTTGTGTGGAGTTCCTCAGGGCTCTGTGCTGGGACCTATTCTGTTTTTAATATACATTCTTCCTTTAGGCCAGATAATACGGCAGTTTCCTGAAGTATCTTATCATCTTCAGCCTTCTGAAGTTCATAAGCTCTCCGGTCTGATTGACTGTTTAACCAACATTAAACAATGGTTGAACAATAAATGCTTACAGCTTAACCCAGACAAAACAGAAACTTTGATTATTGCACCAGACAGTGCAATACCTGATATTAAACTGCGACTGGGTAATTTGGGTTCCTCACAGAGGCATAACCTTGGAAATCTAGGTGTTATTTTTGATGAAGTTTTTTCTTTGGAGGGACATTTAAATCAGATAGTAAGAACCTGCTTTTTCACTTGAGGAACATTTCAAAACTTCGATCGAGTCAACAAGTGAACTCGAGATGATAATACATGCTTTTGTCTCTACAAGACTCGACTACTGTAACAGCCCGTTTACTTGTCTAAACAAGAAAGGGCTAGCTTGTCTACAGGTTGTTCAAAACTCTGCAGTGAGGCTACTGACCCGCTTGAACAAGGGAGCTTGTATGACTCTTGTTTTAAAGTCGCTGCACTGGCTACCAATCAGATTTAGGTTCCATTTTAAAATTCTAGTTTTAACTTTTAGAGCATTACAGGGGAAACTTACAAACCACTTTGCATTTTCAATCTCTGTATAAAGACAACCAAGAGTGGAGTAGTACAAATGCAGTTTTCTATTTGTTGGTGGTACTTCAGAATATGTATTGTGGAGCTTTATGGCCTTTAAAACTGTTATAGACATTTACAAAGTTTATATTAGAATAATTGGCTAATAAGATGTTCTCTGTGACACTAGATAGATAGATAGATAGATAGATAGATAGATAGATAGATAGATAGATAGATAGATAGATAGATAGATAGATAGATAGATATAGTGGTCAGTGTTCCGCAGTCTGATGGAAATCAAGTCAAATCAAGAGGTTTTATAGGGACAGGAAGTCAGCTACTTTTACTACTTTATTACTCCATAGTGTAATCTCATGTTTTATCATATCTATTATTAAGCACATGCACACAAACAGTCTGATTTTGAGGTCCACTCACAAAGGAATAACATCAACATGACCACTAAATATCAGATCTTGTTAAAACCACATCTATAGGACCGACAGAGGAACACTAAGCAAAAGATTTAGAGACGAAGCAGTGTGACAAATAGAGGAACAGATGGACACACACAGGGAGGGAGGTGGTGTACACACACACACGTACACGCACACACACAAATGCACACATGCACACACATGCTATGATGTTGGTTCCAAAAGTTCGGGGAATTTTACTCATATCAAAAATCCATTTCAAAGAACCAGCAGGGACACAAACAGCTCGACTGTGGACCTTGGCTTTACCCAAGTACCCCAATGTATTCAAAGCCTCAATGTACTGACACTTATGAAGAGTCTCCTTCCATGTCTCAGTGGTATTTTCAAGGGCAGGAGATTCAAACAGACCAGGGCTGAACTGCTCAAACAGTAGGCGGTAACAATGGCTAATGATATTCATTACAAAAGAGGCCAGGCACACTCTTTAGCTGCTGAATATGCCCATCTGGAGGGTCCTCTACCACTAGCATGCCCATTTTTGTCAAGGTGCCACCAAAAACAGTCATATCAAGCTCCGTGTAACCTATATTGACTTGCCATCGGCCTGAAAACGAAAATGCCTAGTTGAGGGAGAGGTGTGGGTTACTCCAGTCTGAGAAGAAAAATGGACAGACATTTGCTTCATAGGGGTATGCAACTGAACCTGATGTTTACAAAGACACTCCTTTATCTCTAAAATGTCATCACTAGGCTTAGCGGTAACTGAGTGCATAGTTGCATTAACTCCCTTTCCCCCTGACGTTGGTATCACGGGAATTCACTCGAGACCTAGTTTTCCCTCCCTTTCAGCTCGCCTCAGCCAACCTAAGGGCAATACTGCGTAGGGTAACAAAGGAAATGTCTGGTGTTTGAAGAACCCGCTGTTTCAACTCTCTACGCAGCATATCATCATGAACATGTTAAACTGCTCTCTTAACACTGTATCACATTTGGGGATACAAGCTGGTGTCCTGGATATTCCAACATCCATTAATGATTTAAGGGCATAAAAGTAGTCTTGCAGAGATTCCCCCTCTCTCTGGATACGCTGGAAAAACTGTAACTGAGCAGCTACCTAAGACTGAGTACAGCTATAATTCTCATTTAAAATAGCAAAAATCTTTACTGGAGCATCTCTCCGGTGAAAACGGACACTGCCATCAGGATGGTCCATCATAAACATCACTTGTTCTGCTCATGACAAAAGGCGAATCTCCAGACATCTACGCACTTCTTCAACACACTGGTCAACAGTTAACAAGCCCACTGACAATTTCCCATTAAACTTCAGACATTTATGCTCTTGGGGCACATAAGCATAACACACATTTGGAGC
The DNA here is from genome assembly GCF_036321145.2 of Pelmatolapia mariae. Taxonomy (NCBI): domain Eukaryota; kingdom Metazoa; phylum Chordata; class Actinopteri; order Cichliformes; family Cichlidae; genus Pelmatolapia; species Pelmatolapia mariae. The sequence continues at coordinate 38,082,425 of NC_086235.1, forward strand.
TTCATTTATTGGGTTCAAATTTGATGGTGCAGTGGACGAGCCTGGCACTGGACCAGTCACCAGTGAGCATTCCTGTAACTGGTCTCTCAATTGTTCATTTGAACTCTCAATATCAGCCAGCATCAGCCAGCTTCCTTATCCTTGGGGAAGCCAAGTGTTTCCCTAAGGAAATGATTGGTACCAATCACCAATCACCATACAATCACCATTATGCAAGGTCTAATTTCTATAAGGTGTGAGCCCCAGCTCAGGGACTGCCCATTGCCCGACTAATATTCCACCTGGCCCAGTTAACATAAAAGCAGACCCAAATGCAAAAAAAATCCATTTTAAAACACGACCCTTACTCTAAAACAAACTGGGGAGAAAGTGCAAGAAAAAGAGAAAGGGAAACACTGTGACACAATCACATGTGCAGCCCATCCTACAGACAGTACAATATAAATTACATGTCAGTGCATTAATACATTCTTTATGTCAAATATATTAAATTCAATTCAATTCAATTCAATTCAATTCAATTTTATTTATATAGCGCCAAATCACAACAAAAGTCGCCTCAAGGCGCTTTATATTGTACAGTAGATAGCACAATAATAAATACAGAGAAAAACCCAACAATCATATCATATGACCCCCTATGAGCAAGCACTTTGGCGACAGTGGGAAGGAAAAACTCCCTTTTAACAGGAAGAAACCTCCGGCAGAACCAGGCTCAGGGAGGGGCGGGGCCATCTGCTGCGACCGGTTGGGGTGAAAGAAGGAAAACAGGATGAAAGACATGCTGTGGAAGAGAGACAGAGATTAATAACAGATATGATTCGATGCAGAGAGGTCTATTAACACATAGTGAGTGAGAAAGTGACTGGAAAGGAAAAACTCAATGCATCATGGGAATCCCCGGCAGCCTACGTCTATTGCAGCATAACTAAGGGAGGATTCAGGGTCACCTGGTCCAGCCCTAACTATATGCTTTAGCAAAAAGGAAAGTTTTAAGCCTAACCTTGAAAGTAGAGATAGTGTCTGTCTCCTGAATCCAAACTGGAAGCTGGTTCCACAGAAGAGGGGCCTGAAAACTGAAGGCTCTCCCTCCCATTCTACTTTTAAATACTCTAGGAACAACAAGTAAGCCTGCAGAGCGAGAGCGAAGTGCTCTAATAGGGTGATATGGTACTACAAGGTCATTAAGATAAGATGGGGCCTGATTATTTAAGACCTTGTATGTGAGGAGCAGGATTTTGAATTCAATTCTGGATTTAACAGGAAGCCAATGAAGGGAAGCCAAAACATTAGAAATATGCTCTCTCTTTCTAGTCCCTGTCAGTACTCTTGCTGCAGCATTTTGGATTAACTGAAGACTTTTCAGGGAGTTTTTAGGACATCCTGATAATAATGAGTTACAGTAGTCCAGCCTGGAAGTAATGAATGCATGAACTAGTTTTTCAGCGTCACTCTGAGACAGGATATTTCTAATTTTAGAGATGTTGCGCAAATGGAAGAAAGCAGTCTTACATATTTGTTTAATATGTGCCTTGAAGGACATGTCCTGGTCAAAAATGACTCCAAGGTTCCTCACAGCATTACTGGAGGCCAAGGTAATGCCATCCAGAGTAAGGATCTGCTTAGATACCATATTTCTAAGATTTTCAGGGCCGAGTACAATCACCTCAGTTTTATCTGAATTAAGAAGCAGGAAGTTAGCGGCCATCCAGGTCTTTATGTCTTTAAGACATTCCTGCAGTTTAACTAATTGGTGTGTGTTACCTGGCTTCATGGATAGATAGAGCTGCGTATCATCTGCATAGCAGTGAAAATTTATGCTATGTCTTCTAATGATGCTACCTAGGGGAAGCATGTATAATGTAAATAGAATTGGTCCTAGCACTGAACCCTGTGGAACTCCATAATTAACCTCAGCATGTGAAGAAGACTCTCCATTTACTTGAACAAATTGGAGTCTATTAGATAGATATGATACAAACCACTGCAGTGCAGTACCTGTAATACCTACAGCATGTTCTAATCGCTCTAATAGGATATTATGGTCGACAGTATCAAACGCTGCACTGAGGTCTAGCAGGACAAGCACAGAGATGAGTCCACTGTCAGAGGCCATAAGAAGATCATTTGTAACCTTCACTAAAGCTGTTTCTGTGCTGTGATGAGCTCTGAAACCTGACTGAAACTCTTCAAATAAGCCATTCCTCTGCAGATGATCTGTTAGCTGTTTGACAACTACTCTTTCAAGTATTTTTGATATGAAAGGAAGGTTGGAGATTGGCCTATAATTAGCTAAGACAGCTGGGTCTAGAGATTGCTTTTTAAGTAAGGGTTTAACTACAGCCACCTTGAAGGCCTGTGGTACATAGCCAATTATTAGAGATAGATTGATCATATTTAAGATTGAAGAATTAATTAATGGCAGGACTTCTTTGAGCAGTTTTGTAGGAATGGGGTCTAAAAGACACGTTGATGGTTTGGAGGAAGTAATTATTGAAGTTAACTCAGAAAGATCGATTGGAGAAAAAGAGTCTAACTTAACATCAATGGTACTAAAAGTAGCTGTAGACGATATTACATCTGTGGGATGATTATTGGTAATTTTTTCTCTAATGATAAAAATTTTATTTCTGAAGAAGTTCATGAAGTCATTACTAGTTAACGTTAAAGGGATTGTTGGCTCAGTAGAGCTCTGACTTTTTGTCAGCCTGGCTACAGTGCTGAAGAGAAACCTGGGGTTGTTCTTATTTTCTTCAATCAGTGACGAATAGTAAGATGTTCTGGCTTTGCGGAGGGCTTTCTTATAAAGCAGCAAACTATTTCTCCAGGCTAAATGATGATCCTCTAAATTTGTGACACGCCATTTCCTCTCCAGCTTACGAGTTATCTGCTTTAGGCTACGTGTTTGAGAATTATACCACGGAGTCAGGTACTTCTGATTTGAGACCTTAGTTTTCACTGGAGCTACAGTATCCAGAGTCGTACGTAGTGAGGAGGTAAAATTATTAACAAGATAATCGACCTCTGTTGGAGTAGCGTTCAGATAGCTGCCCTGCTCTATGTTGGTACAGGGCATTGAAGATGATAACAGTGGGTGGATTATATTCTTAAACTTAGTTACAGCACTATCAGAAAGACATCTAGTTTGATAAAGTCTACTCTCCACTGCTGTGTAATCAATTATTGTAAATGTAAATGTTATCAGGAAATGATCAGACAGCAGAGGGTTTTCAGGAAACACTGTTAAATGTTCAGTTTCTATGCCATATGTTAAAACAAGATCTAGAGTGTGATTAAAGTGGTGGGTGGGTTCTTTTACATTAAATTACCATGCCTCTGCTGCTATGTTTGCTGCACAACTTGACTAGTGTCCTCTTAATCACGACTAAAAATACAAAACAATAAACATCAAACACGTTTCAACAAACTTTTATTTTTTTAAATTGACTTAAAAACCAGTCTGTACCCTGGCCCTCTGCTGTAGGGTATTGTAAAGCCAGAAGGTTTTTCAAAGTTTTTCTTTGAACACTGTCTGCTTTTCACTGACTTTTAGTCCAGTTCTTGTATCCTTGTACCTGCCATTTTCTAAAGAATGTTTTATTTTGTCGTCTTTTTTTCTAAGACCAAGATGGTGTAGAATCCCAGATTTTAAGCCAGTCATTATCAGCAGAGGTTTCAAGTGAAACCATTGGGAGACCCTGACTTATTGAAATCATACGGTTACTTTGTAACCTTGGTTCTCTGAGTGAGCGATTATCTCTCCACTATGTAACGACACCCCCCCTCGTTCATGGCATGTGGATTTGTCATTGTTGTATTTTTCATTTTATAATGAGCCAGATGTTATCAACTGGTGAAAGGTCTGGCCCACAGACAGGATAATTCATCAAACTCAAAATGAGCTAATATGATGCCACTGAAGCCAGAAGAGAATGCATCCTTGAAGGTCTGGTGAAGAAATACCTGATATGTTAATTTACCTATATATTCACTAAGGAGATGCACAAAGTTTCAGTTAATGGGGTTTACTTTGCATTCTAATAGCTTCAAAATTAGGAAAAATAAGGCTTTTACAACCTCTTTCTTTCTCTCACTCAGAAAATGCATGCAACTCATTTTCCCTTACTTTGAATGGTATATGATGAACATGAGTGAAAATTCATTCTTTTTAAAAAATAATTGTCTTGTTACAGGATATTGATAAAAGTACCGCCTGTTCCATAGCAGAGATGGCATCTCTTTGGAGTCTGTGTCATTCACCCAGAAGGTGCACAGCAAGCAACAGTCCCCAGGATGTTTAATTATTCTAGTGGGGGTAGAAGCGATGGGTGAGCTGGGTAATTTAGTTCTTGCAGTGGCAATACTGCTTGGTCTTGTCTGTGCACTAAACCTGAGCTACCCTTAGAAACTAAAGTACTTATTTGAGGTTCTACAGAGAACTGTCATGGAAATGGATTTAAACAAAGTAAAGGTTCTCAAAACATTGCTTTTGCACTGAGAGGTGAAACCATCGCAAAAGCTGCACCTTGAATCTGGACAGTGAGTCTGAAACCATGCACACAAAATACACAAGGTAATTATAAGCTATGAAAACTGCTTTGTAACCATAGTTTTCCTACTTTTTTGCAATATAGCACGAGTGTGAAATTTGGTCTATCATAACATTTTTTAATAGTTTCATTTCATGTAGTATATCTTTATATTGTAGACTTGTTATTGTTGAATTTACTGTACAATATAAAGCGCCTTGAGGCAACTGTTGTTGTGATTTGGCACTATATCAATAAAACTGAATTTAATTGAATTGAACTTGTCAAGACTCCAGAAAATAACTTGGAATGAACTTGAACTGATCATAGAAAGGATTTCAACATGACTACATTACTGTCTATCAGAATTAGAACTTTTTTTTTTTGGACTAACTTCATTTTGATGGTTTTGATAAACTGAGTTTTATAATACCATGGTTATACTGGCTGGATCAACTCTATTAATCAACAACAAGCATAGCACATAAGTGTGAAATAATCTACTAAACTGAGTTGGACCAAAACATCTTAAGTTAGACCAACAGAACTAAATTAAACTGGCACAAGCAGGAGTAAATAAGCTAAATATCACCATCAATTAAGTTGGTTTGATCCAAGTAGATTATGTTGGGATAATATTTGCATAATGTTAAAATAAAATAATGCGAAAATTCTTTCCATGATTTTTTTTATGTCCATGTAAATTGTTTTTTTTTTGTGTGTGTGAATGTTGAGCTTATTTGAAATGATTTATATTCTGTTTAACGTTCAGCATCATATTCTCAAAATCATGTTTGTATTAGGTGTCCTGAGGAACAAATATATTCATTACTGAAGAAAAAAGTCAGCTGAACTTAAAGGCTTGAGCAAAATCTATAGGGAGGATTAAAATATGAATGAAATTCAGTTACAGTTAGCGAGACATGGCTCATTTGTTAAGATGATAAATCACTGAAGCTCGTTCACTTTCTAATGACAACTGTTTTCAGAGCAGTCACTGTTAACAGACACATCGGTAAGGTAAGCGACCCATGTTGTAGGTGACGTCAGACGCCGGAGATTTGGCGGAAAAAAAAACAAACGAATGGTAGCCTAGAATTTAACAAAGTTTCTTTAATCTTCAGTATTGCCAAATAAACTAACCAACTGTCATATAACTAACAACATCTGTCCTATCATCTCTAACACCCTGGAGGACAACGAGGAGAGTTTAGACGCTCTCCAAGAATACATCGACCGGTGCTTCGAAGATTTAGTAATGAAGAAGACCCAGAGCATGTCTTCCCCGGCCAAAACTGAGACGCTGTCATCTAAAAGATGTCGCCCGGCAGACTCCCCCGGCACAACATCGCCTGCCGGCAAAGATATCGTCGACATCCTGGAGTCAATCGATAAGCGATTGACCAGTTTTGATGCGAGGCTGTCCCTGGTAGAGATCTTACACCGGGAATTTCAATCTCTAAAAGAATCCCTGGAGTTCAGCCAGAAGCAGGTGGAAACACTTGCTGCAGAAAACGCCACGCTACGGGACTCGGTCAAATCTCTAACCGAAAATGTGACCAAATTAAACATAGAAAATAAAAAAATAAAAGAGACCGTTATGGATCTACAAGCCCGTAGCATGAGAGATAATCTTGTGTTTTCTGGTATTCCAGAGTCTGCCAGAGAGGACCCGGAAACGACCGTGAGAAGCTTTATTAAAACCCACCTGAAGCTGCCGGAGGACACGGTGAAAAACATAGGGTTTGAAAGAGTGCATCGCATCGGGGCTCCGAAGACAGGAAGCGGAAGACGGCGTCCTATTGTGGCCAAATTCGGCCACTTTAAGCAGAAGGAGCAGGTGAAGAGTCGCGGCAGAGAGCTGAAAGGAACGGACTTCAGCGTGAACGACCAGTTCCCCAGAGAGATCCTGGAACGACGCAGGGTCCTGTTCCCAGTCCGACGTAGTTTTATTCAGAAAGGCTCCCGGGCTGTCATCGCCGTGGACCGGCTCTACGTGGACGGACAGCTCTACCGCGACCCCGGCACCACTCCATGGCTGTATTGACCGCACACCAGATAAGAATCCGCTACGCTATTCTCTTCACTCACTCTCTTGTATTAACTTTTGCTTAACTATGTAATATCAGTTTGCTAATTTAGTATAACGTCACCGTCACTCTCCGCCAATGCTTTAATTGGAATGTGTCCGTTTTTATTTCTTTTACCCTTTTTCTCTCTCTTGTCGCTCACCTTGCTCTTTGGTTTCCTTGCTTCTCTTTTCTTTCACTATGTCGATCACCTGTTTCCCTATCCATCCACAAACGACACTGTCTATTTCTACATGCTCACTCTGCACGATCACGCGCACACATGCGTTTAAAGGCAACACATTTACAACAGCCACACAGCGCACACAGATATAGGACACACACACCCACACATTTGCTCATTTTAGTTATTATGCACACACATAGTCAGACCTATGGAGCTTCACGCTGCGCATTTTCTTCTCTTTATTTACAAAAAATATATATATATATGATGTGTTTCCATTTTCCTCACCCGTCTAAGCAAGACACACAGCGTATGTCATTAGCCACAAACACACAACTATGGGCACGCTAAGGTTTGTCTCATGGAATGTGCATGGAGCTGGCTCTAGGGAAAAAAGGATAAAAATACTTAACCAACTTAAAAAACTACAGGCAGACGTTGTTTTATTACAAGAAACCCACATGCCTGTCACAGGTTTGAATAAACTTAAAACACCTGAGTTTCCTAATGTGTTCTCAGCCTGTTATAATTCTAGACAAAGAGGAGTAGCAATTTTAATACATAAAAATATTAATTTCACAGTACTCGATACAGTTATAGATCCAGAGGGCAGATTCCTAATAGTCAAACTATCTATACTTAACCAAAAGCTAGGTATTGTAAGTGTATATGGTCCGAATGTTGATGACCCCTCATTCTTTCACGGTTTTTTCAGTGCACTCTCCGAACACTTAGATGGCACACTTGTTCTTGGAGGCGACCTCAACCTTGGACTAAATGAAGAAATGGATAGGCTCAATACAGCAGGAACTCAGCATAATTGGCAGTCCACAAATATAATCAAACAGTATATGAGCGACTTTGGTCTTTGCGATGCATGGCGCTCCCTCCACCCCAACAGTAAGGAATATTCTTTCTTCTCACATGTCCATCACTCCTACTCTCGTCTGGATTATTTTTTGGTCAGCAGCTCACTGCTGAGGGACATTTCAGACACTGAGATTCATCCTATAGCTGTCAGCGATCATGCTCCTGTATCTTTAACACTAATGCACAAGAATAATACTACGCCTAGTAAAAACTGGAGATTTAATACATCGCTGCTCAAAGATGAAGAGTTTATCAAATGGACTTCATATTTAGACTTTAATGACATTCCTGGAACATCAGCATCTGTCCTCTGGGAAGCAGGGAAAGCCGTGATGAGAGGTAAAATAATCTCTTTCTCATCAAATAAGAAGAAAGAAGAAAACAAAAATATTCAAGAACCAGAAAAAAACATCAAATCCTTAGAAAAAGCCTATGTATCACACCAAGATCAAGAAATATTAAACAAAATACGCCAAACAAAACTAGAATTAAATGAAATTATTAATAAAAAGACTAAATTCTTAGTACAAAGACTTCGCCTGCAAAATTATGAACACGGTAACAAATCCGGACAATTTCTTGCTAACCAGTTAAAAATCAATAAAGAAAAAACAACTATATGTGCCGTTAAAGATTTATCTGGGAATACAATATATGATCTTAAAAAAATAAACAAAATTTTTAGGGATTTCTATGAAACTTTATATACACCACAAATAAACCCATCTAAAAATGAAATTGATCAGTTTCTGGACAACATAACTCTTCCAAAATTATTAGACACCCAAGCAATGGCACTGGATTCGCCACTGACGCCAGGTGAACTCCAGGAAGCCCTGATAAGTATGCCCAATAATAAGGCTCCAGGTCCAGACGGCTTTCCTGCAGAATTCTACAAAGAATTCTGGACGATTCTAGCACCAGTGTTTTTACAGAATGTTGCAGGAAATCAAAGAAAATGGTAGACTACCACCAAATATGAACTCTGCAAATATCAGTCTCTTACTAAAACCAGGCAAAGACCCTGTATTTGCCTCAAGCTATCGTCCAATATCCCTTATTAATGTAGACCTTAAAATAATCTGCAAAGCTCTCTCAAAAAGATTAGAGAAAATAAGCCCCCTCTTAATTCATCCTGACCAAACTGGTTTCATAAAAGGTAGGCACTCATCAACAAACACACGTAGATTACTTAATTTGATAGACTACTCATGCAGTAAAAACATTGAAACCATAATATTGTCTCTTGATGCAGAAAAAGCGTTTGACAGAGTTAGCTGGAAATTTCTATTTGCAACTTTACACAAATTTGGTTTTGGAACCTCTTTCATAAGCTGGTTAAAAATATGATATAATTCCCCAACAGCTTGTGTCAGAACAAATGACCAGACATCCTCCAGCTTCTGTCTCCTGAGGGGCACCAGGCAGGGATGCCCACTCTCCCCTTCACTGTTTGTAATTTTTATTGAGTCATTAGCAGCAGCAATTAGACAGGCTACAACAATTAAGGGCATAAAATGCAAGAATGTAGAACATATAATCAGCCTTTATGCGGATGATGTGTTACTTTTTCTCCAAAACTCACAAACCAATCTCTCTGGGGTGATTGAACTGATAAACTCTTTCTCAAGAGTCTCAGATTATTCAATTAACTGGTCAAAATCTACAGTTCTTCCGATTAATTGCTCCTTCCATAATTCTTCTTCTACACCACTGCAATCTGGAAATATAAAATATTTAGATATTAATGTCTCTCCTAAGCTTTCAGAATTAACTAAATTAAACCACATCCCGCTTTTAAAGACAGTAGAAAGCGATCTGGCTAGATGGAAATCTTTACCCATATCACTCATGGGAAGGGTCGCCGCTATAAAAATGATGGTCTTGCCAAAAATAAACTATTTGTTTTCAATGATCCCAAATAAGCCATCACAAGATTGGTTCAGATCTCTAGACTCATCTATTTCTAAATTCCTTTGGAAAGACAAACCCCCACGTATCAGCTTAAAAACATTACAAAGGACCAAGGATAAAGGAGGATTAGATCTGCCTAACTTTAATCACTATTTTTTAGCCAACAGGCTTCAGTTCATCTCTAGATGGTTTAAACACACCTTCTTAGATGAGCCCTGGCTAGATGTAGAACAGGCACTATGTAATAATCTAGAAATTTCAGACCTACTATTTTTAAGCTCAAACATCAAATGACATGAATGTTTTAAAAGCATCAACATCAGCTCTTCTCTGACAGCATGGTGGGAGTTTCTAAAAATGACAGAGTCCTCATTAATCCCATGCAAACGTACACCTATCTGGAATAACCCTGACATATTACAAAACAATAATATGATTAATTTTCCAGAATGGAGTTGTAAAGGAATTAAATACTTAGAACATATATTAGAGGGAACAGAATTTATTCCATTTGACAGACTAGTTACACAATATGGGATCAACAAGAAAAGATTTTTAGAATATCAACAAATTAAATCCATAGTAAAAAAGAAATTTTACCTCAGTCAGGCTGAATTACAAACACCACCAAGTGCGGTACAATTTCTTAATCTTAAATCCCCCAAATTATTATCTAAAATATACAGAACACTTTCTAAAATAGATGAATCAATATCCCTTCCTATTGCAAAGTGGGAAGCAGATTTATCAGTAAGCTTAGACCAAAACTTCTGGTCTCAGGTTTGCTTAAAAACCTTTAAATTGATTAAAAATCCCAGTCTGCAATTAATACAAAACAAATTAGTACATAGAGTGCACTATACTGGTCATCGGATGTTCCAGATGGGCTTTACATCTTCCAACAACTGCTCACACTGTCAAGGCAATACACCAGACAATTACATCCACGCTCTTTGGTTCTGTCCACCAGTGCAGAAGTTTTGGCGTGAGATATGTGAAGACTTATCAAAGTGTCTGAAATGTAACATTCCAGCCTCTCCTTTAGTGTGCTTGCTGAGCAACTTGGATGAGGTCACTGCAGAAATAAACACAGCCCACATTGTTTTTACAGCCCTATGCATTGCCAAGAAAACGGTCCTCCTTAACTGGAAAAATAAAAATAATCTTAATTCTAATCAATATAAAAACCATCTAATAGATCACATTAGTCTTGATACAGCCTCTGCCACCACATTTGATCAATCCCTTTGGGCTCCTTTGATCGGCTTCATCACCTAGTGGGGGTGGGGGGTCATGGTTTGGTCCTGCCTTCGCTATTGTGGTTGATGTGGAGGTTGGGACGGGCTTAGGGCGCCTGGAGAACCCCTAGAGACGTTATCCCTGGAGGGCTCAACCCGGGGGGTTGTGGTCATAACCTGGTTAGTGGCTCTGGTCGCTCTTAGAGGGTGTTCTCCTCGTAGCTGTGTGCAGCGGGGCTGGGGGATGGTCTGTACTGGCGGACGTAGGTTACTGGCCTGGTGGCCTGGCTGCCCCTGAGTGGATCCGGGACAGGCGTGGGGGCTTGGGGTTCGGGGGTGCTTCGTCTCCATGATGGGGCTCTGGCTGGGCCTTGGGGGCTTCGGTCCTCGTCGGTGTGTCGCCGAGGTTGTGGGCGGGAGAGTGCACGGGGGCTCAGCCCTGGCGCAGGGGGCCTCTGGTGCATCGGCCTAACTGGGGGGCTCTTCAACTGGCAGGGAGGTTGTTCCATCCTTGCAGAAGTCCACTCTGCAGGTGGGGGAGAGACATAGGAGAGGTGGAGAATAAACCTAACCTGGGTGTCTGTTGTCTTGTGTAGTCTGGAGATGATTGAATGTTGGGGTGGGTACAGTTTCCTCTGCGGTGGGGTGGGGTGGGCTTCCCCAGGTCCTGTGGGGCTTGGCGGTGCTGCTGCCGTAGGCCCCGGTCTGGATGGGCCTGGGCTCCCTTGCCTTGGTGGGTACCAGAGGACGGGGGTGCCTACTGGGGTCAGCGGGGGAGCTGGCCCTAAGGAGGGGCATCTTGCCCCTCCCTTCTTTTCCTCCCCATCCCTGGCTGCCTCCCTCTTCCCACTCCACCACACCCACCCACACAGGTAGGGCCTTGGGGTGCGGGTGTGTCACCAGGGTGCAGGGGAGGCATTCCCCCCCCTCTGTCCCCTTCTGGCCACCTGTGCCTCAATTTTATTCCACAACTTAGACATCCACATTATTCACACTGTCATAACACACACATATATATAGGGCCTTGAGGGTGACCACGTTAACGGCGTCCAGTGGACGGTCTGTGTGTTCAACCCTACCTCTGGCGCCGGTGCCCACCTCTCAATTTTAAATCCATGTAGACATTGAGGGTTCTCGGGAGGGGCCGTGCTAACACCTGCTGCTCTCTGGCAGCAGCACCATGCCCTCCCTTGTTTTAAATGCACTTTAGAACAACACGCAGCAACACTACACATGAGCGGGAGGAGGGAGGTATGGGGTCTTCACACACCCCCGTTCTCTACTAGCCATCGGGGCGGGGGACTGGGAGGAGGTGTTGGCTGTCCGATTGGCCTCCCTGCTGCTGCGGAGCCTGGGGCGGTCTGCTTGCCTCCACCCCGGGGGAAAGGGTCACATCTCTTGGGTCTGGGTGCCTTTTCCCCCTCTGGGGGCGAGGGTACCTGGACCCGGGGTATAGAGTATGTTTGTGGAGTGTGATTGTGTGTACATGTCCATGTATGTCTATCCCTACGTTGGGTGAGTGCTGAGTGTTTGTATATGTGTGCATGAGGGTGGGAAAGCATGTTTGTGTCTGTGTGTGCCTGTTTGTCTGTGTCTATATGTCAGGTCGGGTCTTAGACTCCACCTCCCTGGGAACTCCCAGGCCCTCCAAAGTGTGGAGGCCTATCTCCCCTCACCGCACTCCCTGCCGGTAACTGATGCCCTCAGGGGTTGGTGCATTGGTGGTTCTTGGTGTCCGGGGCTGGGCGCTCAGGTATGCACCAGCTCACTCCCGGTGGCTACTTGGCGGGGCCTGGTGCCTGTCGCTCGGTCAGGCCTCTTCCGGGGCGTAGGGGGCCCTCGGGCCTCTGGGCCTGCAGCTCGGTTCACTCTGGCACAGCTGGCTGCCAGCAGAGCTGGCGGGCACGCCGGTGCAGCCCCCTCTGGCTTCTGCTCCGTGGCTACTGGGTGACCCCTCGTCTGGGGATCTCCTCAGCCCTTCCCAGGAGGGTGGCACGGATGCCCCTCCAGTGGTACTCCTTGGGCTCTCGCACTCTGGGGCCTCTGGATGTCTGGAGCCTGGATCTCCTCCATGCCTGCTTCATGCCCTGGGGGACGGGGCTATGGCCCTCCACACCCTCTAGCAGACCGTTACATGGAGAAACCTTTTGAATACAAGCGCGCTGATCCACACAGGTGTGCACACGGCTGTTCACTGTTCGTAGACATAAACTACACCTTTCTTGGCTGCTACTTCAAAGCACATTGTGCGCTGTCTGTCCTGCGTGCTGCACAACAACATTCAATATTTAGTATTTACTGCTGTTCACACTTAGCTAGATTAACGGGATGGTGTTGTGTTTAGTATGTTGCTTTGTTTTGTTGTTTTTTTTGCTTGTTTTCTCTTCTTTTTCTCTCAACAGGTGATCCAGGAGATTTTTTTTTTCTCTTTGTCTTTGTAAGTGCCCTTTCTCACTGTCCCTCTTCCCTTCTGTTTTTCTTTTCCTTCCTCTCTTTCTTTCTCCCTTTCCTATCCCCCAATCATGTCTGTCCCATCTGTAACAACTGAAAATAAAATAAATAATAACAACAAAGGTTGATCAAATGGACCAATACGGCAATGCCATGATGATCCATTTGGTATCCTTGTTGGTCTTCAGACAACAATTCTGACGGCTAAAGAACCAAATGGGACAGGCAAAAAAAAAACAAAAAACAAAAAAAAACCAGACACATCGGTTATACAGAGACAGCTCGAGTATCCTAAGAGCGCAATAGAAGGGCAGCTTTCAGTTACAATAGCCAACTGTGGCTACACCATGGCAGTAATGGAAAGGATGGATGCAAAAAGGTGATGAGCTTTATGGCAGCACTGTCTCATATCACAGGAGAGAGAGATTGGTTCTGGGTCCTTGACCCAGCTTTTTGAGTTTAGTTTGTATTTGATTCATTCTTTGTGTTGTAATGATTTAGTTTTATACAGTTTAGTATTGAGTTTACTCCTTTTTATGTTGCTGAGTTTATTTGTAATTTCTGGTTTATGTTGTTTTATACGTTCCCTTTGTGCCCTCGTCTACGTGTCCGTGTGTAGTTGTGTGTCTTTTGCTTCCTCGCACTCTGGGTCCTAGTTGTGTCCTTATGTTCCCACGCTCCCCTCCTTGTGTTTCATTTCTTGTCTCTCCTGTCTGTCATTTGCATCTGTGTCTGTTTTATTCCCAACCCCAGGGTCAAGCCACATGTCTTTGTGTATCAGTGTGTTTCCTGTTTTATTTTGACAGTCTTGCGTCCTGTGTTTGGTGTGTTCAGTTTTGCTTCCTCCCTATCTCGTCACGTCTGATTTGTTCCTGCTGTGTTCTCTGTGTTTCCACTTCCCTTGTCACCCTTCTGTGTATATGTTAGGGGTGTCCACATTCATAGGTGCATCCTCCTGAGGACCCGGCCTTCGCGGTCTACGTGGGCCGGGTCCTCAGAAGGTCGGGTAGGCCGGAAGTAAACGGCTGGAGAAATTGGACGGTCTAGCCTTCTGATTAGCGTCACTGCTGTCTCGGTGGAGTTTTATAAACTCGGCCGTCTGCTCCTTGCTATCTAAAATATAACAGGACACTGGCGTAAATTCTCGACCGTCTCACACTTCTGTTTAATCAGTTTTCTGTTTGACATTTATTCAGCTGTGTGAAAACCAAGGAGGAACCCACCCGGGGGATTAATAAAGTTTTATTTTATCTAATCTAATCTAATAACTCTAATCTCAGCCAAACCGATTTACTCACGAACAAATAAAACACTGAAAAAAGCCAAACAATAACATTTTAGGTTATCTAAGTGACTTGGTAAATGGTACCATGGTAAATAGTAAATGGACTGGTTCTTATATTGCGCTTTCCTACTCTACATGAGCACTCAAAGCACTTTATACAACTAATTCATTCACCCAGTCATGCCCATTCACACAAGCACTTTTCCAAAACAGTTTAGTGCTTATTGTCTGACATTCATACAGTTTCACACTCCGATGCATGCATCGGAAATAAAATAATAAAATAATAAAGATCAAATAAACTATGGCAATCAAGTGGACCAGTATGGCAAAGTGGTAATGATCCAGTTGGGAACATAAATCTGTCGGACATTTGTCTTGGCCTTCAGACAATAATTCTGATTGTTACAGTGCCGGACGGGACGGGCCAAAGAAAAAAAAAAAGAAATCTTTATCGGGGTCACCTGTATATCTCTGTCAGAGAAATGGGATGTCTCAATAAACCTGGAAAGGTCAAACGTAGCTGATAAAGTATGTTATATGCTCTATTTTATAACGACACATATCACTCAAGAATATGTTGGATGTCACATGTGCTGCATGTTTGCGTCACCTCTGTTATATTTGTCTTTAGCTCGACTGTCTGGTTAAGAATTAATACTAAAGTAAGTCCAGTACGCCAGCCAAGGTATTCAGACTCAGACCAGAAAATGTAAAAGCCTTTAAGCACCAGCCGCTATTTGAATATATGCTATTTTAACTTGAGTAGTAGCAGAACAGACATTCAATTCAATTCAATTCAATTCAATTCAGTTTTATTTATATAGCACCAAATCACGACAGCAGTCGCCTCAAGACGCTTTAATTGTACAGTAGATACAGAGAAAAACCCAACAATCATATGACCCCCTATGAGCAGAACTTTGGCGACAGTGGGAAGGAAAAACTCCCTTTTAACAGGAAGAAACCTCCAGCAGAACCAGGCTCAGGGAGGGGCGGGGCCATCTGCTGTGATTGGTTGGGGTGAGAGAAGGAAGACAGGATAAAGACATGCTGTGGAAGAGAGACAGAGATTAATAACAGATATGATTCAATGCAGAGAGGTCTATTAACACATAGTGAGTGAGAAAGGTGACTGGAAAGGAAAAACTCAATGCATCATGGGAATCCCCGGCAGCCTACGTCTATTGCAGCATAACTAAGGGAGGATTCAGGGTCACCTGGTCCAGCCCTAACTATATGCTTTAGCAAAAAGGAAAGTTTGAAGCCTAATCTTGAAAGTAGAGATAGTGTCTGTCTCCTGAATCCAAACTGGAAGCTGGTTCCACAGAAGAGGGGCCTGAAAACTGAAGGCTCTGCCTCCCATTCTACTTTTAAATACTCTAGGAACAACAAGTAAGCCTGCAGTGTGAGAGCCAAGTGCTCTAATAGGGTGATATGGTACTACAAGGTCATTAAGATAAGATGGGGCCTGATTATTTAAGACCTTGTATGTGAGGAGCAGGATTTTGAATTCTGGATTTAACAGGGCCTCTCCATGAATCGCTACCTTATCGTGGTGGAGGGGATTGTGTGTCCCAGGGATCCCAGGGGCTATGTTGTCTGGGGGCTTTTGCCCCCTGGTAAGGTCTCCCGTGGGAAATTGGTACTGGGTGATGGACAAGACAAAGAGCGATTGAGAAGACCCTTATGAGAAAAACATTGAGGGAACATTTACCCTGCCCGGGATTGGGTTACCGGGGCCCCGCCCTGGAGCCAGGCCCGGGGAGGGTGCCCGAGGGTGAGCGTCTGGTGGCCGGGCCTTAGTCTATGGGGCCCGGCCGGGCACAGCCCAAAAAGGGGACATGGGCCCATCCTCCCGCAGGCCGACCACCCGCAGGAGGCGCAGTAGGGGTCGGGTGCATTGTGTGCCGGGCGGCGGCCAGGAGCGGAGGCCCTGGAGGACTGATCCCCGGCTACCAAGACTGGCAATTGGGTCATTCTGCACTCCAGATGTGTTAATTGTGTTAAAAAAAATTTTAATCGCGTTGACCGTGATGGCGGATTAATTTGCGTTAACACGTTAATTTTGGCAGCACTAATTTTTATACTTTATACACTCTTATACACTAACCCTAACCCTCATGAGAGGATCTACACATTTACACCTCCTCTGGGTTCTATATTCAAGCTTTAGATCTACTCACTGTAGGAACTCACAACCAAAGGACCAGAGCAGCTGATCAGAAATAAACATTAGAAACTTTCAATTCAGTTTTATTTATATGTTCCAAAATCGCAACAGTTGCCTCAAGGTTCTCAATATTATAAGTCAAAAACCCTACAATAATACACCATTACATTACTTAACACCAAACGGTGACCTCCAGGAGAGGGGGGAAAGGCAATGTGGAAGTGCTATTAGTCATTTATTAGCTTTTTACTAAGCATCTATAAGTTGCATTGATGCAGCCTGCTAACTCCACTTGCTAGTGTTAGCTGCTAGCAATAAACAAACAGTATGAAAGTGCCCATGATCAGTGTTGGGAAAGTTACTTTGAAAAAGTAATTAATTATAGTTACTAGTTAGTTCTTCAAAAAAGTAACTGAGTTAGTAACTGAGTTACAATATTCTAAAAGCAATTAATTACTTGAAAAGTAACTACTGCGTTACTTTAAAAGAAAATGTTTAACCCTCTGGGGTCCAGGGTATGATTGGCCATTTTTAACTACTTTTGATTTTCCCTCCACATTTTACCTTTAAAAACTATTTACTTTGCCTTGTTTGGTATTATTCTTTTCAGCACAACCTCACGTGTCTGAATTTACAGTTATGTTTTCATTTTGACATACTGTATTAACACAATTGATCTAAAATCAGACAAAAAACATAAAATCAGAGTAGAAAAAGTTACATTTTTTACTGTAACAACCACAAACATGTTTATTGAATCATATTTCATAACTTTAAATGCAAATATAAATTGTCAATTGTCAACAAAGTTATTTGCATCCATTTACCTTTTACCCTTTTTTTTAATAAGCATTTCAAACTATTTACAGAACAATCAGCTGTTCTGCATTCAATAAGATGCCACACAAATTATTTGTGCCACTCAAAAACATAATTTCTGTCCACTATAAAGGAGAACATCACAGCCTGATACCTGCAGGTCTGACAGCAGCAGGTGTATCACTCCTGTTTCTACCTGGGGACAGCAGTCGCCTCATTGTTCTGACACACAACACAAAACTACCCACAACACTACACACTAACTACACAAGACAACACATGAACTACACACTCCAAACACGCTAAACGTCACAAATCTCTCACATCTCAAAACTCGCTCTCTCTCTTCTTCTGCAGTCTTTCTCTCTCTCTCTCTCTCTCTCTCTCTCTCGCCATCACTCCTAAAACGTCCCCTGGTTTGTTTGTTTTTTTGCTCATAAGCAGAGAGTGCTCGCTGCGCTGTCCTTAGACAGTAAACGTGACGAAACTATTCAGGAAAACGCGCGTATATCTTGTTTATCATGACTCTGGTTTTACGTGGCCTATCAACACAGTTTATAAACTGGTATATATCACCTTGTTGCTTTGTCTTGAAGTGGTCATGTGATCGGCTTACCACGACTACTTTATTCTTCCTCAGTCAAACAGCAGCACTCATGCGATTGTTTTGCCTCCTTAGCTCCAGGTGTTGTGCTAGACAGTGATCGTGATTGCCGTCCGCGGGAGCGCGCAGCTGCTTAAAGCTGTAGCGTCCAGATTACTTACAGCTACTTCCTGCAGCTGATATAAGATGCGGTAAGCTGAACACAGCTTCAACCGTCTGTTTGTTGAAAAATAGTAACGGACCGCATTTTCTTGTTAGTAACTGTAACGGTGTTGTAACGATAGGAATAGTAATTAGATTACTCGTTACTGAAAAAAGTAACGCCGTTAGTAACGCCATTACTTGTAATGCCGTTACATCACTGCCCATGATGCACCATCACATTCTGAATGTAAATAGTGTGGAGTCAGTGAAACTGTATGTGTGTGGCTATTTTCTCATTTATATAGTCTGTGCTTCCCACATCCTTTAAATATAAGTAGTGCAGTGTAACTACATTAAGTGTGAACTGTATCACTTTTCAGAGCAATCTCCCTTTGAACGGCATGAAAAGCAAAGTAATACAGACTTGATACTGAACATAGTTTCAGCAGGTTTTTTAATATATAAAGTGAAAATGTTAGCTTGTACTCCATGTTAGCGTACACATGGTTTGTCGTTAAAGAACTGAAACTGCAAAAAGAGTGGCATGAAACAAAGTAAAAATCACCCCAAGTTGAAGCGACATGTGTCATTTTAGGAACGTTTAATTTTTGAACAGAAAGGAGTAAGGAGTACATTTCACTAAATGCACTTACAGAGCAATATCGCCGGGCTGCACTGATCTGACATGAGATTATACTGGAAATCAGATACACAGAGCAGGAATAGTGAATATCAGAAATACAGGTAGATAAAAGAGTGTGTGTGTGAGACAGAGAGATGCTGTCAGCATGGCTGCACAATGAAACCAGCTTTAACCAGCTATCAGGTTAAATATAGCAGGGCTCTTCAGAGATAAAAAAATATTCCTCACAGTATTTCTTTTAAGCACATCCATGCATGTCATTGTAAAGCATCCATGACACACTTCAAATGGCACTTCAACAAAGAACAGAAAGAAAAAGAAAATCGAGCGAGTTGCGTACTTTCATTGACACAGCAGGTATCAGGAGTCGTCGAGGTTCAGACCGTGGAGCCAGAACAGCCGAGAACATGTGCTGAGCCGATTCTTCTTTGGGCTGCGTTTGATATTCATCAGGAATTTGCACATTACACCAGAGAAGTACAAAACCAAATCCCGGTGGATCATAATCACGAAACAAAACATAGCTGAAATTATATTTCTGTACATGGAAACGCACAAGAAATGTTGTCTCTTCATAAGCAGACATGGAACAAATATAAAAACAGATCATCTGGCACTACAAACACTTGGCATCTGTCAAATCATGAAGCAACAGAAGAGTGAAAATAAACAAGGTTTTGTTGACAGGCAACGTCCTCACAGAGACAGCACAGTCAGGAGTCCCACACTCACCTGCAGCAGTACAGTACTAGTACAGTACTAGTACAGTACTAGTACAGTAGCAGTACAGTAGCAGTACAGTAGTAGTTTTAGTTCCAATCAGTGCTTGATTCAAGGTCTATTATTAAGTGAACCAAGAGTTTACTCTACCTATCTGACTCATTGTCTCTAGAGGACCATTCCCATGTCTGATTGTTAACCAACATATAAAGTGCTTTCAAAAGATAACATATTCAATTCATATCTATACAATAAATCAATAATTAGAGGATATTATGTGTAGGAATTAAAGAGAGGAAGGGTTAAAAACGGTCTATTCAGGCACGAACAGAGACTCTTTCTCCTTCTCTGTTCCGTTTCTCCAAGGCTTTTTTTTCCTTACAGTTTTTTTACTTCTTGAAGGGCGTCAGTCTGCCAATGTTGTGCCAGAAGGTGGAGGTCTTGCGCTTGGGCTCAGCCAGCATAAAGACCTGCTGCTGGGGCAAAGCAGAGGGGAGAGAGGGGTGTTTCTGCCTCAGGAGGAAGTCATAATAAGGTCTGGACACCGCTGAGGAGAAGACAAAAAACAGATCATTACTTATAATACAATAATAATACATTTTATTTATAGGTGCCCTTAAGACAGGATGTCCTAAAAACTCCCTGAAAAGCCTTCAATTAATCCAAAATGCTGCAGCAAGAGTCCTGACAGGGACTAGAAAGAGAGAGCAGATTTCTCCTGTATTGGCTTCCCTTCATTGGCTCCCTGTTAAATCCAGAATTCAAAATCCTGCTCCTCACATACAAGGTCTTAAATAATCAGGCCCCATCTTATCTTAATGACCTTGTAGTACCATATCACCCTATTAGAGCACTTGGCTCTCACACTGCAGGCTTACTTGTTGTTCCTAGAGTATTTAAAAGTAGAATGGGAGGGAGAGCCTTCAGTTTTCAGGCCCCTCTTCTGTGGAACCAGCTTCCAGTTTGGATTCGCGAGACAGACACTATCTCTACTTTCAAGATTAGGCTTCAAACTTTCCTTTTTGCTAAAGCATATAGTTAGGGCTGGACCAGGTGACCCTGAATCCTCCCTTAGTTATGCTGCAATAGACGTAGGCTGCTGGGGGATTCCCATGATGCATTGAGTTTTTCCTTTCCAGTCACCTTTCTCACTCACTATGTGTTAATAGACCTCTCTGCATCGAATCATATCTGTTATTAATCTCTGTCTCTCTTCCACAGCATGTCTTTATCCTGTTTTCCTTCTCTCACCCCAACCAATCACAGCAGATGGCCCCGCCCCTCCCTGAGCCTGGTTCTGCCGGAGGTTTCTTCCTGTTAAAAGGGAGTTTTTCCTCCCCACTGTCGCCAAAGTGTTTGCTCATAGGGGGTCATATGATTGTTGGGTTTTTCTCTGTATGTATTATTGTGCGATCTACTGTACAATATAAAGCGCCTTGAGGCGACTTCTGTTGTGATTTGGCGCTATATAAATAAAATTGAATTGAATTGAAAGACCCTCAAGGTCACCTTACAATAGCACAAGAACAATAGCAACAATATAACATAATACAATACAATACAATACATGGCAAAATTAAATCTAGACATAAGAGAAAAAAAAGCATGAAAGTATAAAAGCAAGTATAAAAGCTGAGCAACGTAAAAATGGACTAAGACCGAATCAATTGTATGCAATTTTGAATAGATTGGTTTTGAGACGTGATTTAAAAGTGGTGAGAGAGTTCATGATCTGGTGGAAGTGCATCCAAAGTCTTGGAGCAGAACAGCTAAAGGCTCTGAGTCCCATGGTAGTCAGGCGAGCAGGTGGATTTATGAGGCAGACCGTAGAGAAGAGAATTACAGTAATCTAAACGGGATGTGACAAGAGCATTGACAAGTATGGCGGTACTGTTTGGAGTGAGTGAGGGATGAAGGCGGTTAATATTACGAAGATGAAAATAGGATATGCATTAGGAAACAAGGAAGGGTTTCATTATGAGGGTCTGAGATTGCATTTGTTGTTTAAATCTAACTCGGTAAAAGTTCAGTATAAACCAAACCAAGTGAGCGGCTATGAATGACAGGGAGACTTCTACAAAGAGCCAAACAGGTGAAACAGGAAAAATATTAGATATACACATAATCTGTTGACATACGCACATGGCAGCAGATCACAAAGTGTGTACTGCCAGACATTTCGATTCGTTATCATCTGTGGGCCACTTTTTTACCCCTCAGTTGCACTGGTGTCCACTGCAGTCATGTAGGTAGAGCAGGTCATTTACTAATTGGAAGGTTTAATCCTTGGCTACTCCCATCTCCAGTCTGCACAGTATCCTTGGGGAAGATATTGAACCCCGAGTTACTCTACGATAAATTGATTGGTGCATACCTTTGGGTTTCCCAGCTGGATGGCTTTTGCCAGCATTCAACATGGCCTGTTTCTTCTGGACCTCTGTGAGAGTGAACCCTGACAAAAAGAAAAGAAAAACAAAAGCTTTATTCGTATGGACATCAGATCGACAGCATTCCAATCAGCTGACTGAAAATGTCCTTGACAAAATGAATTTAAAAATCAGAATTCTGTGAAAGTTTACAGAGTCTGTATCTGTTTAATGCATGTGCCACGACAGTGCTACAACAAACTTGGATTGCCACCATTATTATCATCCAAATGTTATTAGCATCCATTCATATGAAGACGAACTGAGCACATGTCTGACCTGTCTCGCGGTCTTGCTGGACCTGCCTCCTCTCATCAGTAAAGGCTCGGAGCCAGCGCTCTTTCTGCTCAGGCTTCTTAGCACATAGGAGGTGGACTTCATCACCAGCTAGCGAGCGCAGTTTCAGAGCATTTTTTACACTGATGTTGAAGTCTTTCTCCTTACCATCCTCCAGATCTATTACTTCCATGTGGTCCATGTCAATCCGGCCCTTGTAGTAAAGCATGTCTCGGCGCAGGAGGTCCTGCAAAAATAATGGACAGCAGATTTAAAGAAGGATTTGTTTTGAACAAGAGTAAAAAGAAAAGTAAACGAAAGCCAAAAGGTTTCTTTTGTTTTGTTTTTTTTGTTTAGCACTGTGTCACCTCAACAGTTCTCAACAGCCCGAGAGAAAACCCTAACAATCACATCACCCCCTATGAGCAACCACTTGGCAACAGCAGAAAGGACAAACTCCCTTTTAACAGGAAGAAACCTCTGACAGAATCAGGCTCAGGAAGGAGCAGCCAACTGCTGTGACCTGTTAGGAGTAAGAGGAGGGAGACTGGTTCACTTCCACAGCATGTCTTTAGTCCTGAGGTAAATAATAACAAATGATTGAATGTTCAATGGTTGATTCTGTTCATCTGGATGTAGTGTTTTCAGTGGGAGAAACGTTTCGTCACTCATCCAGGTGACGTCTTCAGTCTCAGCTGACTGCAGGTTTCAATCTTATAAACAGTACATTTGCATAATGACTGAAACCAGCCCAGTGAAGGAACAATGGGCTGGGAGGTCAGTTCCTTCATCATAATTATGCAAATTCTCATGACCATTGATCAATAATCACTGATCAAAGCCCACTGATCAATGGCCATGAGTACCATAGTCAGCAGTTGTCCTTCTCTCCTGGATCAGCTGGATCTTTCATTAGGCGTCTTCCCAGCTTTGACAAATGTCCAGCTGGGATAACCACATTTACTCAGGGCCTTTTTCCCACTTTGGCAAGGACTGCCTAAAGCTTGTTCATCAGTATGAGCAAACACCACATAAGATGGCGGATTACAGGAACCACCTGAGATTCAGCCTCAGATGCAGACAAAACAGGATTACTCCTAAAAGTCTGCAAATGAGCTCTTCAGTTAAAGGCTTCCGGGCAACAAAAATCCTCCAGAAGGCACAGCATCAGCTGCTTAATGAATGGGTGAGGCAAACAAATTTTACCATCGACGTGCTAAAATCTCAAGAGGAGTGGCTCAGACAGAGACTTAAGATGCTTCTAGATGAGAATTCTCTAAAAACGTTGTTTGACTTTACTGAGAAGGCTCGTCTAGCACAGCACAAGAAGTCTAAGACCAGGCAACAAAGGAAGTTTGACTTACTTGTTGTACGTTGGAAACCACCGCAAAATACGGAGAGTGTCCTCAGTGGCCAGAAGAGACAAGGATGCGACACCGAGGATGTGGACAACTGGGTGAAGAATTTGTCTGACAGACAGCTCACCCAAACAGAGAAAAACATCCTTGCTAAAGGGTTGAATTTTGCTGTCACACCGAGACAAATCCCGCTAGTGGAGCTGATCACAGCCACAGAAACAGCAATTCGTAACAACAATATTGCAGAAGTGGAAGCAGAGCAACTACGGACAAAAGTTTCGGCCTGTCTCAGCAATGCAAAGCCCCCAGCATCCAACATCACCATGGAGGAGAGGAAGGCACTCACATCACTTAGTGATGACAACAACATTATCATCCTTCTGACAGACAAGGGTAGGTGCACAGTATTGCTAAACCAGAAAGACTATCATGAGAAAATCTTGTCACTGCTCAGTGATGAAAATACTTATGAGCCCCTAAAAGGAGACCCAGGAAGTGGCTACAGGAAGAGGGTGATAGACTGTCTGAAGCAGTTAGAACAAGACAAGGCTATTGACCGGACCTCATACCACAGGCTGTACCCAGGGGAGTCTACACCAAGTCTGTATGGTTTACCGAAGATACATAAACAGGGTGCACCTTTAAGACCGATTGTCTGCATGATCAACTCTGTCACCTATAACATCTCCAAGTTTCTGGCTTCGATCCTCAACCCGCTGGTGGGCAGCTCTGAACACCACATCCAGAACACCCTGGATTTTGTTGAGAAGGTGAGAGATGTCATTATGGAGGCAGATGAAACCATGGTCTCGTACGACGTTACATCTCTCTTCACTTGCATCCCAGTCACGGAAGCGTTGGAGGTAGTCCGTAAGAGATTACAGGATGACCCCAACCTCAGCAACAGGACCACTCTCAGCATCCACCAAGTGTGTTTGCTCTTAACTGTGTCTTCATTCCACCTACTTCACATACAAGGGTCAGTTCTACAGGCAGAAACATGGGTGTGCCATGGGCTCCCCAGTTTCACCCATCGTGGCCAATTTGTACATGGAAGAAGTGGAAAAGAGGGCTTTGCTATCCTACCCTGGAACACCACCAAGCCATTGGTTCAGATATGTGGATGACACCTGGGTGAAAATCAAATCTCAGGACGTACCACATTTCACGGATCACATTAACTCAGTGGACCGACACATCGAATTCACCAGAGAGGATATGAAAAGTGGCAGGTTAGCTTTCTTAGACTGTGAGATCTCCATCAGTAATGGGGGACATCTAAAAGCTGACGTGTACCGTAAACCTACACATACGGATCAGTATCTAAGGTTTGACTCTCATCATCCACTGGAGCACAAACTGGGTGTCATCAGGACGCTACAACACAGAGCGAACACCATCCCCACTGACACAGCAGCCAGGGAGGCAGAAGAACATCACATCAAGAAGGCCCTGAGTAAATGTGGTTATCCCAGCTGGACTTTTGTCAAAGCTGGAAAGGCACCTAAAGAAAGCTCCAGCCGATCCAGGAGAGAAGGACAACCGCTGTCCAAGCGAAAACCTGTAGTGATCCCATATGTGTCAGGAGTATCGGAACAGTTGAGACGCATTTTTTCTAAACACCGGGTCTCTGTGGCTTTTAAACCCCAAAACATGCTGCGCCAAAAACTGGTCCACCCCAAGGATCGGGTCCCCCGACACAAACAGAGTAACATAGTGTACGCTGTTAAGTGCAGGAGGATTGCCAGGATTTATACATCGGGGAAACCAAACAACCTCTGGCTAAGAGGATGGCACAACACAGAAGAGCTACCTCGTCAGGCCAGGACTCTGCAGTCTATTTACACCTACAGGCCAGTGGACACTCTTTCAATGATGAGGATGTACACATCCTGGACAGGGAGGAACGCTGGTTTGAGCGCGGAGTCAAGGAGGCCATTTACGTGAAAAGGGAAAGACCATCTCTGAATCGAGGAGGGGGCCTAAGGGTACATCTGTCACCATCTTACAATGCTGTGATTGCAGCCATTCCCCAACTCTCTGTGAATGATACTCATGGCCATTGATCAGTGGTTGTTGATCAATGGTCATGAGAATTTGCATAATCATGATGAAGGAACTGACCTCCCAGCCCATTGTTCATCAGTGGGCTGGTTTCAGTCATTATGCAAATGTACTGTTTATAAGATTGAAACCTGCAGTCAGCTGAGACTGAAGAAGTTACTTGGATGAGTGACGAAACGTTTCTCCCACAAAACGCTACGTCCAGATGAACAGAATCAACTTTTGGAGATTTACTTACCTGGATGATTGAGAATGCATCAAGACGTAATGACTGAAAGCAAAGTGGTGTATAAACAGGGGAGTGAAAAGGAAATGTTCATAGCATCATGGAGAGCCTTAGCAGTAGCCTGAGCCTATTGCTGCATATTTAAGAGAGAGGCTGGATCAAGTGACCCGAAACAAACTTTATAAAGCTTTATAAAAAAAAAAGAAAAGTGAAAAGTACAAAGAGGGTCTGCCTCCTGAATCCAAACTGGGTGCTGGTTAATATAGGAGAGGGACCTGACAGCTAAAAGCTCTGCTTTCAGACTTGTGGCGCCTTGTGGCTCCTAGAGTAGAATAGGAAACAAAGTGCTCATTTGGGGTGATATATGGTCAAATTTGGTGTTTAAGACTAGATGGGGCTTGATTATTCAAGACTTTGTATATGAGGAGTAATTTAACTTTGACTCTTGATTTAATAGCTAAAAATATGGTCTCTTTAGTCCATGTCAGAAATCTCACTGCAGGATTTTTGATCAGTGCAACCTGAAAAATAAAGTATTACAATAGTCTGGCCTAGATGTCATAACTGCATGAAATGTTTTTTTAACATCACTCTGAGATAGGATGATTCTAATTTTAGAGGTACTGTGCAAATGTAAGAAAGAAGTCCTTACTATTTGCTTAATAATGTGCATTACAGGATATAATCTGGACGGCATTATCTTGGCCTCCAGTAACCAGGATAAGTATCTGGTTAGACACGTGATGTAGATTGGACTCAATACACAGGGCTCAGGAGAAAAGTTTACAAGACAAAGTCAGAAGCAAAGCAAAGGGATTTCCAGTTAGCGAGGCCCATGGCTCCACCACAGTACTTTCTTTCCTCAGCAATCTCTCTTTCAGTAACTCTCTGAGATCCATTTGCAGGTCTCTGCTGCCGAGTGAGCCAACACAGGAGGACTGGAGGATCATGGCATCACATTTCTATGATTTTTAGGGCAGAATATAAAAACTTCGGCATAATCTGAATTTAGAAAGAGATAATTAGAGGTCGTCCAGCCTACAGTTTAACGAATTTGTGAGCTAACCGCTCACGCCTCCACCCACTCACTCCACTAATTGACTCCGGCGCTGAACAGAGTTTTATTGACTTTTCCCTTGCTAAGAAACTAGGCTTAACTGTTGAGCCACTGCCTCATGCTCTATGAACCTCCTCCCTGAATGGTCAGCGTTTACCAGACGTCACCCACATTACTGAACTGGTAACATCATTCCAGAAATCATTCTGAGTTAATCAGTTTGTTTGTTTTTAAGACTCCACTAACCCATCTGGTTCTTGGCTATCCCTGGCTGTTACAACACAACCCCACTCACTGACTGGAGAAATGGCTGCATTTCTGGATGGAGGGAGGAATGCCACATGACATGCCTAAGATAATGATAATAATAATAATGGATTGCATTTATATAGCGCTTTTCTAGGCACCCAAAGCGCTTTACAATTCCACTATTCATTCACTCTCACATTCACACACTGGTGGAGGCAAGCTACAGTTGTAGCCACAGCTGCCCTGGGGCAGACTGACAGAAGCGAGGCTGCCATATCGCGCCATCGGCCCCTCTGGCCAACACCAGTAGGCGGTAGGTGAAGTGTCTTGCCCAAGGACACAACGACCAGGACAGAGATGGTAAATGGACTAATTCTTATATAGCGCTTTTCTACTCTCCCGGAGTACTCAAAGCGCCGTATACAACATGCCTCATTCACCCATTCACACCCACTCATGCAAGCACTTCTAAACGCAAGTGCAAACTAATCTACATTCACACACACAGTCACACTCCGATGAACGCATCGGTTAGTATCTTGCCCAAGGACACTTGACATGCAGACTGGGGAAGCCTAGGATCGAACCACCAACCTTCCGATCAGTAGCTGATCTGCTCTACCACCTGAGCCACAGCCACCCCGAGAGAGCAGGGGGATCGAACTGGCAACCTTCCGGTTACAGATGAGCTTCCCAACCCCCTGAGCTACGGTCGCCCAGATCTGCCACCTCCGTCTGTCCTCTTTCCAGCATCACCTCCGCCAACACCTCCGAAGCTAGCTGCTGTTCCTTCGGTTTATCATGAACTGGCTGAGGTATTTAATAAGGATTGTGCCTCCTCACAGGCCCAATGATTGCGCTATTGACTTGCTATCTGGGCACCATTGCCAACCAGTCGACTCTAAAGCCAGTCCCAGCCAGAAAGGGAGGCCATGGAGGAATACATTACCAACTCACTTGTTGCTTGGATAATTCGGCCATCTTCCTCTCCTTTAGGGGCAGGATTTTTCTTCGTGGAAAAGAAAGACAAGTCTGTAAGACCTTGCATTAATTATCGAGGTTTGAACACAATAACTGTTAACAAATACCCGTTGCCTTTGTTGACTTCTATGTTTGAGCTTCTCCAAGGAATGACAATCTTCAGTAAACTGGACCTCCGGAATGCGTACCATTTGTTTCGCAAAAAGGGAGGGGAACGAGTGGAAGATGGCCTTCAACACTCATTTGGGGCAATTTGAGTATCTCGTCATGCTGTTTGGGTTAACAAATGTTCTGGCAGTCTTCCAGGCCATCGTTAATGACATTCTCAGAGACTTCATCAACCACTTTGTTTTTGTCTACCTAGATGATATCCTCATCTTCTCCAGGTCAGTGGTGGAGCATGAACGGCATGTAAAACTAGTGTTGCAGAGGCTGCTGGAGAACCGTCTGTTTGTTGAAGCTGAGAAGGGCGAGTTTCATGTGAACACTGCTTCCTTCCTCTCTTCCATTATTAAACAGGAAAATCTGAGACCGGAACCAGTAAAAGTCCAAGCTGTCTTGGAGTGGTCCACACCACCAAACTGCAAACAGCTTCAACGATTCCTGGGATTTGCAAATGTCTATCGTCGCTTCATTCACGACTTCAGTAAAATTGTCTCACCTCACCTCTCCTAAGGTCCTGTTTCAGTGGGGGCAGGCAGCCCATGAGGTTTTTGCTCACGTGAAGCAACGTTTCGCTTTGGTGCCCATTCACACCCAGCTGGATCGCACCTGACCCTTCATCGTGGAGGTGGAACTTAGTCAACAGACTGAAGGTAAACTCCATCCATGTGCTCACAGAACAAAATTACGACGTTGGCGACAGAGAGCTACTGGATATCAAGTTGGTGCTGGAGGAGTGGCGGCAATGGCTTGAGGGAACAGCACAGCCTCTCACTGTGTGGACAGACCACAAGAACCTCGCCTACCTTCAGTCAGCAAAACGGCTTAACGCGCGCCAAGCCAGGTGGGCACTATTTTTCACACGGTTCAGTTTCTCAATTACCTACTGGCCTGGGTCCCAAAACATCAAGCTAGATGCTTTATCACACCAGTTTTCACCTTCTGAGGAGGCTCGAGTGGAAACACTGGTCTTTCCTGGGGGCTGTGTAATAGGAGGACTCCCCTGGGAAATTGAGTCAGTGGTAATGGCAGCATACCGAACCTGAACCTGGGACAAGACCCCCGGACCGGCTCTATGTCCCTTCATCCGTGCAGGCCCAGGTGCTCCAATGGGCAAGATTCTCGTGTCATCCTGGAATCCAACGCACCATCTCGTTCCTGGGGAGCCTGTTCTGGTGACTTCAGCTCAAGATGCCGGAGAGTATGTAAAAGCCTGCACCATCTATCCCCAAAATAAATCACTGACCTCTCCTCCGGCGGGCCTGCTCCAACCGCTACCAACCCCAGGCCGTCTTGATCACACATCGCCCTCGACTTTTTGACAGGCCTTCCACCTTCACCAGGAAACACGGTAATTCTGTCTATTATTGATTGCTTTTCCAAAGCAGCACATTTTGTAGCATTACCTAAGCTCCCCACAGCACTCGAGATGGACCAGCTGCTGATGGATCACTTGTTCCACCTGCATGTAATCCCTTCAGATGTCGTCTCCAACCGTGGACCTCAGTTCACGTCAAAGGTATGGAAGGAATTCTGCTCCACCATTGGTGCCCAGGTCAATCTCTCATCAGGTTATCACCCCCAAACCAATGGTCAGACAGACAGGCTGAACAAGGAACTGGAGCCCTCTTCCCATTATTCACTGTGCATATGTATATATGCCCCTTTAAATAAATCTTTTCACTTTTCACTAGTTTTGGAGTTTTGGATTCCTGCGATTGAGTCCTGCACCAAACAAACCTTGACAATTCAGTTAATGATCCATCTCAGTATACAAATACCACCATTTTTCTTCTTCCACTGACCAAACTGTCTTCTTCTTGTGGAATAAAGTGAATTATTATTAGAAAATTATAGAAATTTATTTGTATTTAGAATACAAATTAAGCCTATTAGCTTGACACATTAGTATTACCTTACACAGACACCTTGAGGGGACTGTTGTTGTGTTTTGGTGCTATATAAATAACACCTGATACACAACCATGAATAACCTTTTCTTTTGTACATATACACTGATGCCCCTTTCTCCTGGCTCTTAGGGTGATTCTTGCCACATGCTTTTATCAGTACCTCACAAAATGACATCCATTGTAGAAAAAAAGGGCACCTTTTTACAGTACACCATCTGATGGTCAAAAAGGAAAAACATTCTCTGTTGACTCTTAGCCTGAGGCAGGGATAGTTTGGTCAGCTCTCCCGAAAAGATGAGCTCAGAGCTTCTGCTGAGGACATCTTCACCCTGTAAGGTTTAAAGCACACATGCAGCTATTAGGTGCTTCTCAGACATGCTGCAGTTAATAGTAAGTGGTCAGAAGTGTTGGAGAAATGTTAGAAAAAAGATGCTTCATTACACACCTCAAAATCCTCAATGGAGCTCTGCCACTGAGCGATCTTGTCGATGTTCTCAAGACGCCGTTTTCTCTCATTTATAAGCCTGGCAACATTCTTCATGGCATTCAAAGCTGCCTCCACATCTTTGTAGTCCCTAAAGTTTAGAGAGTGACATGCATTTGAATTATAAAGTAAGTATTTGTGGTGATTCCATAACACTTTCTTTATATTTTCTGTGAATCACAACTGATGCATCTGCCATGCTGCAGAACTCCATTATTAAACAAGTGTTAAAGCAATCACTGAGTTGTTGAACAGGGCGTCGTGTTACAGTTACAGTATAGTGTGGTTTCGGACAACCTGTCAGAAAATGGGGCTTTATGTTGAAAATAAACAAAACTCCACAAACTAAAATGCCGTGTCTGTTAGTCTTTTCAGACAGAAAACCAACTAATTTATCAGAGGTCACCTTAGAGTGAAGGATAAAGATGACATTTTATCAGTAACTGTAAACCTTCTGTGCCTCACTTCACAAAATATCTTTAACAAATGCACCATTTTATTTCCCTTCAATTGAATTTAATTTATAAAGTGCCAATTCACAACAAAAGTCACCTCAAGGCCTTTTATACTGTAGGGTGATAAAGACCCTACAATGTTAGAAAGAAAATCCCAACAATCAAATGAGCCCCCATGAGCAAGCATTTTTCAACAGTGGGAAGGAGAAACTCCCTTTGAATGGGAAAAATCTCAGGTGGAACCAGGCTGAGGGGAGGGACAGCCATCTGCCGTGACCAGCTTAGGAGTGAGGGGATAGAGAAGTGAGCAGAGAGACACAGAGTCATAGTTACTAATGATTGACTGAATCATCCATTCATGAATGAATGAATCAGCTGTGTATAAAGCCACAGAGAGTGAAAAGAAGTGAATGAAGAAGAAATGCTCAGTGAATCATGGGAACCCCCCAGCAGCCTAAACCTATTTCAGCATATCTAAGGGATGATTCAGTGTCGCGTGATCCAGCCCTACCTATACGCTTTATAAAAAGGAAAGTTTTAGGCCTAATCTAAAAGTACAAATAGTGTCTTTCTCCTAAACCCAGACTGTGAGCTACTGATATCCCATTCCCCCCAACTCTCAATTATGATAGTATGGTATTATGAGGTCTTTAAGATAAGATGATTATTCAACATTTTGTATGTAAGGAGAAGGTTGTTAAATTGGGGGATTTACAGAGCCCATGGGGAGAATGTGGGAGAAATATGGTTTATCTTCTTAGTCCCTCCAGCCTTCTGTATCAGCTGAAGGCTTTTCAGGGAGATAATAATGGATTTTCAGTAGTTAACACTAGAAGTAATAAATGCATGAACTGGCTTTGAGACAGAATGTTCTAGTGATATTGCACAAATGCATAAAAGTAGTTGTGTGTACAGTCAAGGACCTGATTAAAAAATGACACAGATTCCTCAAAGGGCTGCTAGAGGCCAAGGTAAGTCCAGTATCTGGTTAGACATAATGTTTTTAAGATTCCTGCGGCCAAATTAAAAACAAAATCTCAGTTTAGAGGTAAATTAATCATATTTAAAGTTGGGCTATCACTTAATGATCAGACTTAGAGCAGTCTTGTAGGAATGGGTTCTAAAAGACATGTTTACATGTTAGAGAAAGTCAATATAAGCGGCTATTAAAGCTGTTGTATTTACTGGTACATCCGTGGAAAGGGTGTGAAATTTACTCTAATTGTTAGAAAAATAATAATCATTACTAGTCTTTACTATTAAAAAGAGAAGTCTAAAGGAAGACTTCATTCAGCAGAGCTCTGACTCTTTGTCAGCCTGGAAAAAGTGTTAAAAAGAAACCTGCTATTCCCCTATCATTGAGTAAGATGTCCCAGCTCTACAGAAGACTTTTCCTTCAGAGTGTTGGATTGTGTGTGATGAGGACACAGAGGCAGGCGGAGGTTTTAACAGAAGCGAGCCCTTTATTGAACCGATGGAACAGGTACAAAACAAAGGCAAAAGTCCAAGTGTAAATGGGAACTATTGAAAAACTAAACTTGGAATGACACTACAGAAACCAGAACATAACAGGACACTCTGATAAGGGACAAAGGGGAACTGACACCAAATAAACACAGGAGGGTGGTCAGGGGAAGTGGAGACACATGGGAACACAGCTGAAGCAAACAGACGAGATAGGGGAAGCAAAACTGAACATAACATGCACGAGACAAGGGGCTGACAAAATAAAACAGGAAAAACAACACAGAGAGAGCGAGGGACACAGAGAGACTAAGACAACCTCGACACAAAAGAGAACTGAGAATGAACAAGGACTAAGAACTAGAAATATAGACAATAACCCAGGAAGCACAGGGGGAACATCAAAGGCACGAAAAAATCCAGATAAATCCAGAACACTTTTCTCAATATTACAATATTGATTCAAAAGTCCAACAAACACAAAACATATGATGAAACAGACCCAGGGATCCTAAACTATAGTATTGCTATGTAAAGCAAAAAACAGATATTCCAGGTCAAATTAAGGTCTTCCAAAGGCACAATATCCTCTCCAGCTTATGAGTTATGTGTTTAAGTTAAGTTAAGTGTTTAAGTGTGTGAATGTGTGCGTGAATGGGTGGATGACTGAACGTGTAAAGCGCTTTGGGGTCCTTAGGGACTGGAAAAGCGCTATACAAATACAGGCCATTTACCATTTAAATGCAGTGTCATTTCAACATATAAATGGATGGACTTACAACAATATTTGACTGGGCACTAAACCTGACAAAAAAGTCAGAGAAATCAGATAAACACACTGAAGATGATGGATAACGACTAAAACTGTTTTTTGTCTTGTCCAGTTAGAGTGGACAAGGATAAATAGAGTTTTAATTAATCTTCAACAGTCATATCTTAATGGACTTCATTATTTCTTGGATGGACAGATGGACAGATGGATGGATGGATGGATGGATGGATGGACAGATGGTTGTTTGCCGATTTTGGTTTGGATTTTGCTGGTATGGGAGCAGACACAGTCTCTATGGGGATGGAGTTTTGGGGGTTTACTGGAGGGCGTTGCTATAGGTCATCAGAACAGCCTGGCGCTAAACTGCAGAGCCTTGGATTGGTTCTGCTGCAGCCCATTACCTGCATGTCATTCCCACACACTCTTTCTTCCCTTGCTTTACTCTTCACTCATTGCACTGTGCAAAGAATGAACAGTAAAGGCAAAAATAAATCAATCAATTTAAATAAATGCTGATAAAATACAGTGACCACACTGTACATTTAAGGTGATGCACTTGCATTTATATTGTGCTCTTCTAGTCATACTGATGCTGCAGTGCTTTAGACTTTCTTTTGGGCACTCCTCCCTCTAGGGCAGGGGTGGGCAACTCCAGGCCTCGAGGGCCGGTGTCCTGCAGGTTTTAGATCTCACCCTGGGTCAACACACCTGAATCAGATGATTAGTTCATTACCAGGCCTCTGGAGAACTTCAGGACATGTTGAGGAGGTCATTTAGCCATTTAAATCAGCTGTGTTGGATCAAGGACACGTCTAAATCCTGCAGGACACCGGCCCTCGAGGCCTGGAGTTGCCCACCCCTGCTCTAGGAGCTGCCACAGTAGTTTGTTCACTTCCATCTCAGTTCATACATCCTCACCTGTCACACTAATCCTCTGCATGTCTTCCTTCACTACATCAATGAACCTTTCTTCCTCCTGCCTGACAATTCCATCTTGGAGATTCGCTGTCATGGACCCTGGGGTGTTGGTGCTCTGTATTTGGGATTCTAGTGATACGTATGGCTTTTGTATTTCCGGCGGAGGTGTGGTCCCTGGCTCAGCTGCAGGGCAGGGGTGGTGCAGTGAGCTCAAGGGGCAGTGCTGGGGAGGCTGGTGGGACAGGTGAGTGGAGTTTAGTTAATGAGCTCTCTCTCTTCCTTCGTGATAAAGTGAAGCCGGAGCTGAGAGTGGAGAGGAGTGTCGTAGTGCAGCTGAAAGCTGCACGCATGGGTGCTGAACCGAACGACAAGAAACTGTCAGTAGTGTGTCACGTAAATAAAGAGAAAATAAACACGGTCAGGGTTTTGGTCCTTGTCACAGTATTCTTTTCTTTGTAGCTCTTATTCTTAGTTTTAGATTCTCCTTGTGTTATAGTTGAGATTTAAGTTCTTTAGTTTTGGTTTAGTGACCATTCCTGCTTTCAAATTTGTTTGTTAGACGTGGTCGTCTGTTGTTCGTACTTCGTGTTTTACTTTGTTAGTCATAGTCATCTCTTCTGTTTGGTGTTTAATTTTCCTTCCCCCATGATTCGTGATTATTCTGATTTAGTTGAGCTGTGTTTCCCAGGTGTTTCCTCACTGCCCATCACCCTACTGTGTATTTCTCATTCCTGTATTCCCCTTATTCTTTGTCAGTGCCTCAGTTTCTCTCACCCTAGCTTGTTCCTGAATGCTTCTTCTCAGTTTCCTGTGCCTTAAGTTGCTAGCTTACTTTTTTAACTTTCACATTTTCCTCATTAGATTTGTGTTATGTTTTATGGACATTTTTTTTAGGCTTACAAAACAGGTTGTATTCTGTTTATTGGGCAATTTTGTGTATCTGCCATCTATGGACAATTTAGAATGACCATTAACCTAACATGCATGAAATTGGACTAGAAAGAAACTGGAACATCTGCAGGAAACCCATGCAGGTAGACATGCAATTCTCCACACAGAATCCACCTCATACTAATATATTATTTTTGTTTTCCTTTTATGGAAGTTTCCGTGACCCCTTGTCTCTATATGTTCCTCCCTGAGCCTGGTTCAGCCAGACGTCTGAATATTTAAGAGGTCTTCCTGTTAAAAGGGAGTTCTTCCTTCTCGCTGGAGGCAATCATTGTTTGAAATTCAGTTTAAGGCAGAGGCTCTTTTTTTTTTCCTCAGTCTGTGTATGTCTGAATATCCCACTAAGATTTAATGCTGCATCACTCTTAAGAATGAAGATGAAACCCAAAGAGTGTGTAAAATTAAAACTTCAGATAACTGCATCTGACCACGTGATGCACTGGTTAAGTCTTTAGGAAATCTTAAATTCTGAAATAGCTCCCTACTTGTGATTCTGTTATTCTGTTATACTCACATGTGCACACGGCCAACTGTTGAAATCAAGAAAAAGTCATCATTAAGCTATTTTAGCGCTTTCATTTGGAGGAAAAGCTTTGTTGGTGGCCTGACACAGAAAAGCATGTGACTGTCTGCATGGATTTTTGGATTTGTCTACTGATGAAATGTATGTCATAGAGAGGAGCCAACTGGACCCTCGCTAGCTCGGGAGCACTTAAATTCTGACAGTTTGTCAAAGAGCTTACAGTCACCTGTGCTGAGGGTTGGTATATTTGAGCAGTTCTGCCAGCTGCAGCGGGTACTTGCAGATCTTCTGAACTGGAGTCAGCAAAAAACCATCCAAAGATATGTCAATCATCTTCTGAAGCAGTCGGCAAGCCTCAAAGAAGAATACATACTTGTTGACCTTCATCAACTTGGAGAGTTGGATGCAGGCATTGGGGTGGTTGTTGCAATACTCTGAATAGATCTGGAAATCTGTTTGCTGAACACAGACAACAACAAATCGGGCTAGAGGTGAGAGAATGGTGTGGGAAGAGTGTTTAATATGTGACTGAAAACACCTCTCAGACCTTTCATGAAATATCATAAAGCATTTTCAATTAATCAGGCAAAATAATGTAGGTGTAATATAAGCACTATGAAATGGACAACTGAGAAGGACTTTTAAAGCAGAAGTGTGTGTGTGGGTTAACTGGTTTTCTAAAGGTTTTAAGAAAACCAGTTGAAGATTTTTTGTTGTTGTTTTTTGATTCAGCTTACATGTTCAAGGAAGCAGCAACCAATCTCACTCAGATGTGGCTGCTCCTTGTTGAACTTCTGCTCGAGACCTTTGAGGAACTTCCTTTGGAATCGGTAGATCTCTTCGATATTCCCAAAGATGGTACGAAGCTGCTCTTCAGTGAACATGTCTGTCCTTTTGCGGCACTGTTTGATGTAACCCTGAGGGACAGAGACAGGAGGAAAACCTGCTGATTTTAGATGTCAAACATACACAGAGCACAGTGTGTTCACAGACTAACTGTTCTCTCTCATTTTTCCACTTGTTTTGAATTTGGTCATTTGTACATTTCAGACTATCTCAGAGTTCAGGCCCAGATTTCCTGATGCTGGAGGACAGATTTCCAAAGTTCTTTTTCCTACATGCAGGTCAGGTTTGGGGGCCAAATAAAGGGACTTAGAATCACTGGCAGGATCTTGCTGGGGGGCCTTGGGCACTGGTGGAGAACGTCCAATGTGTTTTTTTGCTCAGCATGCTGCTGTCCACTGCAGCTTGGTCTTTGCTGTTGGTTGCAGCCACTTGGGGCCTCTGGGCTTATGTTGGTTCTCATTATGCACATGCTCACCACCCCCCCCAATCAAAATGGGTCAGAGTATTATCATTTCAGTAGTGATAAGAATGAAGTTTATGAAGTTTAGGAGTATACTTTTAGATGTAAAATGTTCTTTGTGTAAGTGCAGATGGGTGTGAGAACTGGAAAAGCGGTTTTTAAAACTTGTTATAAAAGTGTATATGCAAAAACTGATGCTGGTGTCATCACATTTTGAAAATTTCTTCAATACAATTTAATATTGTCCTGGAGATCAAATAAGGTCAAACTTTCCTAAAATGTCTTTTTGTATTTAAAAATAAATTCTATTACCTTTGTTTTTATTGGCAAGATTTAGGCAATGAAACTGGTATATGGCAATTATAAATAATTCCATTTTAAGCAATAAATTGCCCAAAAAAAATTATAATGTCAATTAATTTAACACTCCATTTTCAAAAAAAAGAATTAAATATATATATATATATACAAGGGCATAGATTTGGTTTTGGCATTGATGGGGACCGATGATTCAACCACCGAACCCTGCCCTGTTTCTTTTTTTTTTCCTTTTTGTCTTTGCTTCTTGATAAAAAAGGAGAAATATACTTGCCTACATATGCTATCAGGGCTCGCAAAATTTCAAAATCCCTGGTAGCCCTTCGGGCAGGGACTCTTCAGTTTTTGGTAGCCCAAAATAAATTTAAGTAGCCCGAATAAAAAAGGGGGCAATTTTTTTTATGTTTTGTTTCCTGTTTTGTTTCCGTTACAATATTAATGTATAATATTGTAACGGAAACAAAACATTAATCAAAAAATTGTTGAAACACAAATTACAATATTGTATAAAAATTACAATCATCAACTCAAATACTTGGTTGTAATTGAACAGAAATTTCTATGAACTTGTAAGAACTGTAGAACATGAATCAGTCTGTGTCAGATCCTCAATTTGAAATTTCCACTGAAATCACAGGTAAGAGGCAAGTGGAACCAAGATCTAGGCCATTTGCTTTTTGAAGTTTGCAAAGACTGCTAAATTTTGCCAGTGGTAGTTCACTCTTTGCAACATAGTAGGCTGTTCTAAACAGATTTTTCAGGTTGATTTTTAGTATGTTATTTGCAGACTGAGCAATAATCCATTTCTTGCACTTGTCGACTCAGAAATCGAGGGAAACCAACAACACACCCGGCAGAACATTATGTTATTTACACGGGTGCACATAAGTGGTCCGCATGTGCGCATTCGCTGTCAAAATAAAAGACGCGCACCAGATAAGAAGTTGCAACGCGTTTGCGTCCATATAAAAGGCACTGTTTTTGTCCGCTAGAGTGGGATTTTCATGGCACATTCTGCACCAAATCTCTGTGCATTCATCATTTGTTTAAAGCCAGCTCACCTCCTGCAACCACTTTTCCTAGAATACGCGCTTCTTTTGTGGTTCGGACTCCATCTGACATTTCTTTGGAGGTGGAGGAACACCAAAGTAATTGCTTAAAGGAGATTCTTCGACATCTTTAAGAGTTCTAAACAAATGTCTGTCCTCCTCCAGAAAATCTTATGGACGCAAACACGCGTTGCAACTTCTTATCTTGTGCGCGTATTTTATTTTGACAGCGAATGCGCACCTGCGGACCTCTTATGTGCACCCCTGGTTATTTAGCTTGTCATATTGCAGCCACAGAAATTCTTTTTTGTCCATGAAACCATAAAGCTGCACTTTCTTTTTGCCTTATAGTCTGATTTGTCATAACTTTTCCGTTTTGTGGTAAGCTTTTCTTTGGCTGTCACTTCTTCACCCTGACCGGTCTTATTTGGCTCAACAGAACTAAAATATATATCCTGCTGCCTTTACACACGCACTCACATAACGCTCAGCGATTCTCTGCGCGATCAACCTCTCACATGTTTAAGCTTGCTGCAGGAGATTTCACTTGTCATGTTTGCATAGTAAACTAACGATTGATAAGACGATGTCAGAGGAATTGGTGCGCAACTTATCGTCACTCACCAATCAGTACTGTCGCTCTCTATACACAGTTCGCGCGATTGCAAAGTGAAAGCAAAAAACAAGCGCAAATTCAAATGCGATTTCAATATGTCACATATAGGGCTGCTCGATTATGGCAAAAATGATAAT
Source organism: Pelmatolapia mariae (assembly GCF_036321145.2). Classification (NCBI taxonomy): domain Eukaryota; kingdom Metazoa; phylum Chordata; class Actinopteri; order Cichliformes; family Cichlidae; genus Pelmatolapia; species Pelmatolapia mariae. The sequence continues at coordinate 38,121,776 of NC_086235.1, forward strand.
CACGATTATTTTCACTGAAACTGAGATCTCGATTATTTGATGATATTTATTTAACAATAACAATGTATTGAATAATGGCTTTAAAGATTGTCAAAAATAGTGTAAAATAGTGTGCAAATACTGATAACAGTGCAAATGTTTGCAATATAAAAAATAAAATGTAAACATCTATGTTTAGTGAACTTTGCCATGTCGCTCTGTGGTGCAGCTACGACACCAAAGTTTACACACTATGTCTACTTGATCCACGTCTGACTCCGCGAACCCATAATGTTTCCACACCACTGAAGGGTTTTTTACCTCTCTTTTCAACCAACGGCAGTCACTCTCCTCTCCAAATAACTTCTGCTTAGCTTTCCGAGCTTCCCTCTGTTAGCTCCTCTTAATTGTTGTGACGAGTGTTCGAAACGCAGAGAGGTGCGCTCGATTTGCCACACGGAGCAGCGCGAGTGTAAAGCACGAGGGAGGTGCTAATAATCGGCTCAGTCATTTGTAATGATCGTTGAAAGCCCAGATCGTAATTTAGATTAAAATTCGATTAATTGAGCAGCCCTAGTCACATATTGACAGTGGCTCACCGATGCCAATGACATATTTACCCAGCTACATTTCCGAAAGAATGCAAAAGCATTGACATATATTTTTCCTTCCTATGATAGCCCGACGGGCAGGGCAGGGATAGATTCTGGTAGCCCGACTGGAAAAATCGCTAGCCCCGGGACGTCGGGCTAGCGATTTTGCGAGCCCTGGCTATTCTACATGCTTTTAAACCATTTAAAATTACAATTCATAGTTTTATATGTGAATTATATAATGTTAAATTACTATTAAACAAATGACTGACTAAGTATTTTAGACTTTAGTTTACTTCAGCCAACATCTCTTATACATTAGCACTAAGGGAACACTGAATGACCTGGTGGTTTTTCATAAAACTACTCATCTAAGATTAACACAAAGTAAAAGATCTCTCAGCAAAATGATGCAACATTTTAGGCACTGTTGCCCCGATCAAATCAGTGAGCTGGGATTTTTTATTCTAAACATGAACTACTGTTACAGCAACAGACATGGACTACTGGTGTCCCACACAACAACTCAATGTCCTCTATGTGAAAGAGTCAAAAACATGCCTGCTCCTCTTGTTAATCTATAGCACCAAAACATCAGTCAGTCACCTGTGACCTCGCCTCTTCACCTGTCTGAGCTACAACATGGCAGAGCTGCCTCTGTCACCTGATAAATAATAGTGAGACATTCCAAATACATGCAGTCACACATGTGCTTCAAATACAGTAATGATCCACCAACTCATCATCCAATTTCACCTGTGATCTTGTGTCACCATTGCTCTCTGAGCTTTGTGTTGGTTCTTCTGTCACCTGACAAATAGGACATACATGACAATAAGAATAAAATGTGGAGCTGCTTCAGTGTTTCTGTCAATTTGTGCAGATCTTGACTCATCAGTAATGTTTGTAGGCTGAGTGCATTTTTAAAACAATTTGTGCAAACTGCACTACAAGGTGGAATATTTGGAAATCATGACTACCTCATGATATTTTGTCTCAAACATTAACCCTATGAATATGTCAGTGCGATTAGGATGAAATTATTGTGTCACCAACATTTTAACGTTAGACATATAATTTTAACGGCCTCTGTAAACTAATATCCTGGCTTACTCGAGGCTGCCGTTTTCTCTGACAGTTTCAATCAAAATTAGAAATGCTACTCTGAGACTGAGAGAACTAACAGTGCTGCCTGTTGTGCAGTTAGTTTCCAAAACACGTTATTCATGGTTGCATACAATTTTAGACTGATGTGGGCCAAAGCCGAGCATAGCCTGTAACGTTATTATGACGGACACATTTTATGAGTTAACTTGGCTTTAAGTGACTTACAGGTTTCTTTGAAAAATACTTTCTTATATCGAGGTTCTTCCTTTTTGCTGCCATCCTCCTCTCCTCCTCGCAGCGCAGGCTTGCCGCTGCTAAAACTAAACAGAGCTCCCTGAAAGGCACAGCCAATCACATTGGCCATATTTGTCACATGACGTAGGACTCCACTAGAGAACGTAATTTAACTCTTTCTGCACCGCTGGGTGAATGAGACGTTGACAGATCGTTTTTTCTTTCTATCGGGTTTGTTTTTCTTTACTGGAAGAGATCAAATTATTGGTGGGGACAATTCAATAATCGCTGGATATTGGTGGGGACGTGTCCCTTCCGTCCATGCCAAATCTACGCCCTTGTATATATATCATTAAAGGAAAGAGCCAGAAAACTCATAAATGTATACAAAGCCAAAGTAAATAGTGCCCAGGGAGTGAGTGCTTTGGTGGAAATTTGCATTCTTGGAGTATTAACCTTTGTTTCTCTTCCACAGGGTGTCTTTGGTCCTGTCTCCCTCTCCTCAAACCAAACTGGTAGCCAAAGATGGACGCCCCCTCCATGAGGGAGGTTTCTTCCTTTTAAAAGGGAGTTTTACCTTCCCACTGTTGCCAAGTGCTGGATCTTTGGGGCTTATTCTGTATTATTGTAGGGTCTCTGTTGCACATTGTAAAGGGTCTTGAGGCGAATCTAGTTGTGACTTGGTGATGTATAAATAAAACTGAACTGAACAGAATTCTTACATTAAAGTTCTGACCTGGAAGATGACATGTTTGTTGAAAATGTGACTCTGGCTTGTTGTACACTTTAATAAAGAAGCATTGTTTGTCTTTTTTTTTTTTTTTTTTTTTTTTACAAAATATTGTATGTTTTAAAGTCTTGCTCTTAAAAAAAAAGAGGGCAACAACAAAAGCTAAGAGAGGGTTGTAATTCATTCAGCAAGTCCCTGTGCTGGTCTGTACTCTGCAGTCCAAAGACATGATTTACTCGTAAATATCTAAATTTCATAGATATTAATGTGAATGTAAATGACAGTTTGTCAGCCCTGTGATCAATCCTCAGGCCTCTTATGCAGTAACAGTTGGGCTAAGCTCAGTGACACTCAGCATACACCCTAGACTTGAATCAGGTTGCAGGTTAAATACTGTGGGGAGTGTGCGGACTGCATGTGTGTGTTGACACTCAGAACAGGTGTAATATAGTTATTCACAATAAAGTTTGAGCTGGTCAAGCAAATAATGGGATGAGAAAAATGGCAAAATGAGATGGTCAATGAAACTACGGGAGAATTTAGACTGACATTTAGAGGGTTGGCAGGTATATTGGAGACATACAAGAGAGTTAAGCAGAAAAAGTTCCTCATCTAGGAATAGATTTCTAGATGAAGCTCGAGCAAATATGTCCCAAGTAAAACACCAATCGATTTCAATGCAAACCTCACAGATGTCTTTGAGGTGCTTGATGTAGTCTCTCTCTGTGCTCATAATCTCATTGATGACATTTGTTCTCATCTGCTCTTTGCAGGGTAAACCAGGTCCCAGCAACAGGCCCAGACTTGCCCGGTCCTCTTCTCCAGCCTGAGCCTCCTCTAGGTGGGCCAGATACTCGTCCATGGGTTCATCCTGGTTCACACGCAACTGGAGAATGCAGGCAGTGTTAAAAGTATGCAATGGACTCTAAGTGGCTCAAATAATAACCCTGTCTTTCAATGTCATCTTTTTCTTCACAGATGCCAAAGTTTAATAGCAGTTTGATGTCTTTTGATATATATCCTGTATATCCTTACCTGGATGATTGAACATGCACCAGAGTACAGTCAGAACAGAGTTTCTCACCCGTACAAAGCTGGCAGGGAACCAGCCCTCACTGTCCATGATGCGACCCCACCACCACTCCTTGTTAGTTGCATCCACTACTTCAATGACATCACCAGCCTTGAAACCCAACTCCTGGTCATCCATGGTAACATGGTCCCAGAGCCCCTCTGCATACACCACACTGCCATCACTGATGAGCTACAGAGAAACAACAACAGGAGGGACTGTAGTCACGTACAATCAACTTCTAATTGGGACTGCAGTAGAGTCATGGTATACAAGATTAATGTAAGAACTCTTTCAGCCCTCTAGCCAGGTACAGGTGTGGTCTAAAGCTTGCATACACTCTTCATGGGCATGAATATTGTGGTAATTTTGGGCATTGATTTCTTTTAACTGTTCCTTTTCTTAGGGTGAAATGATTGTACACATCTTTACTATATCCTGGGTCTGTTTACTCAGTGAGTTTAAGCTTTTTGGATTGTAGTTTTTCTTTTTTCTTTTTTTTTTTAAAAAAATCTCTTATTCTTGGTTTTCCTAGAGTTTGTATTTTTCCATGTACTTTTTCAGTTTCCTGTTTCTGGAATCGGATCTACTTTAGGCACTCATGTAATTAACACTCATCTCACAGCTTTCTGCATTTGAGTCTGCACGCTTCCACCACACTCTGCACAGCTGAATTTCATGTAATGACTTAAAAAAAAAACCAAGTTTTAATATATTTTTGAATTTTTTCTAATTCACACAGGGTCAAAAGTCTACATACAGCCCTACTAATATCTGGTAAAATATCTCTTAGTAAGGTGCACCTCAACCAGACGCTTTAGATATGCCTGAATGTTGTTGATGGCTAAGTCTGGCTGTATCTTTGTCCACTCTTCTTAGCATAAGTGCTAGAGTTCACTTAAATTCACTGGTTTCCTGGTATGGCCCTGGCTTTAAGCACAGTCTGCAAATTTTCAAAAGGATTAAAGTCAAGGCTTTGGAACGGCCAGAATTAATGAGCCATTTCTAAACAGCTGCAGATTCCAGGATTCAATTTCAGCTCAATTTTATTTATATAGCACCAAATACCATAACAGGATCAACAGCTCAAACTGTATGTAAGCACAAGTTAAACGGATATGTCACTGCTTAGCCAAGATCTCAAAGAAGACCAGAACTGTTAACCTGAGATGAGAACAATTTGGTAGCATGTTCAGGAACAACCCAGGAGCCACCAAGATTAAAGCCTGCCATTAACGACTGTGTGTGCTATCATTTTGTGTTTTGACAGCGTCCACAGAATGAAAAATCACTGAGAAGCTAAAATCAAAGTAAACTTAGAAGGAGATACATTATGGAAGAAGAAGAAACAGAGGAAGAGACGGTAAATGGACTAGTTCTTATATAGCGCTTTTCTACTCTCCTGGAGTACTCTATCCAACACGCCGCATTCACCCCATACACACCCATTCACACAAGCACTATTATCTATATGGTGAGGGCTTTCTAACTATCATTCATATGCATTCATACTCCGATGGATGCATCGGAGAGCAAGTCGGGGTTAGTATCTTGCCCAAGGATATTTGGCATGCAAACTGGGGGAGCCAGGGATCAAACCACCAACCTTCCGATCAGCAGCTGATCTGCTCTACCTCCTGAGCTACAGCCACCCCTCCCAGATGGGAGCAGTGTTACTGAGGAAAACTCTGAGGTGATCATCACGGTGCCTTGTATGCTCCACCAGGTTCATTGCGCCATCATGGCTTCAGGCTTACAAAGACCATGCATAATTTTGCTCAGCCTCACATTTCTGCAGACACAACATAAATCCTGATGTATCAGCTGAGCATCCCTCCTCTCTGCTCACTTGTCTTTTGATTTTGATTTTAATGACACAGCAGGATCTCATCTGAATGTTAATAAAATATAAACATTATAATGGATAAAAATACATCTCTTAATGTGCTGATGGAAAATGATGACAGAAGATGACTGACAATAGCCAGTCAATGTGATTTTTAAGTCGTTTCAACACTGGCCCATTAAACATCAGAACTGTAATAAACCGATTCTGCTTGTGACCTAACACATCTGCTAACACAGATGTATGTGTGTGCATAGACACATACACACACAGACACACACAAAATCGTACCCACACTTCTGCTCTGACAGTAATGTGCCTGTATGGAGCAGTTACAAAGTTCCATTGCCACTGGAAAAACATCAAACCAGGGGTGTCAAACATAAGGCCCGGGGCACAGAATTGGCCTGGCAAATACCCAAATCCGGCACATTGGATGACACTGGAAAATACAAAGGAGGACATGAATTTTGAGCTTTTAATCGAATTTTCACAAGCATTACAGCTTAACTTACAGATAAAGACCTTACCAATAGCAATTTATCCTAGATGAAAGTAATTAAATTGATTTAGATATATATTTCTGTAGTTTTACACATTTTTACAGAACAACAAGTAAGCCTGCAGTGTGAGAGCGAAGTGCTCTAATGGGGTGATATGGTACTACAAGGTCATTAAGATATGATGGGGCCTGATTATTTAAGACCTTGTATGTGAGGAGCAGGATTTTGAATTCTGGATTTAACAGGAAGCCAATGAAGGGAAGCCAATACAGGAGAAATCTGCTCTCTCTTTCTAGTCCCTGTCAGGACTCTTGCTGCAGCATTTTGGATTAACTGAAGGCTTTTCAGGGAGTTTTTAGGACTTCCTGATAATAATGAATTACAGTAGTCCAGCCTGGAAGTAATGAAGGCATGAACTAGTTTTTCAGCGTCACTCTGAGACAGGATATTTCTAACTTTAGAGATGTTGCACAAATGGAAGAAAGCAGTCTTACATATTTGTTTAATATGTGCATTGAAGGACATGTCCTGGTCAAAAATGACTCCAAGGTTCCTCACAGTGTTACTGGAGGCCAAGGTAATGCCATCCAGAGTAAGAATCTGGTTAGATACCATATTTCTAAGATTTTCAGGGCCGAGTACAATAACCTCAGTTTGATCTGAATTAAGAAGCAGAAAGTTAGCGGCCATCCAGGTCTTTATGTCTTTAAGACATTCCTGCAGTTTAACTAATTGGTGTGTGTTACCTGGCTTCATGGACAGATAGAGCTGGGTGTCATCTGCATAGCAGTGAAAATTTATGCTATGTCTTCTAATGATGCTGCCTAAGGGAAGCATGTATAATGTAAACAGAATTGGTCCTAGCACTGAACCCTGTGGAACTCCATAATTAACCTCAGTGTGTGAAGAGGACTCTCCAGAGTGTGATTAAAGTGGTGGGTGGGTTCTTTTACATTTTGAGAGAGATTAATAACTAATAGCAGGTTAAATGCTGTGTTGAGGCTGTCATTTTTATCATCCCCACTTGGGGGACACTCCCATAGGGCTTAAAATCTGGGACTCTCCACCAGTTGCTCTTAAAACTGAAGAAGCTTCTCTGATGAGAGGTGAAACGTCTTCAAGAAACTTCAGACGCTTTTCTTTCCAAGCTCCTTAGACTACGATGACCTGAATGACTGAGAACCTTCACAGATACATCTACATGGTAGTTAAAATCACCCACAACAATTGAGTGAAGAAGAACCGCTCAGTGCATCATGGACCTAGACTTATTGTAGCATAACTAAAAGAGGAGTCAGGGTCATCTGATAGAGCCCTAACTATACGCTTTATAAAAATGGAAAGTTTTAAGTCTAAAAGTAGAGAGGGTGGAGGGTGGAGGAAACTTGTGTTTGGGCAAACTTGTGTTTGGGCTGTGTGTTTTTGCCCTGGGGTTTCTAGATCTAGGGACTGTCCAATGTTAAAATTTTAGGGAACACGAAAGTTATGGTGGGGAGTGGGTAGGCGGTTGCAGCTGCAGGTCACAATTACTGGCTCTGAAAAAGAATCTGAAGATGAGCTAGAGATTGTGGACAGGATGACAAGAAATCAGCTGACATCTGGAAAGCTGGAATGAAGAGGTGACAGGATACTACTGAATGAAGCATAGACTAAACTCACTAACAGGAAAACCTGATTACCACTGAGTGGGAGAAGACAATCTGGAAATGAATAAATACCACCCGCTCAATGAGGGGATGCTGATTAGGTATGAGGGGAAGAATCTAACTCCACAACTCCACTCCTTAGAAGGAAACAAAAGCTCCAACACATAACAAAAAACAACCTAAAAATACCCTGGCCATGATGGTACCCCCCCACCCCAACGGTTGCCACCAGGCGGCTACCTGGCTTGCCTGGATGAGCCCTTTGAAGGTCTATAAAAGGGAAGGATCCATAACGAAAGACTGGGGAATCCAGAATCTTTCCTCCAGGCCATAGCCCTCCCAGTCCACCAGAAACTGAAGACCCCCACCCCGCTGCCAGACGTCCAGAATCTTGTGAATGGATAAGAATTGGACAATTGTCCACCAACTGGGTGAGGTGAGGAGACTTGGTAGGAGTCACAGTACGCTGGAAGAAATGGTCTTAATCTGGGAGACATTGAACGAGGGATGTATTTTCATAGCTGCTGGAAGCTTTAAGCAGATTGCAGACAGGTTGATAAAGTGCACAATTTCAAACGGGCCGATAAATCCTGTCCTTCAACGACAACCAGACTTTTTGAGCGACTGCATAGGACAGAGCCGGGGTCCTATGCTGATCAGCCAAGCAGAGGTTTTGTTCGGCAGACCTCCGCAGTGCAGTTTGACGCCAAAATGCGACCGCAGTGGCGCATGTGGTGATGAATTGATGGGACTGCGAGAAGAAGAAGAAGAAAAGGCGGCCGATAACCTAAAGATGCCGCAAACGGTGATAGCCCATGGCAGAGGAGGTGAACATGTTGTGCACATACTCAACTCAACTAAGTAGCTAACAGTTGATGGAACAAAGGTGCGATTGGTCAGACCCATGCCAGAATTATGCCATCTAAGCTAAACTCACTTTACCTGGTCCATTATTTGTCAAATCAACATTCCCACTATGACACAAGATGGAGGCAGAATTGTTGTGGTTGCTGATGTTCATTGCTCGGGTGCAACCTGGCATGAGAGGGAGTCAGGTTTAACGTTTCAGGCCCTGGGGCAATATTTCTTTTTTTTGAAGAGATGATACATTTTTGGTGATCTGTCCAAATGAGGGAAGGCTGTTCTGTCCCCTCCAACCAATGCTACCATTCCTCTAATGCAACTGGGAAAAGTCAGTGGGAGAGAAATGTGCAATGGTTGATTCAAACAGCCAAATCAGCTAGCTCATCTATAGACCTAGTCTTTCCTCATTGGCAAGTTTGTCCTTTAGACGCCTTATCACTTTACCCCAATTCTTAAATACTGCCCACTCAACAAGGGGTTAATGATCAGAAGCCAAAGAATCCACAATTCCACCTCAAGGCAGACCCACTGGAAACAACAGCTCCACCACACAACTAAAAACAAACTGAAAAATACCCTGGCCATGACATTATCTTTACATTTAAGAGTTATATACCAGAGAGTCTAGTAGTTCTGATTTGTGGCTTTCTTTTTTAGAGTAGCCACAGGATCAAGAGCTGTACGCAGTGAAGATGTAAAACTACTAACAGGATAATCGGATTCTGTGGGAGTAGAGTTAAGGTAGCTGCTCTCCCATGTTGGAACATGGCATTGGAGAAGATAAGGTTGAGGAATGATATCCTTAAACTTCGTTACAGCAGTTTCAGAAGTGTGATGAGGTGTATTCCCCAGTACTCTGCAAATCATTGCTGTACATTTAAACGATCAGAAATGATCAGACAAAAGAGTGATTACACTTCAATGTTCAGTTTCTATGTCATTTGTCAGAAAAAAGATCTAGAGTTGATTAAAGTGGTGGGCGTGTTGTTTTACATTTTGAGATGAGCCAGTTGACTCTAATAATGCTTTACTCTATTATTAGAGTCAACTGGCTCATGGTGTGTTGAGTCTGTCATTTTCAGTATCAACATGGATGTTCAACTCACCCACAATAATGATTTTATTTGAGCTGAGTAATTAATGAGTTGAGCACTAAACTCTGAGTAAGGACAGGCTTACATTTTTCAGTTTTCCAGTTAGGGTTGACAAGGCTAAGCATCAAGCTTTCAAATCATTTAAAACTCTGTGTGGGTCTTTGGTTGATTAATAAGCTGGAGTGGAAGATTGCTGCCACTCTCCCTCCTCAGCCTGTGCTTCAAGGATTGACACATAGTAAGATTCGGGGGTGTTGATTCATTTAAACTAACATAGTCATCCTGCTGTAAACAGGTTTCTGTAACGCAGAGTAAATCAATTTGTTGATCAATAAATGATTTATGTACTAATAGGCACTAAGCCACATTTCACTGTTTTATTAGATTTTGCAGTAGTGGATCCTGTGCTGCTCTTTCTTTGTGATTTTGTTTTATGTTTAAATCATTGTTGCTGAGTTTGGGTGGTCTGGGAGTAGACACAGTCTCTAAGACGATGGGGTTCTGTTCAATTTTATTTATGCAGCGCCAAATCACAACAACAGTGTCCTCAGGATGCTTTATACTGTAAGATAAAGACCCTACAATAATACAAAGAAAACCCCATATAACCCCCTATGAGCAAGCACTTTGGCGACAGTGGGAAGGAAGAACTCCCTTTTAACAGGAAAGAACCTCCAGCAGAACCAGGCTCAGGGAGGGGTGAGACACATTGTAGGGTTTTGGATAAAAGAAGGAGAGAAGCTGCAGAGAGGCATTAAAGACTGCAAGTGTGCTGGTTTACTGGTGCTTGAGGAGAGCTATGATGGCTGTCCTGCTTTGGCCTCACATACTACAGGGCCGGGCCAGTTCTGGGTTTTCCAAGGGTGCCGAGCTGGGTCTGTTCACATCCCTGATTTAAACTGTTTAGCTGATATCTTTCCACTTGGTAAACAGAATGCTGGAAATATTAACTTGGATTTTATTTATTTACCAATAAATACACTTCTTTTGAACCTGACTCTATTCAACAATTTCTGTTCTAAAAAGTATAAGAAAAAAATTAAAACTTCAAATTAAAAGAAAACAATTAAGACATAAGCTACAACTATTAAATTATCTGAGAATGTTAACTGTGTATCATTTAACCAGTTTTGAAACACTTAGAATAGAACTCACTCAAAGTACTCACTGAAAATAAGAAGTAAAAAGAGCCACTTAAACCTTCTTATTTCATTTTGTATTACCTTGGTGATCTAATGTCCATCCACTTATTTTCATTTATGATGGTGGAAACCACTAGATTGATTTTGTTTTATAAGACCACGTTTTACTTTGATTCAGGAGTCTCCTCCAGGCTTTGAGTAACATTCTCATAGTAATGAATGTAGGGAATTAACTGTGTCTCTCTGTGATCATTTGTGAGCATGTTTGGGGTCTGGGGGTGCATTTTAATGTCACCATCTTGGCTCATGAAACCAGTGAAGGATAGGTCTGACCTGGAATTTGAGGACACTATGTTACTGTGGCAACCTGTCAATCATAAAGCAGCCACTGATAAATAAATACTTAAGAAGATGTTAAACTCCTTACCAAAACCATGAATTCAACAATGAACAGTGTGACACTTTTCTGATCAGTCTTACACAGTGATGCTCCCTGATGGCAGGAGGCCCTTCTGCATTGCCTTCAAGTCTGTGTCTGCAGAATCTACTTTATCAATTCAGCACAATAACAACATAAATGTTGCTCTATTGTTAACACAATATTAACAACGTTAACAACTTTTTTGCAAAAAATAAATTAATTCATTAAAAAAAATGGTAAAACAGAGAATAACACAAGTTTCCTCCCAGCAAAAAATCTCAAATCCATTGTTGGATTGTAGTGGAGACTGGAGTCACAGAGACTGTCTGCACTAAAGATCATTAGTGTAACCATGGTGTTTTCCTACAGCTAGTGGCCAGCAGGCTTTGTATATGTCTATTAAACACACATCATCCGTCCCCTTCGCCCTCCTGCTGATTGTACCTGTGTTCTGCTGCTGCCATGCTGGAAGCCCATCAGTCCAAACAACACAGCGCTCCTCTGTTCTTCTGTTTGTCACTTCACCTGGTCTCCTCCTCCATCTAGGAGTCTTAGTTTGTGTCTATGACAGAGAGTGTTGGTCTGTGTGCGCTCTACTGGAAGGCCAGTAGGAACATGAGAACTACATTGATGATTATCAGCAACATCATGATGAGGAACACCACCACCTTCTGGGTCTCTGGGGGGAGGTTGCAGCGCAGCATAGTGTTAAAGAATCCCATCCTCTGCCTGCTCCACCTCCCTGAACCACTGCCACGAGCCATCAGTTCCCTAGCTTCTTCCTCTTCCTCCTCAGCACCACCTCCCCTCCCCCGTCTTCTCTCCCTCAACACCAAGCCTCCACACCACACCGCGTCACCTCGTCCTCCTTCTCGACTATCGATGTCAGTATCCTCTCGGGCTGCTTTGTTCCTCCGCTCAGCTCCAGCGGTGTCCTCCTCTGTTTTTCCTGCCACTTTGCTAATTTGCCAGCGTTGCCCCGGCCTGCCTGTGGAGGCTGGGTGCCTACCTGTGTCAGCGTCTGCGTAAAGCTTTGGGAAGATATCTGTGTATTACGTGCTGAGTATGGACCCCCCCTCCTCCTCCTCTTTTACTCCCTTTCTTTTCTTTGAGGAAAAAGCACCTCCCCTCCTCCTCTCTCTGTCTTCTTTGTATCCACCACTTCTGTCTTTTTTCCTTTTGGCTCTTCTCTCTTTTAGTCAGGATATCAGGATGAAAGACAGCCAGTGGGTTGCTGCACCGCTCCGATACGTGATCATGGCTCGTCCTTTTTTCCGTCTGTCCGCTTGTTTTCCAGAGCGTTCTTGTCTATAGCCTACATAAACTCTTTTTTTCTACCTCTTAAACCAAATGGCCATTTGGAGCTGGCTTGTTGTATCTGTGCTCATCTTTTCTCTCCATTAAGAGCTCCTTCTAAAATGGTGCTCAGTGCTCTGCCTGGAGCTGTGCTACCTCAACCATCTAACTACTAGGATCAACCTTGTTTCCTTTATTCTCCCCTTCCTTCCCTTCCCTTTTATATTGTGCCCACCCTTGCATAAGCTGGCAGCCAATCAGGATGCAGAGTGTGTCAGCATATCCTAGATACCACAGTAGTTGAGGCAAGCACATTGTAACCCATTGGAGGGCAGCAAAGAGGGGGGCAGGGTATTTGGCAGAGAAGGACGGAGGAGGGGGTATAGTGAAGACTGATCTGGAGAGAACTGATGTGTGTGTGTGCACATGTACGGGGCATCGTATCTGTTACTGCAGGATTCAACATAATAGCAAAGCAACAACAGTTATAAAGGACCTGTATGAAACGTGATCAGAAGAATGTCATTAAGATAACAACATTTCTTTCACAATGATTCAGTGTTTGTAGTACTGGGCACCAGTGGCACCCCTACTGAAAACCAAGTCTTTTACTCTATAGTTGCTTTCACAAGGTGGGACCAGAGCTTCAACTCAATAATCCACATGTCCTCCACACATCTCTTCCTAATTTCAGTTTTTCACACTCTCCTCTACTAATCCCATCTATCAGGCATAAGAGCTGCAACCTATTATATTTATGTGACCTGTGGGAGGTAGCCATTTCAATAGGATGGAGCTGGAGGCATACAGTCAGTTCACAAGGGGTTAATGTTCATACAAAATAAGATTAAACATGTAACGGTAGCACCTAAAAACAATTAAAAGCTTTACTTTATTAAATACGTTTAAAACTATAAAATTGTATGATTGTACGTGGGAGACAGGATAAGCACTGCGGGGAACCTGTGAAAACTAATCAACGTTTGACACATGTTAAAAGAGATGGCAACTCATACTGAATACCAACTGGGCAAAACAATATAAAAAGGAAAATCTTCAGTGCCGTCTCCACTCAAGCTCACCACAGTGCATGCAAAAGCAGCCAGAAAAAAAAAATCAGTTTCCACGCAGCGCCTTCACTGTCTGCAACGATAGAAACAAGTAATCCACTCTAAAATACAATCAATTCCTGCATTGGTGCCTACTGATACAGTGAAATAAAACAAACAAACAGAACATCGACATCGCCGTCACAATAATCTTCAGCTCTTCTCTGTTGAGTTACACCAGTCTAAACACATTAAAATAAACACTGGTGCATCAGGACCTCGGCCCTGCAGCCAGAAATCCACCCAGGCAAAGCAGCAGCTTGGCACTCTGTAAATGAAAACAGGACATCACTTACACTGAACAGTTGACCGCAGCAGGAATATCCCTCCCACCTGGCCTCATATGTATTGTTCAGTTACCTGTTCACAAGTTTGAGTCACACCCTCATAAGTATCGGCAGGTGGTGGCGGAGTCCACTACACGTTTCTCCGCAGGAATAAAACAATGTTTTCCTCCTACAAAGGTACATATAACTTTAACCTTCCGCCAAATCACCAAAATGCAAGCAGACCATTTTTGGGTGACCTACCACTCCAACCGAAGGCTATGGGACCCACATCAAGCTGTCATAAACAGTTAAAAGTGGCAAATAGCACAGCTTGGACCAGGCACTCACACAGCTCCAGGTTCACTCACCTGTGCTTATAAAAGGGAAAAACCCAGCTCCGCCTTCCAGGGGCGGTTCCCAGTCTCAGGTCTCACCTGTCACATTTAGTATCATTAGCATCACTGAACTGTCAATCAACCTTACACATCCATTACTACTATGGATATTTTTTCATGTATTTTCATGGTCAGTAAGTCAACGTAACAAAAAATGAAATATTCCCAGACTGTCTTGATTGCTTCTAAAAACAGTTTGCAGATGCGAAGGATGCAGGATGGATTCTCCACATAATTCTTAATGATGGGATGTTTTTTTCTTGCTCTCAAATGCCTAACCCAATGCAGTGCTTTCATCTAGGTCCGGTTTCAGTAAGGAGAAAAAAACAGTCATGAGAGAACTGGGGTCAACATCAGCAGCATCGTGGTATTCATTCTCCATTCTTTTAGGCAATAATATTATGTAATGGAACAGAACAAGGCAGTGTCATGACAATTGGTTCCTGCAGCAATAATAAAGAGTAGGGATGGTTAGCCAGTTCGCTAGCCAGTTCGCTAGCTAACTACACAGCATACATGTGAAACTGAATTCTACATCATGTCCAAACATCAGTCATTCTGTGGTAGAGGGCGTGTCTAAGCACTGTTTAGGCTTTTGTTAGTTCACATACAACACTGAAAAATGAACAACAGACTGCTCAAAGCCGTGTATTTAATGGCCATGGGTGTCAGCAGTGGTTTGGGATCATTTATGCTGAGCAATTTAAAAAATACGGATGAAATGCCGAGTAGGTGCTGCACATTGTTTTAAAGACCAACTTGAAATTTGATATATGTGAAAAAGTGTTTGCCCACTTCCTGATTTCTTTGTTTAATGATCTGAAACACGTAAGTGTGATAAACATGCAGAAAACAAACTTTAATATTAGAGAAAGACAATGCAAGTAAATACAAAATGCAGTTTTTGAAAAACGATTTCATTTATCAAGAGAAAAACACTATTGTAATCTGGCACTCTGCTGAAAATGTAATTGCCCCCTTAATAAATCATGTATTAACTGTGATTAACAACAGTTTTTGGATAGCTGAGTTCAATTTTACTACCCACATCCATGGCTAATTACTGTCACATGTAATGGAATTTCTTTTACTTATGTACTAATCACATTATTTTATTGTATAATGCCTTGGTGCCACTGGATTTTAACATGTCTGACACCCATACTGTAAGAGGGAAGTTGGGGGGAAGCAGACCACTCCACAGGAAGAGTCTTTTGTCTCTTCAAGGACTCTGGGAGGTAGCAAGGGAGTGTGAACCTTAAGGTGTGAAACAGCTGTGTACTGCCTTTTGTTCCTGGAGAAGGTATTTAAACTGAGAGCCATGCTAGGCTCAGTGAGAACTCTGCTGACCGTCTGTCCCGCGGACATGCAGGCTCTCCACAAGCTTGGTTGTCCGTTGTCTTTGTGTGTCCGGATTAAAGAATGTTAGCTACCGCTCACCGCTCGTCTGCAGGCTTTATTTAAGTGGAAAAACTTCCACAACACACATCTGTTAAATCAAGACACCACTTCAATAGTACCTGTCTGACAACGTGAATTTGGTTGCAACATCAACACATCATGCCACAATGTAGAGAAAAGTCATTGATATCTATCACTCTGGAATAGGGATGGGTACTGATATCCGGTGCACCGGTTCTGACATAAACGGTAGTAACCAGACCGAAAAGCAGCGCACATTTCGGTGATTTATTTTGGTGCTTTTTTTTCTGAGATGTCATACACTTTGGATTCTAGCCAATCATTTTACCTTTCCAAGGATAGTAGGCGGGTCCAGGTACGTACGTTCTTTTAGAGCAGAGCTACAGATTAAAAATGCCCAAGGCGAAGCGGTCAAAAGTCTGGCTGTACTTCACAGCAAAAGATGCAAACTCAGCAGCCTGCAACAAGTGCTTTAAGGTGATACTGTGCAAAGGAGGTAACACCTCGAATCTGATGAAACACCTGGCGACGCATAGCGTTTTTTTAAAAGCCAAGAAATGCACCGTATTTGATAGCTTGCTGCGAGACCTCACACCGAGCACATCTACTGCGGGTGTGGTGCCCGTTATTGGACCCGGAGTTAGCAACATCCCCCAAGAACCTGAAGAGGAGAGTCCTGACCCCTAGCCCTGCCAGTGTAGCAGAAATGATGAGGATGATGATGGCAGCAGCAGCTGTTCTTCTCTGCGTGAGTAGCTTAATGTTGTTCGTGTGTAATTTACGTTGAGTAGTCTAACCACGTTATTAAATTAATGCATGTAAGGTGAACTAGCAAACACCGTCGTAGTTACATGCGGCTGTCTTCTTGTTTGATAGAGTGATGCCATTTATGCCCTATAGCTGCAGAAAAGACTAACATTGTTATTTTTTTACAAAAAAAAAACAGCTAAACATGAGAGGTTTTAGGACAAAGTTTGTGTTTTCCATTGTTTAAGCACCGGTTCCAACCAAAGGAGGTGTGTTGTATCAACAGAAAAGGCTGACTTGGTTATCATTTTGCAGAGAAAAAGAGACTGCTAAAAATAAAAACATGAGAGGTTTTAGGACAAAGTTTGTGTTTTCCATTGTTTAAGCACCGGTTCCAACCAAAGGAGGTGTGTTGTATCAACAGAAAAGGCTAACTTGGTTATCATTTTGCAGAGAAAAAGAGACTGCTAAAAATAAAAACATGAGAGGTTTTAGGACAAAGTTTGTGTTCTCCATTCTTTAAGCACCGGTTCGAGCACCGTTTAAGCACCGGCACCGTTTCAAAAGTACCGGTTTGGCACCGGTATTGGATAAAACCTAAACGATACCCATCCCTACTCTGGAAAGGTTTACAAAGGTATTCCTAAGGCTCTGGGACTTCAGAGAACCACAGTGATTATCCACAAATGGAGAAAACTTGGAACAGTGGTGAACCACACGAGTGGCTGGCCTATCAACTGCATATCAAAGACTCATCCAGGAGGCTACAAAAGAACAACATCACTGTAGACCTGTCAGTGCTCGTCTTTCAACAATAAGAAACAGACTGGACAAAAATGGCATCCATGTATGACTTCCAAGGAAAAATAAACACTCCTGACCAAAAAGAACATAAAGACTCAGCTCACTTTTGCCAGAAAACACCTTGATGGTCCCCAAAAAAATATCCTGTTGACTGACGAGACTAAAGTTTGAACTGCTTTGGAGGGTTTGTGTCCCGTCACATCTGGCAAAAAACTAACATAGTATTTCATAAAAAGAACATCATACCAGCAGTCGAACACGGTGGTGGGCATGGGATGCCCTGTTGCTGCTGTGCTGCTGCTACACTTGCTGTAATTGATGGAGCTAATCTCTTCAATTATGAACAAGAAGCTACAATACTTCAACTCCTCCACTTTGGGCAGCAACTCGTTCCCAACCAAACAATGCTGGCAAAGAAGAACTCGTGTTCATGTAAATGGTTCCACTGGGTTCTGTTCAACAACCAATTCTGTTTACATTCTACATGCTTCCCTTAGGCAGTATCATTAGAAGACATAGCATACATTTACACTGCTATGCAGATGACACCCAGCTCTATCTGTCCATGAAGCCAGGTAACACACACCAATTAGTTAAACTGCAGGAATGTCTTAAAGACATAAAGACCTGGATGGCCGCTAACTTTCTGCTTCTTAATTCAGATCAAACTGAGGTTATTGTACTCGGCCCTGAAAATCTTAGAAATATGGTATCTAACCAGATTCTTACTCTGGATGGCATTACCTTGGCCTCCAGTAACACTGTGAGGAACCTTGGATCAGGACATGTCCTTGAATGCACATATCAAACAAATAAGTAGGACTGCTGTGCAACATCTTAAAATTAGAAATATCCTGTCTCAGAGTAATAATCAAAAACAAGTTCACATATTGATTGTATACATGAATGGGAGGCAGAGCCTGTGACGGCTTACTGTGTGGTGGGCAAAAACTGGACCCAAAGTGCAGGTTTAGGAGGACAAATATAGCAGTTAGGAGCACACCCAAAATGACTAAGAGGGACACAGCTAGAAGGAAGAATGCAACAAAGAGCAAGAGAAGATTGAGATGATGTATACACACTCAGACTAAAGACCACCAAAATAAAACAGGAAGTAACAAAATGACAAACTGATCACATGTGTACTTGATGGAGAGACAGAATATGAAAAATAAACATGGAATAGAATGGGAACACAAAAGGGTTTAATAAACAATCAACTGAAACAGTCAGGGAACTGTGATATACAACAAAAGGACCTCGTATAATGTATGGGATTAAACCTATAACCAGGAAGAAACAGCTTACAGAGTTTAGAGAGCTTAGTTAGGCTACAACAGGCCAAGGCTGCTGGGGGCGTCAGTGTTTCTTCTTTACACACCTTCACTCTGTCATCACACACGAAATCGCATTTTTCAAGGTTTTTTTTTTTTAATCTCTGGCTCTCTTCCTGCCCTCCTCACTTCCTGCCCTCCCCTTATCAATAGCTAGTTGCAGCAGATGGCCGCCCCTCCCTGAGTCTGAATCTGCCAGAGACTTCTTCCTGTTGAAAGGGAGTTTTTCCTTCCCAATGTCACCAAGTGCTTGCACATAGGGGTTTGCCTTTTGGGGGGGTTTCTCTTTATTATTTTGCTTTTTTGTGCTGCACACATGAATCAAATTATATGAAGATGTGTGTGTGGATTTTTCATCAATTAGTAGATTTTGGGTTTTTGCTTGGTTGACTGAGTGAAATGCTGTATTAAATTGCCTGTATTTGTATAACGCTTTACTTAGTCCCTATAGACCCCAAAGTGCTTTACACTACATTCAGTCATCCACACATTCACACACTGGTGATGGCAAGCTACATTGTAGCCACAGCTGCACTGGGGCACACTGACAGAGGCGATAAGATAAATATAACAGATAACAGATTAGATAAATATAGCATCCCGGTTCACTTACACCCTGGTTTTGTATCACAGTTGTCAAAGCAATCACTCACAGCCACATGTAGAATTTCTGGAGTGAAACAGTGACCTGAAAACCTTTATTTGTGGATGTGTATGCACAACTCAAAATCAGGACTCATGTAAGCTTTTATGTCAAATATCTTTTTACATCTGTTTTCCCTCCAAGTTGGTCGAGTTCATAACTTTTATGGACTCTAACATTCAACAAATGAAAAGAAACTTAAGTGTTTTCTTTTTCCTAACACTCTCTGACTTGGCAGGCGATCCCCCTGCTGACATGACTCTTACTACTCCAGGGTCAGGTTTATGTCAAACTGTAGTCCTCTGCGGAGGATGAACTCTTTTTGTTTTTAGTTTGGTATCAACCCCACCCTACATTTGGTCAAGGACATCTATCTTTCACACGGATCAATTGAGAGTACATATATAATTCTTCAGACCTTGGTGGTCACAAGATGGTGCTAGAGATTACAGTTCCATGTTGCTTACCTCATTGATGGCAAGTTGCTCTCCTCCGCCTCCTCCTGGGTGTCCATAACGATGTCCAGATCCTCGAAATTCATCATAGAGGAGGTCCTCTTCACTGCTCAGGTCATCCCCAAACGCTGACTTTTCAAATGTGCCATCAGGAGCGACTGCAGCTGAATCAGGAAAAGAAAGAAAAAGAAACAGATATCTTCACATGTGTTTGTAATTTGATTACATTAGATTTATAATCAAGTATATCGTTGTATTTTTATGCCAGTTTTCTAAACACTAAAATATAAAATACTGTACAGATGCCTGAGATTAAAATAATGCACAGATGACAGGCAGACATTTCATAGGTTAAGCAGCCCAGTGTAATGTTATGTGAGAGTTAAGTATTTTAGCACCTCCTAGTGGTTAGCATGGAAACTGCGGTCAGGTGAATGTGCTGTGGCTTTACTCGCATTCCTTCCTGTTGGATGTTTAGGGTCACATGAGCAGGGTAATACAGGAAGCCATTTTAGTATTGGGAATTGCACAATGAGGTGTACCATTAGCCTCTCTGTTTAATCCTTCAACATCCACCTGTGAGAAGGACAAGCTGTGTCCTTTCACAGATTCTGGAAAAGCACTGGAAGAATGTCCACCAGCGAAGACAAAAAAGTAAACAATCCTTTACTTTACTTCCATGTCTGAGTCATCATTCAACGCTTTCATTGCCTACTGCATATGTTTAGCTGTCTGTCAATTTGTGTAGAGCCACGCACGCACGAGACAGAATACTCAGTAAGTCCAACACACGTCGGCTGCCGGCTGCACAATCAGCTGGCAAGTAGTTGTTCACAAGATGCAATCAGGGATATTTCATCCGCTAATCATCTCTTTTCCCAAACAGTTCACAACGTAGCAGGTTACTACATTACAACACAAACATACCTGCATTACTTACTGAAATGCAGTCGGAAACCCTGACAACCTCACACTCTTCTTCACTTACATTTGGGCTTCACCTTTATTCCTCACTTCTAATATGAAGAAAACCAGTCAGTCAAATTTAGGTCTCCAGAAAGTCTGCCGCCTCTTTCTCAGAGTCCCTTTTTTAAAAACGTGATTCCTTAACATAAAACATCACTGTTGCATCCTGGGGCAGCAAACATGATCCCCTTAAACCGATTTTTCATTTTACTGTCCTTATGTTCCACTGAGTTACTGCTTCTGTTAAACTAATGTTAAACTAATGTAAATCTACTTACTGCTCCCAACCAACCCGCTGACTGAATGTTCTGCACTGGCACAGGATGGCACTAAAATGTTCTAAAAACTTGATTTCTTAAATCCACACACAGAGTTACATCCGTGTCAGGTTTTTGAGAGCAGGACTCCGTGATGTGCATAAGCCTGTAAAGTGTTTCATGTCCACTTCAAGAACAGCAAAAGTCTCTTTTTCATTCTCTATCACTGGAAACTAAAGAATTTGGGATTTTAAACATTCATGCACAGATTTGATTGCTTTTGTAATTTTTTGCGATATTTTGAATAATTGAAAAAGGGTTAAACTAGATAAACTAAATAAACTAAATAAAGTACCACATCAGCTTTAAAAATAAAATCAAAACACGTCTGATCTATATCTGCAGTGCTGCGGGAAGGTATTTAGCCCCCTTCCTGATTTCTTATTTATACCTGGGGTTTAAATAAATATCAAGTGTTAACATCACGTGACTTTTTTAAACTGCATTTTGTTCATCTAAATCTTCAAAGTATTATTAAAGAAAGTGAAATGAAACGAGTGAATATATACCTGCTGATACTCACGCACTGTGGCCTCACTACTGTGCTGTAAGTATAATACTTCAGTCGGTCCAGTTAGTCATGTTTAACCACGGCCTGCTATGACTATTGGTGGTCATTCTGGTCTGTGACATCAGCACTACATGAGAACCAATCCACTGACCATGACACACACAGCATTTAGCTCTTATTTAAACCAGCTGTTGTCTTTCTTTCTCATCATCCTACCTCCCATCCATCCTTTGAAGTGTCTGAACTCACATTTGTGAACACCTAGCTGACGGGCTAAAAATACTTATGCTGTCACACCTCATCATAGGCGTCACCCTTGGTTGCCTTGCCAACAGCTCTGTCTCCTTGGTGACAAGTCACTGTGGAGACAGAGAGAGATGGCCATAAAGAAAGATCCTCTCCCCTCCTCTACCCCACCCCCCACCCGTCCAAACACACACACACACACACACACATGCACACACACACAAACACACGCACACACACACACACGCACACACACACACACGCACACACACACAAACACACGCACACACACACACTCCTCATTCAAAGTGGGGAAAAAGTCATTACAGAATTTAGTTATTGAAATGAATTCTTTGGTACCTTTGTTCCTTACTGACAGTGACACACACTTATCTATGGTACAAGGCAAAGCACACCAAGCTACTTCTCTATTAGGATTACAGCAGCATCATACACATTATGTAACGCTACATAATGCAACACCACTATCACTGCCAGCATCAAGAAGAGACGTTGCAGGTGTTGCTCTGATGGGGGCAGTGTAGGACACCCTGACTGGTGATGCAGTAGAGATAAGAGAGCTCCAGGTATTAGCTGGCCTTTGTTTACGTGCACAGAGCTCCTGCAGTCGGAGTAACAGAAGCATGGAGGGAGAGAAAGGAGGGATAAAATATTCATTTGCAATGCTAAGTAAACTGGAAGGGAAGGGCTTTTTTAAAGTAATACACTCACCATCCATCCATTCTCTGCCACTTATCCATATAAGGATACCTCTGATGCCTCTACTGTACATAACAGTAGATGCAAGATGCTAGCAGGCAGTGCATAGAATGCTATAACCAGGTTGCTGGCATAATATACAGGAACATTTGTGCAGAGCATGGCCTGGAAGTCATAAGCTCAGATACGTCCTGGGGTATGAATGACCAAGCTAAGATCCTGTGGGACTTACAAATGGTGATGGCTAACCAACCAGACATAGTAGTGGTGGACAAGGAGAGGAAGACGGCCGTAGTGAAAATCTGGAAAAATAATTGTTTATTCTGGATTAAAAAGCAGATCATATATAAAACGGATCATTTATAAAGTGTAAATAAGTGATTAAGAAAGCATTTTCATGTACCTTTATATATATATAGAGCTGGGCGATATAAGATTTTTTCATATCACGATATGTTTTTTTCATTTCAGGCGATAACGATATATATCACGATATAAGCCAAATAACTATATTTGTAAGATTCAAATGTGCCGTTGCTCACAAGTAAAATGTGAAATAATCAGCAGCTTGTCTTGATTTTACTATTTATTTCCCATAATAAGTTCAACAGGGTAGATGTACTTAAGGAACATGAGACTTTTTCAGATAAATAAAGGCAAATATTGCAAACTACACAAAAGGCAGCCGCTAAAGCGTTTAAGTTTCAAAATAGAACAAACAAAACAGACTAAATTGTCAATTCCACTTAGAAACAAAATATTAATTCTAAAAATAAATCTTAGTTTGTTTTACAGAAGAACAGACAAAATTGACTAACTTTTGTCAATATCAAATAAACTGAGAACTAAAAGGAAATTTTCAATCTCTCCTTGTTGTACAGCTTTCTGAACTTTCTGAATCCTTTATCATCCGCAACTGAAAATAGTTGTGGATGATTACTATACCTTTCTAATGTGACGTTGTTGTCCCTGGCTCTCTTTCTCTCTCTCTCTCCCTCCCGCTCTGTTCCTGTGCTACTAACTACCGCCCCTCCCCCCTCTTCCCAGCGCAAAGCGCAAGGCTCGTGTGCGGAGTGAAGCGGAAATAAAGTGCGAGAGAGAGAGAGGGTGAGAGAAAGAAAGAAGAAAACCCCACGGCTCGCGTCGTTCACGTCAAAGATCCGGCTCTAAGAGCCATTTCGTTCGCGACTGACACATCACTACGAAATACTACTACTACTACTAATAATAATGTGCGGCTTGGCACTTGTGCTGTACGTAACAAGTCACGTGACGTGACGCTGCGGCTGTGATTGGTTCGGCTCTGCGCTACTTAATTTGGATTGGCTGTTCTTCTTTTCTTTTTTTTAAGAGCAAGAGAGAGATGAGGTCTATCGCAATAGTTTAATTTTTCTATTGAGAAAAAGTTATTTCGCAATACATATCGTTATCGTTTTATCGCCCAGCTCTCTCTCTATATATATATAATATATATAGAGAGAGAGGAGATTTGGGAATGTGTATGTCAGGAATAACTGCTGGAACTGTTTCTTGGTGAGTTTAGCTGAGCTAGCGTGACTAGCTAGCCTTATAGTGATGCATATAAAAAGGTAGAGTACCGAACTGCTGTACCAAAAATAGTGTGGCCGTATTTTGGGAATTCCTATTTTATTTTCATTATGGCCATTAAATATTTTATAGTCATTGATTTAAAGATTCCAAGGAAATGATTGTCGTGACAGAAAACCACCTGTTAATCTGATCACCTCTTAACCCCAAAGATTATCATTGAATGAGAAGAAGAAAGAGACCATAGAGTACTTCTTTCACTTCAGCAGACTTTACCTGGATTGAAACTATCTCTCTTACTATCTATACTATTTAGTAGTAAAAGTGTTCATTGGAGGTCATCTTGTCTGTTTCAGCTCACCGACCGGCTCTTCAGGTGGTCCTCAGTCCAGACCACCATCTTCTTCACCAATGTGCCTCGTCATCTCACCACCTAAACCAGTCTTAGCTGGATCTAGCCCCCCTGCTGGTCTGCGCTGGCTCAGCCACCACCTTCCCATACCTTAAACATGTGACAGTCACCTTTTTCTCTCCATAGATGCTTGAGTCAGCTGGCTTTCCTGACCCAGTATTGTTTCATTTCTTTCCTCTGTAAATAAACCTTTTAGCTCGGGGTGTGCATGTCTCAGTGATCTGCTACTTGTACTGGAGCCTTTCCAGTTGCCGCTGGTTTTTACAACATTCTTAGGAGACTACTCACTAGACCTTTGTCACCTACCTGTGCACTGACCCCTGACCAGTGTTGGGTAAGTTACTTTAAATTAGTAACTTAGTTACATTACTAGTTACTTCTATCAAAAGTAACTCAGTTACTTCAAGTTACTCATTGCTTTCAAAGTAACTAGTTACTAGGGAAAGTAACTTTGGTTTTACTCAGAATTCTCTTGTTAATGTGTTGCTTCCGTAACTGGATACCCAGCAAGATTGCCAGTCTTCTAGCTTGCTTACTTGCCACAAGTGCACTGTGCCACCTACCAATAGAAAGGAAAAAATAATGTGCATATTTCCACGAGAGAAATCCCACGCCTGGACTGTCGTTGACCGCCGCCATGATTCTAGCCTACGTCACAGCGTCATGTGTGCTTTTTACATCCAACACAAAAACTGCAGTCGTGGTGCTTTGATTGTACTCAGAACTCGGAAATTCTGCCTTCCGGTAACAGCAGACTGCAGATGAGCTGCACACAGGGCTGGACTGGGACAAAAAATCGGCCCGGGCGTTTTGACTAGAGACCGGCCGCCATTATAGGAAAAACCATAAAGCCTTTGAATGAAAACAAACGCTGTTGTTACAGTGATGTACACTGTTCTGATGGTATATATGTATCAATCTATCAATCGTTTGTTGTAAGATTCAGATAATTATTTAATAAAAGTGAGACATTTTAAATGAGCTTAAGAAAGAAAAGTATTTCTTTGTCCCCCCCTTTCCCTGTTAATGCCCTACCTGTCCCCCTGGCAAAACTTTGCTAGACCCGCCCTGCACAGTTACCAGCTGTTAGCTACATAAAAAAGGATCCTGGTGTTATTTGTCTCTCAGAAACAGTTCATAACTTCAACTCAATCATGTCACCTAAAAGGTAAACCTGTTTCTCCATCACCTGTTCAGCTCTGATGATTCAGTAAGGACATCTCCTGGTTTCATCTGCATGTTTCCCTCTCACCACATATCCAAACCGACATCATGACCAGCAGCTTTACAGCTGTGGCTCCAGCAAACATCAGCTGATACTAGAAATTAATATTAAATAAATTCTAACAACAGCTGATCAAGCTTAAACGTGCTGCTGTTGTTTAGCACGACATCCGCTGGTTTCCTCTTTCTGGCGCAAAGTGGGCGATAAACAAACAAGAGAGAGATGATCAGCTGATCATTGATCAGTTTCATGATTGAAGTAGAAACAGGAGAGGGAGGGGGGGGGGAGAATAAGAGAAGAAGAGGCAGCTGCAGCGTAAAGACAGAATAACTCCAGCTTTGTGTCTTTCTCATTGTAGCTGAAGTCCGGGACAAACTGTGTTCCCTTTCACCTCAATACAAAACGCGTAATATTTTCTCTGAATACGAGACGATTCCGTTTTTTACAGGACGGTTGGCAACTCTAATAATTAACCTCATGAATAAAATAAAGTTCAACATCAGTAACATCATAGCACCCACCCAGCTGTATATAAACTCTGTCATGCTAGCTAGCACGCAGTACGAGTTATTGTAACTGACTGTAAAAAGTCAGCACAATGAAAATAAACTCCACCTAAACTTGGTTTATATCTGACCCAGATAGACTGCAGGTCATAACTTCTTACCTGAAGTTCAGTTCACCTGACACTCGGCGGCCGCCTCGGCTCTCTCCTCCTCCTGCCTCCTCTTTCCCTCATCCACCTGCTGGCCTCCACCACTTGCTAATGTTACTGAATCTGTGGAAGCTCCGCAATGCCACCACACGAAGTAACGAATAACGACCCTATCTAAATCCCAGTAACGATTAGCGTGTTCCTGATTTTGGCATAATAACTAGTTACCGTGCTCGTTACCACAATAATAACGTAGTTACTGCAACACGTTACTTAATAACACGTTAGTCCCAACACTGACCCCTGACCTACCCCATTGTTCCCTCCTCACCCACTTTACCACCATTTTAAAACTGCTATAGCATCAAGACTTTCTTACACTTTAAACTGTTTGGATCCAAACTGTGCTTCCAGCTCCCAGCATTTCAACACACAAAGTCGAGCAATGTCATATTACCACTATGCATTAAAAATGTATAGTGGTAATATTATTGTAATATTGATTTATTTGTGATTTGCTACTTAATGAGCTCATTGTTGCTGTGGATACCATCGCTCTCTCCCACACAGCTTAACAACTGTGGACTCAGCGGTAAAAGCTAAAAACTTGCATTATGTTTAAGCAGTTTGCTTTTTATAAAGTTTGTAATATTTATTGAGAGGTGCTCTATAAATAACATTTCAGTTACTTTCACTAAATAATAAAAAGACAGATTACTCTACCCCAAATATAGATCGAAATGAGGAACAGATGGCTTGTCTGCAATAAATGGGTATATACAGAAAAGTGTATGTACAGATACGGCAACTCAAAATCACTGCCTTCAACCAGAGGTCAGCCAGAGGTCAGCCAGAGGTCAGCCAGCTGACTGTTAGCTAACAGAGTCCCCCCTCCTTTTTTATCTAGTTTCCACTATAAACACGTTCATTTCTTTTGTTCCAAACCTCATCATCCATTGAAATATAAAAACTAAAAGTTATGTTTTGAAAATGTAAAATAAATCATAAAACTTTCAGTTTGACCTTTCAGACATTTCACACTGCACCCTGCACCAAAACTATTTCCAGTCAACAGTTCATCATTCAATCCAACAATCTACGATATATTTAAAGTGTATTAGAGCAGCGTTAACTTGATGGATGTGCATGGGTGTGTAACTTATCAGCTGTGTGGGCTGAGTTTTGTGGGAGTTGGGGTGTTGTCCTTGGAATTTTGGTACAGGGTTGAATTCCATAAGTTTAAGGTTTTCCTATTTGGTTGTTAGTTTTTGTTGCTTCTGTTGAAACCATCACATGCTCTCAGAGTTACACCAGGATAAAAAAAAGACTGATGTTTGGATTTCAGAGTTTTCATGAACGCGGCTCTTTGGTTTATTTGGGGCCACTCAGTCAGAGAAACTGTTCTAATCAAACAGACATGTTCTGGCTTGTCAGATTATTCCATGAAGTAGAAATGACTTCTGCATATTCTCAACTTACACTCTGTTAGAAATTATGCTGTCATAAAGTTTGCAATGTCTTAACACCAGTTTTAGTAACATACTCTGCTTGTGTGTTATTTTACATGGTTAAGAGGTGACACTATGCAAGTATGGCAGCTGAACAACAAGCACGAAAATGAGAAAAGCTAAAGTTTGGGAAAACACAAAGATGATTATTTTTATTACAGCTTTCTGTCAATGATTCCTAGAATACAGTTTACATGTGTTAAAATACAAGTAAACTGTAGTAAAACTACTGTTAACACATGCAACATATTTAACAAATTGTGTTATTAAAGTGGTTTTTTTTTTGTTATTAGAGGGTTTTTTTTATTTATTGTTTGTCAGAGTTCAGATGGTTCCTGCGTGGTTTATTCCCTACATTCACAATGAGGGGTCATATGATGATGATGATGATGATGGTGATGCTTTGACTGAACAATAACAAGAAACAATAAAGAAAATATATAAAACGTGTCTGTTTGTATAGTCGCTCATTAAGACCAGGTTGAACACTATTGACTGTTTGTTCTCACCTACCTGTCATAACTATGTAACTAACTAAATGCTGCAGGTTGGACTCTTACTGGCAGGACACATCGGCTCACCCGTTGTTGCATTTGAAGTGTCTCTTTCACAATGCAAAACTTTTGAACCAGAGTATAAAAAATGATATGCTAAGCAGCAGACTTCTTGAGTAAGCAGGGATCACTTTGATATCACTTTGATTGGTAATTCATTTGGAACTCATACATGGCGAGGATCACCAGTAATGTTATGCACAGTGCCAAGGTTTCGTGGTTCTCTCCTACAACAGTGTTTACTGACCTTATTAATCACTTGAATTGTTTGGAACAAAGTGCCATATATTTGTGACAGAATCTGTGAGATGACTGCTTTCAGCGCCCGACAGCATGTCCATGTGCGTGCCGTCGAGTGAACGGGGCTCCGTCTCGTTTTTACATCTTTTTGCAGAATCTGTTTACCTTCTCTTTCATTGTTTGCTGTTTTAGCTGATGGTTAGCTTGATGGTTGTTGAAATAGTTTCTAAGTATATGTTTTTAACCTGTTAAATAGTCATGATGCTGATATTTACAGATAATTACAGTTGCAATAATAAATAATTAAGCTATGTAATACTGTAATAATAATGTAATAAGCAATTCACTGATTAATTGTCCAGACACTAGTGGACATTACAGGCTTTGGTGTCCTCGGTAACCTCCACATCTGTGCATGGAAATATGCAAGTTTGTAACGACATCCCCCTCAGCTACTTTCAATAATCATGTGACCTACATTGTAGCTGTACAAGACAGTCAGCCCTCTCTGTGGCCTTACTGCCTGAAATGAGGCCATAGGGAGGCATGACAGCCTTTTAAGGGAAGTAGAAAATAATCCATCATTACTGTTACAAAATCTCAAACCTAAAATAACTGCAAACATTAGATCTGAAACTGGTGCTGGCTCAGAAATCACAAAGAAAGAACAATACAGTATCCACATCTGAACCAAAGAGTAAAACAGTGAAATGTGGTTTATTAAATATTAGGTCTCTCTCCTCCAAGCCTCTGTTAGTACATGACTTAATAATTGATCAACAAATCGATTTACTCTGCCTTACAGAAACCTGGTTGCAGCAGGATGATTATGTTAGTTTAAATGAATCAACACCCCCGAGTCATTCTAACTACCAGAAACCTCGAAGCACAGGCCGAGGGGGCGGTGTGGCAGCAATTTTTCACACCAGCCTATTAATCAACCAAAGACCAAGACAGACTTTTAATTCATTTGAAAGCCTGATGCTTAGCCTCGTCCACCCCAGCTGTAAAACTCAGAAACCAGTCTTACTTGTTATCATCTATCGTCCACCTGGGCCTTACACAGAGTTTCTCTCTGATTTCTCAGACTTTTTATCTGATTTAGTGCTCAGCTCAGATAAAATAATTATTGTGGGTGATTTTAACATTCATGTAGATGCTAAAAATGACAGCCTCAACATGGCATTTAATCTGTTATTAGACTCAATTGGCTTCTCTCAAAATGTAAAAGAATCCACCCACCACTTTAATCACACTCTAGATCTTGTTTTAACATATGGCATAGAAACTGAACATTTAACAGTGTTTCCTGAAAACCCTCTGCTGTCTGATCATTTCCTGATAACATTTACATTTACAATGATTGATTACACAGCAGTGGAGAGTAGACTTTATCAAAGTAGATGTCTTTCTGAAAGTGCTGTAACTAAGTTTAAGAATATAATCCACCCACTGTTATCATCTTCAATGCCCTGTACCAACATAGAGCAGGGCAGCTATCTGAACGCTACTCCAACAGAGGTCGATCATCTTGTTAATAATTTTACCTCCTCACTACGTACGACTCTGGATACTGTAGCTCCAGTGAAAACTAAGGCCTGAAATCAGAAGTACCTGACTCCGTGGTATAATTCTCAAACACGTAGCCTAAAGCAGATAACTCGTAAGCTGGAGAGGAAATGGCGTGTCACAAATTTAGAGGATCATCATTTAGCCTGGAGAAATAGTTTGCTGCTTTATAAGTAAGCCCTCCGCAAAGCCAGAACATCTTACTATTCGTCACTGATTGAAGAAAATAAGAACAACCCCAGGTTTCTCTTCAGCACTGTAGCCAGGCTGACAAAAAGTCAGAGCTCTGTTGAGCCAACCATCCCTTTAACGTTAACTAGTAATGACTTCATGAACTTCTTCACAAATAAAATTTTTATCATTAGAGAAAAAATTACCAATAATCATCCCATAGATGTAATATTACCTACAGCTACTTTCAGTACCATCGATGTTAAGTTAGACTCTTTTTCTCCAATCGATCTTTCTGAGTTAACTTCAATAATTTCTTCCTCCAAACCATCAACGTGTCTTTTAGACCCCATTCCTACAAAACTGCTCAAAGAAGTCCTGCCATTTATTAATGCTTCAATCTTAAATATGATCAACCTATCTCTAATAATCAGCTATGTACCACAGGCCTTCAAGCTGGCTGTAGTTAAACCTTTACTTAAAAAGCATCTCTAGACCCAGCAGTCTTAGCTAATTATAGGCCAATCTCCAACCTTCCTTTCATATCAAACATCCTTGAAAGAGTAGTTGTCAAACAGCTAACAGATCATCTGCAGAGGAATGGCTTATTTGAAGAGTTTCAGTCAGGTTTCAGAGCTCATCACAGCACAGAAACAGCTTTAGTGAAGGTTACAAATGATCTTCTTATGGCCTCTGACAGTGGACTCATCTCTGTGCTTGTCCTGCTAGACCTCAGTGCAGCGTTCGATACTGTTGATCATAATATCCTATTAGAGCGATTAGAGCACGCTGTAGGTATTACAGGTACTGCACTGCAGTGGTTTGTATCATATCTATCTAATAGACTCCAATTTGTGCATGTAAATGGAGAGTCCTCTTCACACACTGAGGTTAATTATGGAGTTCCACAGGGTTCAGTGTTAGGACCAATTCTGTTTACATTATACATGCTTCCCTTAGGCAGCATCATTAGAAGACATAGCATACATTTACACTGCTATGCTGATGACAGGCAGCTCTATCTGTCCATGAAGCCAGGTAACACACTCCAATGAGTTAAACTGCAGGAATGTCTTAAAGACATAAAGACCTGGATGGCCGCTAACTTTCTGCTTCTTAATTCAAATAAAACTGAGGTTATTGTACTCGGCCCTGAAAATCTTAGAAATATCCTGTCTCAGATTGACGCTGAAAAACTAGTTCATGCATTTATTACTTCCAGGCTGGACTACTGTAATTCTTTATTATCAGGATGTCCTAAAAACTCCCTGAAAAGCCTTCAGTTAATCCAAAATGCTGCAGCAAGAGTCCTGACAGGGACTAGAAAGAGAGAGCAGATTTCTCCTGTATTGGCTTCCCTTCATTGGCTTCCTGTTAAATCCAGAATTCAAAATCCTGCTCCTCACATACAAGGTCTTAAATAATCAGGCCCCATCTTATCTTAATGACCTTGTAGTACCATATCACCCTATTAGAGCACTTCGCTCTCGCTCTGCAGGCTTACTTGTTGTATTTAAAAGTAGAATGGGAGGCAGAGCCTTCAGTTTTCAGGCCCCTCTTCTGTGGAACCAGCTTCCAGTTTGGATTCAGGAGACAGACACTATCTCTACTTTCAAGATTAGGCTTCAAACTTTCCTTTTTGCTAAAGCATATAGTTAGGGCTGGACCAGGTGACCCTGAATCCTCCCTTAGTTATGCTGCAATAGACGTAGGCTGCCGGGGATTCCCATGATGCATTGAGTTTTTCCTTTCCAGTCACCTTCTCACTCACTATGTGTTAATAGACCTCTCTGCATTGAATCATATCTGTTATTAACCTCTGTCTCTCTTCCACAGCATGTCTTTATCCTGTTTTCCTTCTCTCACCCCAACCAATCACAGCAGATGGCTCCCCGAGCCTGGTTCTGCCGGAGGTTTCTTCCTGTTAAAAGGGAGTTTTTCCTTCCCACAGTCACCAAAGTGCTTGCTCACAGGGGGTCATATGATTGTTGGGTTTTTCTCTGTACCTATGAAGCACCTTGAGGCGACTTTTGTTGTGATTTGGCGCTATATAAATAAAATAAATTGAATTGAATTGATAAAATGACCACAATGTTTTCTTTATCACAACATATCATCTACCTCCATCACACCCTATACCCAACATTTTCCTGTTTGTGGCAAAAACTGACATTGATGATAAATATAAATTTGATCATATAAACAACACATGTGGCCATGCAGTGCATAGCTTGGTATAACACCAACAAAACAGCCAGTAACAGTAGAACTGTGGCCTGTATCAAAACTACTTTTCTCACCAACGCCTCATCCCTTCAGTGGATGATCTGAGACTACGGGCAGCATGTGTAACATTGTCAGGAACACCTGTATCCTCAGTACAGAGACTTGGCTCTAGTCTTCTATTCTGGCAAATGGTAAAATGACTGGTTTTTATTAAGCGTTACTCTACCTCTGCAAATAGGTTAGAAGGCTACACAGTATAATGTCATGACAAAACTAGTGACTCTGGTGAGAGTAGGCGGGGCTGTCTGTGCGTCTGGCAATAAAAACTGGTGTACTAACTCAGTGACTACAACAAACTACTACTCCTGGGACTTAGACTGCATGATAGTTAAATGTGGGCCTGTTTACTTTCATAGGGAGTTTAATGTGGTCCTAATAACTACTGTGCAAATACAGTTCGATTGTAATGCTAACTCTGCTCTTGGTCATTTGCATAGCACCATGAGCTTACAGCAGAGCAGGTTCCTTAGCAGGGACTTTAACCATGTAAATTTAAAAATAGCTGTCCCTTTTAATACAGAGCAGCAGGATCTAGGATCGCACCCCTCCTGGACACCTGTCAGGTCAGCCAACAACAATCGTGGGGCTCGTCTGGGATTAGAGCCTCCTCCTGACGGTAGCTAATCACCAGCAATAAACTAAGATTAATGTCCTGGACCAACGTGCTACGCCTGCTCCATCTGGGATACCAGAATGGCTGCTTTACAAGAGTTGCGATGAAGAATACAGAGAAAGCTTCATGAGCTTATTAATACTGCTAAAACAGAGGTATTGTACAAGCTTGCAGACACCATTGAGGATGAGGTGGAAGATGACCTAACAGGAGAAAATGCAACAGAGGTGGAACTCTATGACTTCATTGTGGACTTTTTGAACAGTGACTGGCTGGCAAGTCAGGAGGACTAAGGCATGTCTCACCTGCTAGTAGTCAACAACTTCATCACTGACCTGCAATGACCTCCGGCGGCTGCAGATGAGGATTGTGAGCTTGTTGCAGAAACACACTCTATTGTACCACCCTCAGTAGTTAGTGCAAAGGCAGATAGACCCTGCATGGTAACCAGTCAAGTAACTGAGATTCGGATGTTAGTTATAGCTCTCTGTGTAGATAGAGTGATGAAGCTGAGAATTTTACAGAATTAGAGATAATCCGTACTGTCTTAAAGATAATTAAACCGGGTACATTCAAGGATATGTTACTGGCCAAACCTGGGTTAACGTTAGCTGAGCTCAAATGGTTCTTTAGAGCACACCTGAGAGACAAGAGCAGTGCAGAGCTATTTCAGGAGCTTAGCAATGCTAAGCAACAAGACAGAGAAAACCTACATCAGTACATGTACCGACCGGCTAACGGGGCTAAAACAGCGTGTGATGTTTGCTTCTCAGCAGATTAGCTCAGAGATTCAATACACCAGTCAACTGATTGGCCAAAACTACTGAGAAGGCTCTCACTCTTCTGAGTCCACACAGGTCAGCTCACTCAGTACTGCTCCACTACCAAAGTCAACCGTGAAAGGAAAATGCAGGCCATGTATAACCCAGGGGATTGCTAGTTGTAACCCCTGTTTCCAGTGTGGTCAGGAGGGACACCAGGCTGTGGTTTTCCTGTCCAAGAACCGGGAAACAACACCAGGTCATTGGGGAGGGACTACCAGTGACCAGACAAGAGCCAGAGTCCCAGAGCCAGAGTTGGTGAAGGGGCGATCGTGGCTCAAGAGTTGGGTGTTCATCTTGTAATCGGAAGGTTGCCGGTTCGAGCCCCGGCTCCGACAGTTTCGGTCGTTGTGTCCTTGGGCAAGACACTCCGCCTACTGGTGATGGCCAGAGGGGCCGATGGCGCGATATGGCAGCCTCGCCTCTGTCAGTCTGCCCCAGGGCAGCTGTGGCTACAACTGTAGCTTGCCTTTACCAGTGTGTGAATGTGAGAGTGAGTGAAGAGTGGAATTGTAAAGCGCTTTGAGGGGTCCCGAAAAGCGCTATATAAATGCAATCCATTATTATTATTAAAAAAAAAAAAAAAACATGAGAGAAGGACTCCAACTGATAATCAGCAAGTGTTAAGACACAGAGTGAAGAAAGGAAACTGTCTAGTAAAAGGTGTATGTTTGCCTGTTACCTTAATGGTGAACCAACTGAGGTACTACTGGACAGTGGGGTTCAGGCCACAATAATGGCACAGTCGTGGATAGAGAAGCACTTACCTGACACCAAAATCAAGTCGCTTGAAGATATCTTCAATCTTCAAGCTAATATCTTGATATCTTCTTGCCACCAAGAACAGCTTTGAACTTCATATTAGGAATCATAGACACCAGGCCAACAGACTTTTGTCACCCTTGTCAGCAACCAGGGCAGTCAAGTGTTGATACCTAAATATGTACCATGCAGGATAGCCAAGCCAGGCACACGAGTGCCAGAGCAAACACTATCCAAAAAGTGGCATTCCTGTTAACTTGGAGAATCTTGACCAGAAGCAGCCAATCCAGTTCAAAAGTTCTATAACTCTATCCCTAAGCCTTTGTACAAGAAGGTTAAAGACCATTCAATTTCAACTCAATTTTATTTACACAGCGCCAAATCACAACAACAGTCACCTCAAAGCGCTTTATATTGTAAGGTAGACCCTACAATAATACATACAGAGAAAAACCCAACAATCATATGACCCCTAATGAGCAAGCAGAGAGTGAAGAAGAAACACCCAGTGCATCATGGGAATCCCCGGCAGCCTACGTCTATTGCAGCATAACTAAGGGAGGATTCAGGGTCACCTGGTCCAGCCCTAACTATATGCTTTAGCAAAAAGGAAAGTTTGAAGCCTAATCTTAAAAGTAGAGATAGTGTCTGTCTCCTGAATCCAAACTGGAAGCTGGTTCCACAGAAGAGGGGCCTGAAAACTGAAGGCTCTGCCTCCCATTCTACTTTTAAATACTCTAGGAACAACAAGTAAGCCTGCAGTGTGAGAGCGAAGTGCTCTAATAGGGTGATATGGTACTACAAGGTCATTAAGATAAGATGGGGCCTGATTATTTAAGACCTCGTATGTGAGGAGCAGGATTTTGAATTCTGGATTTAACAGGAAGCCAATGAAGAGAAGCCAAAACAGGAGAAATCTGCTCTCTCTTTCTAGTCCCTGTCAGGACTCTTGCTGCAGCATTTTGGATTAACTGAAGGCTTTTCAGGGAGTTTTTAGGACTTCCTGATAATAATGAATTACAGTCGTCCAGCCTGGAAGTAATAAATGCATGAACTAGTTTTTCAGCGTCACTCTGAGACAGGATATTTCTAACTTTAGAGATGTTGCACAAATAGAAGAAAGCAGTCTTACATATTTGTTTAATATGTGTATTGAAGGACATGTCTTGAGCACCGGGATGTTTTAGCTAAACTTGTGGATGTGCTGACTATTCCACCCATCCTAACATACCCAAACTTCAACCTTTTATTCATACTGCACACCGACACATCCAGTGAAGGGTTAGGTGCAGTGCTGTACCAGCGTCAGGACAACAAGTTACGTGTCATCAGATATGGCTCAAGAACTCCAACATCGGCCGAGAGAAATTACCACCTTCATTTCGGTAAGCTTGAGTTTTTGGCACTAAAGCCAGCGACATGTGATAAGTTTCAAGACTACTTGTATTATGCCCCCACATTCACAGTCTGCATTGATAATCACATCTTAACATCCATCCTGAGCACTACCAGACTAAATCCTGTTGGACACAGGTGGGTTGGTGAACTAGACCGGAGAAGCTGAACATAGATGCAGACACTCTGTCAAGTTACCCAGTAAACCTCCAAGACAGAATGACAGAGCACACAGAGCCTATGTCATCAGAGGTGGTGTCTGCAGCATGGCAAGGAAGCAAAGCAGGGCAGGAGGATGAGGTGCCCCAAGCAGCAGCTTTGCAGGTGAATAGTAGAAATGCAGCATAAACAGCATAAACAGCTTGTGCTTCCTAAAAAGCTAAAGCCCCTGGTGCTGAGAACACTTCATAATGACATGGGTCATGTTGGTGCCGATAAAGTAACACACCTCACCTGTGAATAGTTTTATTGGCCCAACATGCAGCATAGAGGACTATGCAAACAAACGATGTGTCTGTATCAAACAGAAACATCCCAATCTTCCCCAATGAGCTCCTATGGACATATCAGTACCAGTAGTCCTTTCGAGTTGCTTTGTATTGACTACCTACACCTAGAGCAAAGTCACGGGTATGAGTACATTCTTGTTCTTGTAGACCACTTCCCACGCTTTGCCCAGGTGTATCCAACAAGGAATAAATATGGGAAAACCGCATTTGACAAAATATTCTATGACTTTATCCCTCGCTTTGGATACCCGGAGAAACTCCACCACAATAAGGGGAAGAAGAGTATTTGGAAACAGTTAACTGATCATCTTCAGAGAAATTGTTAATTTGAAGAGTTCAGTCAGGTTTCAGAGCTCATCACAGAACACAAATACTCTTAAAAATATGAGTAAAAATATCTTAATAATAATCTTCTTATGATCTCTCACAGTGGACTCTTCCCTGGCTAGAACTCAGTGCAGTGTTCAATACTGCTGACCATAAAATTTAATTATAGAGATTAGTGCATGCCCTAACTTTAAGGCTACTGATTTTAGGGGTTTCAGTTATTACTGGCTAACAGACTGCCTCACATACTACCATTACCAATAATCAATGATGGAGTTCCACAGGGTTCTGTGCTGGAACCAAATCTTTTTATTTTATACATGAATTCTGTTTACAATCCTGTTTACATTATATGTGCTTACCTTAGGCAGTATCATTCATATATTTACATTTAATTTCACTGAAGAAGTCACTTGGATGAGTGACGAAACGTTTCTCCCACAAAACACTACGTCCAGATGAACAGAATCAACTTTTGGAGGTTTAATTTCAGACGTTTCAGCTTTTTCGGGGTATGGGTGTTGTTTTTGACCAAGATATGTCCTTCAATGTGCATATTAATCAAATAAGTATAACCGCTACCTTGCATTTGCACAATATCTCTAAAATTAGAAACATCCAGTCTCAGTCTTGATGCATGCTCAGTCATCTGGGTAAGGAAATCCCAAAAAGTGGAAGAGGAGTGAAAGAGGCCATCTATGTCCACTGTGAGCGACCATCTTTGAACAGAGGCGGTGGTTTACGACACCAACTGTCTGCCATCTATAATCCAGTTTTGAGATCCCTTCCCAGACGCCTTAACGCCCACTCACACCCTGGGCCATCTGACCTCAGAAAATCACATGATAGGGTGGGGACCAGGTTTCACAATGGGCTCACCCGAAACCCTGACTGATTGGGACCCACACCCATTTTCACACCTTGGCTCATGTGATTACGTGGAGGATCATCAGGTGGTCCTTTGTCCCTCTTTGGGGGGAAACTCCCACTGGGTTTAAATCTGGGACTCTCCACCATTTGACTCTTAGAACTGAAGAAACTTCTCGGATGAGAGGTGAGCAACTTAAAGAAGTCCAGACGCTTTTCTTTCCAAGCTCCTTAGACTACGATGACCTGGATGACTGAGAACCTTCACAGACAAATCCCAAAAAGTTGATTCTAATCATCTGAACACAGTGTTTATGTACTCTTGTACTCTTTATAAGGTTGGGGAAACCTGCAATCAGATGAGACTGAAGAAGTCACTTGGATGAGTGATGAAACCTTTCTCACACTGAAAACACCACACCCAGATGAACAAGCATCAGCTTTTTTGGATCAAATCTCAGTGTGTTGCTAAAAAACTGGTTCATGCATTTATTACTTCTCGGTTGGGCTACTTTAATTCATTATTATCAGGCTGTCCTACTCCTTGGTAACCCTTCATTTGATCTGAAATGCTGCAGTGAGCGTACTGACAGTGACTAGAAAGAAACAAGCCAATATTTTTCCCATACTGGCTTTGCTTCACTGTGTATCTGTTCAGAATCAAACTTAAAATCCTTCTCCTTACATATGAGAGCTT
The DNA here is from genome assembly GCF_036321145.2 of Pelmatolapia mariae. Classification (NCBI taxonomy): domain Eukaryota; kingdom Metazoa; phylum Chordata; class Actinopteri; order Cichliformes; family Cichlidae; genus Pelmatolapia; species Pelmatolapia mariae. The sequence continues at coordinate 38,160,400 of NC_086235.1, forward strand.
GAATACTGGGGCCACATCTTATCTTAAAGACTGTATCATATTATCCATATCAACCAGCAGCTGGACTCAAGGACCATCAGTCAACTGAAAATGAACTTGAAATCTACTTCAAACTCCAACTAGTTCTTTGAAAAGGTGGAAAGTCTATGTAAACTCGCAAAGAAAAGCGTCTGGACTTCTTTAAGTTGCTTGAAGACGTTTCACCTCTCATCCGAGAAGTTTCTTCAGTTCTAAGGTCAAATGGCCGAGAGTCCCAGATTTAAACCCAGTGGGAGTATCCCCCCAAAGAGGGACAAAGGACCCCCTGGTGATCCTCTAATCACATGAGCCAAGGTGTGAAAGCGGGTGTGGGACCTAATCAGCCAGGGTTTCGGGTGAGCTCATTGTGAAACCTGGCCCCACCTTGTCATGTGAATTCCTGAGGTCAGATGGCCCAGGATGTGAGTGGGCGTTAAGGCGTCTGGGGAGGGAACTCAAAACTGGATTATAGATGGCAGACAGTTGGTGTCGTAAACCACCGCCTCTGTTCAAAGATGGTCGCTCACAGTGGACATAGATGGCCTCTTTCACTCCTCTTTCAAACCATCTGTCCTCTCTGTCCAAAATGTGAACACTGGCATCCTCGAAAGAGTGTCCTCAGACAAAAGCTGAATTTTTTTGGAAGGTTTGTGTCCCTTTACGTGTGGCATTAAATAACACAACATTTCAGACAAAGAACAGCATACCAACAGTAAAATATGGTGGTGGTTTTGCTGCCTAAAGACCTGGATGACTGCAATAAATGGAACCCTGCTGTCCACCTAAACTTAAACGAGATGAAGCGTAATTGGGTTCTGCAGCAGGACAATTATCCAAACACGCCAGAATGTCCACCTCTGAATGGCTTAAGAAAAAGAAAATGAAGACTTTGGAGTGGCCTGGTCAAAGTCCTGACTTTGATTGAGATGCTAACAGTTGAAAAAAGCAGTTCATGCTCAAAAATGCTCCAATGGGGCTGAATTACAATGATTTTGCAAAGACAAAATTCCTCCCCAGCGCTGTAAAAGACTCATTGCCAGTTATCGCAAACTCTTGAATGCAGTTGTTGCTGCTAAGGGTGGCCACTGTTTTATACGCAGGGCCATGTAGGTTTGGATTTTTGTCCCTTAACAGTAAACTCCCTCTTTTACAAATTGCATTTTGTGTTTACTTGTGTTATTTTTGCCTAATATTTAAATTTATTTTGATGATCTGAAACATTTAAGTGTGACAAACACAACAAATAGGAAATCAGGTAGGGGAAAAACACTTTTTCACATCACTTTTTTTCTTTTTATGATTATTAACTATCTAGATATTATGATATTTATATAATGATAACCTAGTATAACTATAGTATTTATATTATGGATATAAAACATAAGTGGTGTGGCTTTCTGTTTTTAAGTTAAAGGTTGCTGGCATGAAAATGCTGATTTCAGAGCGTTCCAGTGTTTCAGTGTTTTCCATACTTTGCGTACTTCAAAGCAGTAGAAATGCATGTTCAGTGCATGTTATAATCAGAGGGTCTAATGCAGTTTCTATGCATTATATAAAAACTTGTGTCAGTGTCTTCCAGCTGGCACCACCAAGTGGGTCCGCTGTCACCAGCTCACCAGTTTAGGCATGGTGGTAATGCTAGCAGAGGACCATCTTGTGGCTCAGCTGAGGGAGCTGCTGGGGCCGCCGTTTTGGGTGGTGGGCAGACAGTCAGCCAGTCCTGGCCCCAAGTAGGAGGCTCCAGGTCACTGGCCAGGGATGGCAGACCAATGGCCGCTGTCTCTACTAACACTTTCTACTCTGCTGTAGCTACAGACACTGCACCTGACCCGCAGGGGGCCACATGGACAAAGTGAAACTGGTGAACCAGCTGGCAGTGTCTTTGTGACCACTACCTTTTATGGAGGCCTCGTTGGAGCGCATCAGCATGGACTTTATCGGGTCATTTTACTGGAGTGCACAGGAATATCAATTTGTTTTAGCTCTTGTCGAGTATGCGACACAATATCCCAAGGCAATACAATAAATACAAGCATATTTACAAGAAAACTGCTGACGTGTTGAATACTTATTTACTTGCTGTACAAGAACAAAACAGGGTCTACACATAGACTTACGGTTAGTATATATTTTAGCAGATCAAAAACAAGTACCTTACATACATTTCAATCTTACATTTACTCTGTTATGATATTTTTCTTTATGTGCTTTACAGGTAGAAATTCACTACTGGGGGCGCATGTGAACCTAGCCCTAACTGTAGCCTTAATCTTAGGTCTAAAGAGCTAGTGAAAGTTAAGAGACAAAAAAGCCTTGAGAATAACAGTTAAATAAGGGGACACCAAGCTACATTAAGTTTCCTGTGAAGAAAAAAATAAATAACAATGTAATAAACTTTACACAAAGTCGACACAGTGCCTCGCTGTTTGACATAAATGAAGGGAATCTGAACTCTCTAAACAAAACTCTGACAAAGACTTCCATGCTTTGACCAACTGAAGTAAAGCGGAGTGGCAGGATAAAAGGGAGAGACAAAGGATGGAAGGGGGGAGGTGCAGTATGTACAAGGAAGTGCCAGGCTGAGCTGTTTGCTGGCTTTGTGCTTTCAGCCATACATGAACAGTAGAAAGTGTATAATGTGCAAGGACGCAAACACACTGATGTTAAACTGAAAGTGATTCTCTCTCTCTCTCTCTCTCTCTCTCTCACACACACACACACACACACACACACACACACACACACACACACACACACACACACACACACACACACACACCAGTAGATCATTTAAATACCTCAAGATTCAATGTCTACACCCGGGCGCAGTGATGATGGTTAACTTTGGCTTGCTCCAAAGGCTTAGGGACAGAAATCCGCTAACATAGGGAGGTACAGACTATATGATGCACTCATTCTGAGCACTCAAAGCACTTTACACAACTTGCCTCATTCACACATTCACATCTGAACTTTTTTCTATGCTTTTTCTGTGAAAGTGCTTTCTAACTAACATTTACATGCATTCATACTCCGATGGATGCATTACAGAGCAACTTGGGGACAGTATCTTAGCCAAGGAAATTTGGCATGCAGACTGGAACAGCCAGGGATGGAGCCGCCAAGCTTCCCATTAGCAGATGATCTGCTCTACCTCCTGAGCTACAGCTGACCCAAGATGGCTTTCAACCATGATTTTTTCTGAACTGACTCAGAAGAAAACCAGTCCACCTGCAGCTCCTCTGCTTCACATCAGAACAACGAACATGGTGTCTTGGCTGGCTGGTGCAGCGGCAGTGGCACACTGAGTCAATGACAGGCTCTACAGCTCATCCTCTGAGAAACCGTGGATGTCCAGCACATCATCATCATCCTGGTGATCGTCAAGTTCAGCTGAAGCTGGCCAGCATTCTTGCTTAGTTCTAGCTCACCCTCTTCTAACCCATCAACATACTTCATTCAGCCCAGTCAGATGTAGGTACATCAACTTGCCCTTGGATTCAGACAAACCCAAGTTCCTACACTTAGAAAGGAAAGCGTCATGCCGTGCTACAGCCATGTTTCCCAGTAATTTCTCCACAAATGTCACCCATCTTTCTAGTGTCTTGTGCTGGAGCTGACAACAAAATGCACAGGCTTCAGGCTCAGTCAATGCTCTCCTAGTGAGGACAATACCCAGGTAAATGTGACATGCCTCATTCTGCTCTTGCTGTGGACTGCTGGCGACAGGGACAGCCATGAGATTTCTGCTTGCTTGCTTAATTTTGGTACTCATACAAAACCACAAACACTGTACAAGAAAAGCTGTAAAGAATTAGCACTCAGCAGGCAGCCCAAATACCAACTGAGTGGTGGTGTCTCAGTTGGTACCAGTAACAGTGGCAGTTAAGCTAACTGAGGGGTGACTGTGATGACACAGGTGTATAATTTGGTTGAATGAACCCTGGTGCTACCCCCTGCCACTTTTCTGTGGACTTATTTTAATTCTAATATTGTATCACTCAAGTGTCTTTTCATATATTTGAGAATGGTTTCTATAAGCCATCAATTGCCATCCGATTTTTGATTGTTTTTATTACATTTTTATTCTGTTGCTGTCACCATGCCTTCAGCAACTGGAAACTTCTAAAATCTAATGATGTGAACTGGCAGAGTGTTCCCGTGGAGCTTGCTGGCACTGGTTGCCATCTTCCACCCACTGACATTTGTATTTCAGTACACAACAGCCAAGCTTCTTCAGCTTCATTCTATTTACGTCATCCCAGTCAGAAATACACTCGCCGAGGATCTTGTTGGAACTTATCATGATCATAATCCAATACAATAATTCTGGTCTATTTTCCTTTGATCCCCACATAGACCTGGTTAGACTGTTAACAAGTGTCCCGGCTGACCCGACCTGGTCAGCTGATGCCACAATTGAGATAAAGAAACTCTTCTTCGGGCTATTTAATGTGAATTCGCTCACCAATAAGGGTTTCTACTGTGTGATCTCCTGGCCAGTCATTAAGTTTGATTTTCTTTGTTTGACTGACTTGACAGCAACCCAATGACATGGTGTAGCTAAATCAAACTGTTCCTCCTTGGTTAGTTTACACCTATCAGCCCTGCGCATTTGCCCGTGGTCGCAGTGTTGTGGTAGTTTACAACAAGAAATGGAAAGTATCATCTAAAACTATTCTTCTGTACGCCTCATTTGAGTCCATCGTTTTACAAATCGGTGGGCCAACTACTGCTATATATGTTACAATGTATTGCCTGCCCAAGCTAAATAATGACTTTTCAAATTCATTTTCTGAGTTCCTCCAATGAGTTTCTTCTGGTTTTCAATGTTATTTTGCTGGTTGACTTACATATAGACAATCTCACTAAAACTCCTAAGAGGGATTTCGTGTTCCATATCTGACCAAATTTTTAATGCCAATTTAATCTTGTTTAAGTCAAACTCTTTTCGTTCTGTGTCATATTGCAACATTAAGCACATTGACATAATTGCCTTTTCCCACGTACTTGACAGTCTCCCAAGAGACCATATCCTGATGAAATGGTGTTTTACTACATAGAAGGCTTCACCCCAAAAAGGAGCAAAAGTACACAGAAGACTGAACTCTGGTTCACCCCAGAACTGCCCCAGGTTGTTACCTGGAAGGTCTTTATACTAAGACTGGTCTTGTTGTTCATAAGAATATTTATCAGAACACATGTCCCAGTGTAAGGATGCTCTAAATCTCAATATCATGCAAAAATAATTAGGTCTGGTGAAGGGAATACTAGGATTCTTTTTCTCTACTGAAAATCACACTATCCAATCAGGTAATTTTCTAACTGAGTTGAAGACATGGAGAGGTGAGTGACGGTACATTGATAGCTGATGGTGGTGCGTCTATGAGGTGGAATGTCTGTATTACTGTGCAGGTTGCAACCAAAGGTGATATTAAAAAAAATATGAAGAAATAAATAAGACACCCATTACTGATGGACCTGTGACATTAGCTAGTTTTTATTAAATAAAAAACTGCAATTTGCTGCAGTGTAGAACCATATTGATGGGACCCAGACACAGTTTACTGAGTCATTACAGAGCCTATGATCCCTTCATTGGGTGGGTGTGGCTCAGGAGGTAGAGAAGGTGGTCGATTCCTAGTTCCTCTACTCTACATGTCAGAGTATCCTTGGGCAAGATACTCAATCCTGAGTTGCCCCCACTGCATTAATTGAGTGCAAGTACATGAATGTTAGGTCAGAAGGACTTAGGCATTGAAAACACATGCACTTATATGAAGGTGCACGTGAATGGGTGAATGAGGCTAATAATAAAGTGTTTTGAGTGCTCAGAGCAGAAAAACACTATACAAGTACCAGCCCACTTAACAGTCAGGTGGATAAACTTCTGAGTAGGCCCACTGAAGAGTGATAATAGGTTGAGTTGAGAAGAATGGTGCACCACCTTTGTCAGCTGGTAGTATGGTCATGCTTTGGTCTTTATTCAAGGATGTGATAGCCTCCTTTCCTGAATGGTAAGGCTGGAAGGAAGTATTTCTACACTGGAGAGAAGCTGCAGTTGTGATCTACTATGGTCCACAATGGGCAGCTGTTGTGGAGATTGGAGTCCCTGGGTGGGGTGCTTGAGGGTGCTCCACCTGGGGACTCTGCTGTCCTACTGGGAGACTTCAACGCTCACCTGAGCAACGACCGTGAGACTCTGAGGGGCGTGACTCGGAGGAACGGCTTCCCAGATCTGAACCCGAGCGGTGTTCTGTTACTGGACTTCTGGGCAAACCACAGTTTGTCCATAAGGAACACCATGTTCGAATATGAGGGTGTCCATAAGGACGCAGGGTGATTTTGTAACTGTATCATCAGATCTGCGACCATATGCTCTGGACATACGATTGAAGAGAGGGGTTGAGCTGTCAACTGATCACCACCTGGTGATGAGTTGGATCAGGTGGCAGGGGAGGATACTGTACAGACCTGGTGCACCTAAACGTACAGTGAGGGTACACTGAGAATGCCTGACAGAGGCCCCGGTCTGCAAGATCTTCAACGCACACCTCCAGTAGAGCTTCAACAGCATTCAGACTAGGGACATGTTCAGCACCTCCTTGTCAAAGCCACTGCACTGAGCTGCGGCTGCAAGGTGGTTGGTGCCTGTCATGGTGGTAGCCCCCAAACCAAATGGTGGACACCAGAGGTGAAGGGAGCCACCAGGAGTCCTATCAGGCCTGGGTAGCCTGTGGGACTTCAGAGGCAGCTGATAGGTACCGACTGTATGACTGTATACAGTCGGTATCGGACTGTAGTCGGACTGTATGAATTGAGAATAGTAGACCCAAATGCAGACACAAAAGAACGTGGAACAAAACTTGATATTAACAAAAGGCTAGCCGTTTAATAAGGCTGATTTAAAAAAAGGTGCAAGACAAAAGGCAAGGCAAACTGATGCAAAACTAAATATTAAACTGGGAGAACTAAATAACAACATGAAGAACCCTGACATGAACCTAAACAAACCTGGACATGAAACCTGGAAACATGGCAAGAAACAACAGACGACCTGACAAGGAATGTATGAAAACAAACAGACTAAATACACACAGGAGGTGATAAGGGGAAGCAGAAACACATGGGGAAACAGCTGACACAAATGAACATAACAACATCACAGTGGAAGAGTAAAACTAAACACATTGAACAAAGAAAAACAGGAAACAAAACAGAGTCCCAAGAAGACAGCTCAGGGGACCGACCCGGAGGTCAGCAGCACAAGAGTCCATAACTAAAGAGGTCCGGAGCTTGGCCGCGTGGAAAGAGTCAGCGATTACACTGTTCTGGTGGCCACCCATGATGGATAAGTTCCTCAGCTGACAGCCTGGAAAGTGGCCAGCGAAGGTGTGCTGGACATGGACAAGCAGGATGTGGACAAGCAGTCTGCGCTGGACGTGGATGTGGACGAGCAGTCCTCGCTGGACGTGGATGTGGATGAGCAGGCCACGCTAGACGTGGACAACAACAACCCTCAGGCGGCTTGGCAGGCGGTCGATGGTGGTGTAAACGTGCACAGAAATCCTCTGGTGGCTTGGCTGGACATGACTCGGCAGAGGCAGGACCAGACACGGGCGCTGGAGCTGGACCAGACAATGGTGTGGCAGCCTCGGGTGACGGAGCTGGACCAGATGGCGCCATGGCAGCAGTAGGCGAAGAAGTAGGTGGTAGTGCAGCAGGTGACAGCGTGGAAGCCACAGGTGGTGGAGCAGGAGGTGGCTGAACGGACTCACAAGAGCCGTCAGCGGACGCAGCAGGTGGTGAAGCTGCAGGCAATGCAGCAGGATGCTGGATGGGCTCGGCTGACCCTCCAGTGAGAATAGGAATGGGTGCAGGCACCTGCAGGACACTAGTCACTCCCACCCAAGGAGTAGCTATAGGTGTGGAGGTCAGCTGTGTCTTGGTGGGTCTCACCTCATGGACTGGCATGGGTGGCAGAGCAGACTGGACACCAGCCACTCCCATGCGAGGAGTAGGTACAGGTGTATGAGAAGGCTGGGTCACAGCTGCTCTGACCTTGGGCGCCGGGACAGGCACCGGCAAAGGCTGGGCAACTGCTGTCTCCACCCGAGGAGCTGGAACGGGTGCAGGGATCGGCAGAGCCTCAGCCGGCCAGGAACCCAGAGCAGATATTGAATGTCTTGTGGGGGATAGGGGACCCTCCTGCCAGAGATGCTTGGAAAGTCAGGCTTACTGACTCATAGGCTCATTTCTCTCAAATCAAATACAGAGATTTGAATTTTACTGTTTTAACCTTCATAAGAGTGAAAAAGTAAAAATGAATTCATTGAATACATCTTTTTAAAGCTTGGCTATTTTTTATCACTCTGTAAAAGTCCTGCTCTGATCACATGAATATAAACATTTGTGTTTTTGTACCAAGGGGAACACTAAACAGACAGCAGTCATCAGCTTATGTCAGTGGACGATGACACATTAGTTCAGGAGTATGACCAGGAGCATCCTTCTCACTTTTTTGTAAGTTTTATGGGGTGGTGCACCAAAACCGATGCACCACAGAGCAGATTGTCAGTGTAGAGTTGCACAGAAATATCCACAAGTGCAAAACACTAAACTATAGCATTTGCCACCACACGGTGTATTAAAAAGAAAGGAGATTTCTGGCCAAACCAACAAAATCTTTGCTCATCACCTAATTTAGTTCCTTTTCCCAAGATTAATTTAAAGTTGAACAGTTGGACACAATGGAGGAAAACACATAGAGCGTATCTATTTACAATTGGGCAGAACTAAAAACTAAAAATACCAGCTGTGCACACATACAGAGCTATCCAAAGAGAAGATTTTGAAGCAGAGTCACAGAACGCCCTGTAAATCCTAGACCTAGATATGAACTATTACATGATTAAAAGTGTAAAATGAAAAGCGAGCAACTGAATATGGCATGTGATAAAAACACTTCACTGTCTTTGTGTACTTAGAAAATAGAGTTTAACAAAGTTTTACTAACTCAACACACCAGTTAAAAAATATATATATATATTTTTTTTAATTGACATTTAGGAATCACTGTACAATACCATCAACTTCAGCAATTTGTTACTACATATATTTTTCCTGTTTTTAACTAAAATATCCATACAAAAGGAATGAAAGAAGAAAAAAAAGAAAAAGAAGCAAAACAGAAAGAAAAAAATAAAATAAAAATACAAAAAAAAGGCATGTAGGGAGTGAGTTTTTGTTTCCATTAATATAACTAATATATCCTCTAGTCTTCTAATAGTTAACACAGTCAAAATCTGGCCTGCGTTTTTTTATATAGTCCATCCATTTCTTCCATGGTGATACAAACAGGTCCCTCTTGTAGTTCACATCTGCTGTCATTTTCTCCATTCTGTAAATGTCCATTGTGATGTTCATCCACATGTTCATAGTTGGGCTCTCAGAAGAAGGCCATTTCTTTGTGATGGCTTTTTTTGCCTGCTGCCAGTAAAATATTAAACAAATATTTATCGTTCTTTGTCCAGCCGTCTGGCATAAGTCCAAAAAATAGAAAAATAACATAACATAAAAATAACATATTAAATAGCAGACAATTTAAGTTTATATCACTATACTATAGCTATAACTACATTAATGGTGATTAGACATAGCAGATACATACTTTTGGAGAGACTGATTCATTTAATCAGCAACAAAATGGGCTCAACCAGATCTCATGGAGAAAAGTAAGACTCAGCTAAAATAGCTACTGAATATATGCTGTTTACATTATCTATGTCACATTCTACTGTAATGTAAATATGAGTCTGGTCACCCCGGCCATCTGACGTAATGAGAGAATAGGTAACAAATGAATAAAACTAAGAACACTGATGCATTTATCTATTTGTGTCCACTGTCCCCTCATCCTTCTCTAAGATAAGTAACTTCAGAATAAGTAGTGCACAAAAACACCTCAGGCTAAATGGCTTTTTTAATGGTGACCTATTTCCCAGAAAGCACCATGCCTCCCATTTTTGTGATGGATGCTTTTAGACATCCTTTCCCCCTTCCCCTCACTTGCTCATGGATGAGAACAGTTGCCAGTGTGTGCTTGGATGCTACAGTGTGCCACACTGTTGCCACCTGGCATTATTTTAATTCACAGGAACACAAAAGAGGAGAATGAGTGCAAAGATTGGACAAAGACTTGTTTACACACAACCTCTTTTCTGGCATTTTCTGAGATTTTATTTTCATTGGGGTAGCAAAGCACAGGGTAGGTACAAGAAGAAAACAGGTCAGATTGGTAAAAGTGGTTTAGGGTTAGGCATCAGATATACTCCAAACAGGTATGAAACGTAAGGTTTAGATCAGGGCTTTGTGTCTCTGGTTTGGATGACCCTTGACACAAGTGAAAAAAAATCTCAAGACTGCAGTATACATTCTAACTTGGGATTTAAAGAGTCACAAAGCTTTAAATTTGTGTCAGCACTTTGTGCATGGCCCTTTCAACAATACAAAGCCCATAAAGAAACTGGGAGCACAGAGCTCTGTCCTCAGTCCTATCTAGCAACTCTAGTACAAACACTTACTATGAGCTAAATCAGCCTTTGGTCTGTGGATAGCATTACTTTGGCCTCCAAGGAAGCTCTGAGTCATTTTTGACTATGATGACCATTTAATGCCAATAAATCTCTAGAAGTTGCTGCTTTAATTTGCACATGTTAATCATGTTAAAGTTGACTGATGTTGAATAACTGGTCTTTGCTTTACTTCTTATTTCCTTACTGACAGTTTATCCTAAAAGTTGATCCATGAAAAGCATCCAGTTGATCTGAAACACCACAGCAAGAGTATGAATGAAGTATGAAGAAACTAGGAAGAGCGATCATAATTCTCATATTCTCCCGCTACTTTCCCAGGAGAAATATCACTTCAAAATCCCTCTATTCACATACAAAGCCTTCAACTGTGAGGTTTCGCCAAAGGACGTGATCCCTGGAGATAACTTTCGATATTTCGCCATTAAAGACTAAACTGCTGTAACTCAAAGATACTTTTTTACTTTTACTTTTTTTTTTTACCTTATGTCTAAATTTTGTTTTGCCATGTTTATTATATTTTATTGCTGCTATTGTTCTCGTGTTATTGTAAGGTGCCTATAAATAAAATGTATTATTATTATTATTATACATTGTCTATGTCAGCCATATTCTAAATCCAACAGGAAGTCAGTCATTTTGAATTTAATGTGTAATTTTAGCAGCATTTTTCACTAATTTCAGGCACAAACACCTCCTAAGGATTTCATTAGATCAACGTGATCTTCAGTGAGTACGATTTAAAGACCTTGGTGACATTAAATTTCGAAGCTTTTGAGTTTTCATCGGACGTAGGACGTAGTCATGGCAGCCCACCAAACTTAGATGGATAGATGCGTCCAGCATAAATCTGGAGACATCTATGTGCCAATATTAGGTCACACTTATAGGGCCAAATACTGTCAATAGGAATTCACAGTAGGGTATAATCAACATCCAATCTACATGAAGCATAGCTGAGGGAGGATCCAGAGACACCTGATCCAACTATATGCTTTATCACAAAGAAAGGTTTTAAGCCTAATTTAAAAGTGGAGAGGGTGTCTGTCTCCATAATCCAAACTGGAAGGGTTTCCAGAATCAACTCTATTCTGGATTTAACAGGGAGCCAAGGAGGAGGAGCCAGTTTCTCCTGAAATATGCTCTCTCTTTCTAGTGTCTTCCTGCAGCAATTTGCAAAAGCAATCAACTGAAGGCTCTGTGGGATTTTTCATTTTAGAGATATTACTTAAGTAGCAGAAAGTCTAATATGTTTGTTTAACACGTGCACTGAAGGACATATCCTGGTCAAAACTGACTCTTATCTGGCTTCATGGACAGATAGAGCTGTGTGTCATCTGCATAGCAGTGAAAATGTATGCTATGTCTTCTAATGATGCTGCCTAAGGGAAGCATGTATAATGTAAACAGAATTGGTCCTAGCACTGAACCCTGAGGAACTCCATAATTAACCTCAGTGTGTGAAGAGGACTCTCCATTTACATGAACAAATTGGAGTCTATTAGATAGATATGATACAAACCACTGCAGTGCAGTACCTGTAATACCTACAGCGTGCTCTAATCGCTCTAATAGGATATTATGGTCGACAGTATCGAACGCAGCACTGAGGTCTAGCAGGACAAGCACAGAGATGAGTCCACTGTCAGAGGCCATAAGAAGATCATTTGTAACCTTCACTAAAGCTGTTTCTGTGCTGTGATGAGCTCTGAAACCTGACTGAAACTCTTCAAATAAGCCATTCCTCTGCAGATGATCTGTTAGCTGTTTGACAACTACTCTTTCAAGGATGTTTGATATGAAAGGAAGGTTGGAGATTGGCCTATAATTAGCTAAGACTGCTGGGTCTAGAGATGCTTTTTGAGTAAAGGTTTAACTACAGCCAGCTTGAAGGCCTGTGGTACATAGCTGATTATTAGAGATAGGTTGATTATATTTAAGATTGAAGAATTAATTAATGGCAGGACTTCTTTGAGCAGTTTTGTAGGAATGGGGTCTAAAAGACACGTTGATGGTTTGGAGGAAGTAATTATTGAAGTTAACTCAGAAAGATCAATTGGAGAAAAAGAGTCTAACTTAACATCAATGGTACTGAAAGTAGCTGTAGATAATATTACATCTGTAGGATGATTTTGAGTAATTTATTTTCTAATGGTTAAAATTTTATTTGTGAAGAAGTTCATGAAGTCATTACTAGTTAACGTTAAAGGGATGGTTGGCTCAACAGAGCTCTGACTGTTTGTCAGCCTGGCTACAGTGCTGAAGAGAAACCTGGGGTTGTTCTTATTTTCTTCAATCAGTGATGAATATTAGGACATTGTCTGGCTTCACAGAGAGCTTTTTTATTATAAAGCAGCAAACTATTTCTCCAGGCTAAATTATCTTCTAAATTAGTAAGACTCAATTTCCACTCCACCAGAACACTACTCTGTGGGAGTAACGTACTTCAGTCATATTGATCCAGGTGGAAGGTTAGGAAAATAAAACATTCATGCTAGTTGAAATAATGACCCATCTTTCTTCTACAACCTATTTTCATTAGAGTGCAATTCAACCAACATCATCATTGCTGGACACTTCACTACAGTTATCAGTCCCACACTCGACCGGTCACACTCACCTGGTAGCTTAAGACTTTGGTGTTCCACAGATATAATAAAACAATATATATATATATGAATCATTATGGTCTTAATGATAGCTGGAGGAAAAACAACCCTTCATCCAGAGACTTATTTTTCCATCAATCCCTCTCACGTATTGCTTTCTCTGTCCTCAGTAACTCCCTTACAACAATCCACTCAATCATACTTAGTGAACGGAATTTTTCAAAACCCTTCCAATATTATTAATATATTTAAAACCTTTTATAGCCAGCTATACTCTTCTGACCACAACCCAAAGTAGAAAACTTTCAATGAAAACTTAGATTGACCCAGACTTTCCAAAAAGCAAGCAGACATGTTAAATGAACCTATGACTATAGATGAACTCCATAAAGCACTTAGTAAATGCCAAATATGAAATCACAATGGATTTCCGGCACAATTTTATAAACACTTCTGCCAAATCATGTTGTCATGATCCCACAGAGTAATGACACACATGATACCAAGCGATATTATGACTCTCCAACTAAAAACTAACCAACACATCGCTCCCTCTCAGTAATAAACACAGACATTAAAATAATCACTAAAGCTCTCGCTACTAAAAAAGAAAACGTTACCCAAACATGAATACATCCACATCAAACCAGTTTCATGAAAACCTGAAATGCTGCTGACAGATTAATCAACTTCATAGCTTACCTCTAAACACCATACCATAATAATCATACTAGCATTAGATGCAAAAAAGGAGTTTGATAAAGTTAACTGGACACTTCAACCTACACAGACTGGCTTTTGGACGCTCAGTCATCCACTGGATAAAAACACTGTGCACTTCACCCAGGTAAATATAGGACAAAACCAACTCAACCTGTATTATTGTGGGCTCTGCCTTACAATACAAAGCGCCTTGAGGCGACCGTTGTTGTAATTTGGTGTTGTATGAAAAATTGACCTCAACCATTTTTCAGTTTTAGTCTCTCATTCCTACATTTCTGCATTAAAAAAAAAACTACATTACAATTACAATTAGTGTAACTCTGACGGCCTGGTGCAATGCAAACAAAATGTCCAATCTATAATCAAATCCAGGATTACCATAACAAATAATCCACTACTTCCCTCCAGATTAACTGAAGAGACCATGAAAATCACTCACCCCAGAAAAATAACCTCCAAACTACAATTTTCAAATATTGATGTATCTATCATGTGTTATATATCATCATACAAATGGGAAAATGACCTGGAGTACTCTTCCAGCGCTGACCTCTGGACAGAAATGTGCAGTAACATTTTGTGACCAAAAATGCACACTTACTATTTACACTTTATAAAAACAATTCACAGGACCCACCTCAAAGGAAAATGTTTAAAATGGCTTTGGGTAGCATTGCCACTTGTTCACAGTGCACTTCAGGGAGCTCAGGCAGTGACTTTCACACCACATGGGTGTGTCACCCAGTCCTATAGTTTACATGGCTGTGACTGAGAGATTATCCAGTATCCAGAATCCCTCCATCTCCATCACTGTGCTTCATTGTAGGCTGAAACCATGCACATGTCCACATGTTTTGAATACTACAATATGTTTTAGTTAAACAAATAAATACCTTGGCCCCACCCTGGAATTCCTTTTTAATTTATTGATTAGTGTTAACTTATTTTAATTCATTTTTTTATCCTTTCTCCCTTTTTTCTTCTTTTTTCCCTCTTGCTGATTTCTCAGCATCTATGTGGGTTAGACCTAGACCACATCCGGACCAGGTGATTTAGGAAGGTAAGCCAGGTCACCAATGTAGATTCATCATCAACTAGATCAGTGTCCTTCTCCCCTAATAAACAGGCTCCCTCCTTAGGCTCTGGGGGCAACCCAAAGCAGCGCTAAGTGATCTAGAACAGAACAGAATCACTAGTGACCTGGCCATAAACTACCATGGTATTCCTAATACATTCCAGCGTGTCCTGGATCTGCCCCGGGGCCTCCTCCCGGTGGGACATGCCTGGAACACCTCACCCAGAGGAGCCCAGGAGGCATCCTTGTCAGATGACGCACCTCAACTTCCTGTTAAAAGGGAGTTTTTCCTTCCCACTGTCGCCAAAGTGCTCATAGGGGGTCATATGATTGTTGGGTTTTTCTCTGTATGTATTATTGTAGGGTCTACCTTACAACATAAAGCAGCTTGAGGCGACTGTTGTTGTGGTTTGGCGCTGTGTAAATAAAATTGAATTGAAAATTGAATTGAATTAAATGTTAGTAGTAGTAATAGTAATGGTGATAGTGTTATTACTGTGGTTATTATCCTTGTAGCCAACAAACATGACATACAACACATATACATGTTTTGGCTTTGTTCTTTGTGTTTTTGTCTTTTATTTTCATCTTTTCCAGTTGCCTTCTTTCTTGTTTCTGTCTATGCACACCTTTTCCTGTTTTATGTTCATACAATGTACAATAAAAGAAGAGAAAGACATTGGAGAGACAATAATTAGTGTAAATAACAGAGTTCAGGTCCATCCCTATCTGTCAGATGGTCATACAGGCAAACACAAGCATGCATGTGCACACTCATATTTACACATACAAACACTTTGGTTTCTCTGGCAACGGGAATCTTTGCCCAGTAGAGCCTCTCCTCCACAGGAACAGCTCCTGACAGCAGCTCTCACAGATAGTTGCAACATTGTGTCAACTTTGAACTTTTCTCATAGCTTTGCTGTGGCAACATCATGGCAGGTCAGTGAGGCTCTTTACTCCATATTTGATCATATTTGATGACAATGAGGATGGATTAGATGAGGAAGTTTTAGAAGCTGAAGTTGACACGGAATATAATCTGACCCGACCAAGAAAGGATTGATGAGGAGGAATCCAGTGATGAAGAGAATGGCCGTGCTGAGGCTGATCTCACATTCAAGTGAAAGAATGGGAACTTATCCCCACCCGAGAATGAAGGTAGGCTTCCAGCTGAAACTGTCATCAGGATTGATGACATCACATCCTGCTTTGAACTGTTCTGGACTCAGTCCTCAGTCAAAGCCATGCTGGTAAACTTGACCAACTTGAAGGGGAAACAGCTTTACAAAGATGACTGGGAGGAGGTAAGTCAGAAAGACATCAGCGCATGCATGAGTCTTTGATTTGAGTGGTGAGTACAGATCCAGAAATGACTCTACCAGCAGTTTATGGGATGCAGAGTCCACTCGGACAATTTTTTCAGGCCATCGTGTCACTCCAGAAAATGTACATGTTGTTATGGGTGATTTGCTTTGACAGATACAAGACCAGGTCGTGGTCAACAAGACAAAATGGCTGTGATGAGAGAAGTTCAGTTGGTTCGGTCTGGTTGCTTTAGGGGACACTGCGCTTTTAAACAGTATATGCCAAGCAAGCAGTGTAAATATGGCATAAAGGTTTTGCAACATGTGATGCCAAGACATGTTATGTTATCATGGGGTGGCTGTAGCTCAGGTGGCAGAGCAGGTCAACCACTAACCGGTGGTTCGATCCCAGGCTCCTGGCTTCCTTGGGCAAGATACTAACCCCATGTTTGCCTACTGGTGGTGGTCAGAGGACTCGGTGGCGCCAGTGTCCGGCAGCCTCGCCTCTGTCAGTGCGCCCCAGGGCAGCTGTGGCTACAATGTAGCTTGCCATCACCAGTGTGTGAATGCGTGGATGACTGAATGTAGTGTGAAGCGCTTTGGGGTCCATAAGGACTAAGTAAAGTGCTATACAAATGCAGGCCATTTACCATGTTTGGAACATGTAGGTTTATACTGGGAAACCCACTGATAGTGTTGGTGAAAGAACCAAGAGAGGTTTGTGGTTCTGGAGACTGATTGGAGGTCTCAAGGGACAGTTCCTTCATCTCCTATGCTCTTACTCACAAGCTGTGAGTAAGAGGATAATTTGGGGATAATTTACTCTTTACACAAGTAGGTGTAAAAGTAACGCAGGTTATGTGACTGTATAAAAACTTGAAATGGTTTCAAAATGCAAACTTTCAGCCACAGTGGTCTCTGATGATCAGTTTACTATGTTTCAACTGATCCTTCTTAGAGTGAAAATAATCCAAAAGTGACGGTTTTTAGAGCTCAAATTCAAGATAAGCTCAGATTAATGAGACATGCAGAAACTGTAAAGTTCACAAGAACATAAGTTGATACAAAGATCTAACACAACAAGTAGTGATAATGTATCTATTATTATAGTTTTTTATGGTGAGTCTTAATGGAGTGGTTGTTTTTGAAATTGTTTAACACCACATGAACACAACGTGAGGGTTAAAGGTGCCTCCTGTGCAGAAGCAGAGTTTCTCTTTCTGGTAATCTTTGAGACTATAATTCCAACACGTCCCACTAGTTTTGGTTTTTAAAGTCTTTGAAATCTTTTCTTCTGTACTGTGTAGCTCTTGAATTTCTTCATGATACTTTAAGAGAAATAATTCTGTTGACAACCAACAAGTCCAAAAGTAACAATAAATACTTCCTAAATGACCCCGGAGTCGTTCTTATCTCCTTTCTGCTCTACCTGAGCACTTTATAGAGCCTGCCTCATTCACACAAGCACTTTCTTTCTATGCTTTCTTCTTCTAACATTCACCCACATTCATACTCCAGTGGATGCATCAGAGAGCAACTCGGGTTTAGTATCTTACCCATACAGACTGGGAGCTGCCAGGGATCAAACCGCCAACCTTCTGATTAGTAGATGACCTGCTCCATTGCACAAGCCAGAGCCAAGCTTAAAACACCTGGTGGTGTTTCCCAGGTGGTCTATCATTCAAGTTCTAAGCAGGCCCAACCCTGCTTAGCCAATGAGATAGGGCGAGCTCACAAACAGCCAGTGATGTTCTCAAGGTGGTCTGGGCATAAGCCAGACCACCTTGAGAACATCACTGGCTTTTTATTCTTATAATGAAGACATGTCCCATAATGTCACTGTGTTTACAGATTTAGGTCAGCACAACATGAGCAACAACTGGGCCATACACACAGATACACACATGCACAAGCACACAGCCGGAAAAACAAAGCCGGAATGACAACAACTGGGAGTCACAACAACTAACGCGATGCCATTTTGAAGAGGGAGAGCCCGGCTACATGCCACAGCATAAGCAGCTCATGTTTCACACTTTTTCCCCATTTAACAACAGTACAAAGTACACGAGCACACACTGCTGATGACAGGGAACACGGCTGCATGCAAAGACAAATGCGTCAGACTTTTGGGCTAAAAGTTTAATAACACTGTCAATATTTTTAATCATGCTCAGGCTATTAAACATGTCTTGAACTATTTTAAGTCCCCTCAAAGAATACTGAAAATACCAAAAAAAGATAACACCTGGTTTATTATCAGAGACTCTTTTGTTACAATAAAACACAGTGTGTATAATAAGCTTAAAGCTATAATTGTATTTCTCACATCAGATTAGATCCTTGACAGTTTGAATCAACCATATTTTGTTAAATATTCATGTTTCTCAAAGATAAATGTGTGTGCATAAAAGTCAACCCATTCTTCCTGTCTCATCATATGGGACTTTCCAAAAAAATATCATCAGTGCCGATTTAGACAGACGATTCTGGGCTCGAGCTGGGATCACTGGAGAGTTCAGTGCAGCATGAAGTGCAACAAGCATTTCCAGAGCTAAGATCCTTTGTGTGGCAGACAAGGACACACATTTCAGACCATAAGAAAGGGCACAGCAGGAGACAGAGCTACTGGCATTTTCTGGCTCTCTCTGCATGACTAAAGCGTCCGGCAGCCGGCCCACCCAAATATATCAGTACTGCACCGTCACTGTCAGTGGGTGTCAGCTGAACAGCTGGAACGACATGCACTCACGCAAAGCGTATCCAGTCCCATCCAATCCGGAATAACACACTACCACTTACCTGTGGTGGAGTGCAGACTTTCCAAACTCCAATAGCGAGACAGGACCCCCCTCAAAGTGCCGCCCAAGCTGCCTCCTCCTCCTCCACCTCCACCTCCACCCATGCATACACCCACTCCGAGACCTCCGTCCACCATGCCGTCCACCCCTCTGCCTGTTGGGCTCCCGCCGTCTGATTCAGACCCCGGTGACAGCCCAGAGCTGCCACTGCCGCTACTACCACAACTGCCCCCTGGCAGCGGCACGCCCCCCTCCGAGCCCTGCTGAGTCCGCATCCCTGTGTGGAAACCCAACAACAAGGGGTGGAGGGCAATGTAAAAGGGGAGTGGAACTACGAGAAAATAAAGAAAATGAAGAGAAGCGGCTAAGCAGATGGTTTATTCTCCTGGCAAGCGGACAGCACAATGGAGGAGGAGGATGAGGATGAGGAGGAGGTAGCCTTTTGGCTGGTATCTGCTGCGGTATTTGCTGAGGTAAGCTTCAGCTGTCAACTTCCCGCTTTCTCCTCCCATGCACAGAATAGAAGAGCCGTAGCAGCGCTCCACTCCACCCTTCGATTCTCTGCTCCCCAGTGATACAGCGGTTGTCTCCTCTCTTTCTGTTCCTGCTTCTCTTGCTCTCTTTATCAATTTGAACGCTGCTTCGCTTCCTTACATTAAATCACACAGTCATCTCCCTCTCCCCCTATCGCTCACTCTGTTTCCAGGCTCACATCAGTAGGGGTCCTGCAGGGGGGTTTCTGCAACTCGATCGTGTCATTTGCCTGCTACAGATAGCCTGGATGGCTCACTAATGGTGCAGAATCCATTAAGGTTTCCCTCCCGCAGTCTCCAGTTTATATTCCCCTGCTCTCCAAAACATACGATAAAGCAGAAACATATGCACATGCAAACACTCATGACTTTTTTAAGCCAAACTGGGTTTCCTACCATTGTAAATAAGGCATAGTATACACATGATGCTGTTTAATATAGAGGGTTATATCAGAGGTGTGAAACAAATGGACCCTGACTGAACAGGTCAGAACAGGTCCTGCTGTATGCAAAGACTGAAAACTGCAAAGACACGCTTTCTACTTACACCAAAAAGGAAGTGCAACATATGAAATAACTACAAGTATTTCATATATCAATACTAAAGCATTAGTCTCCATAGTAGACTGAAAGGGCTCAGTGTCTTATCATTTGTAACTGTAGTGTCTATTGATACTGTGTTTAAAGTTCCCTGAACAAAAATGTAAATAATCCACCTGTTTAGAGCATATTTGCACCAAAACCCCAGTGACGTCCAGCTGGGCAGAAAACTGTCAGTTTAAAAGGAAGACAGAGTGGGCTGGGTGACAGGCTAGCCCAAGCTCCTGCAGTGAGGGCACAGCAACTGTTCATGCATGTCAACATCATTTGTTTTGGGATTTTGAAAAAAATAATTTGACCCAAAAGTTCCCTTTAAAGAGATCAAACTCAAACTGTGACCTTTTGAGCATAATTAACAAATTTATATCCTAATAATAGCAGAGTCTAGAAAAAAAACCCAACATAGACAGATTTTTCTAAAGATCAAACCAAACTTCAGATGATAATATTGTGCAAAAATGTTTTAGGTCATTTGTAACTGCAGCTTCAAATTCAGCGATAAATAAAATAAAACATTCATTTGTGAGATTTCTTGAGTCGAGTAAGGGTCTCAACTCTGACTTATAAAAAACTCGTGACTTCAGAATGACCTGAATGATTCTGTTGTATCCTCATACGTACATGAATGATTACCAACCCAACACTGACACATTTCAAACTAACTACCAAAGACAAGGTAAAACCAGACATCACTGGATGGCACCTGTATGTGGTACCTGGTCTCAGAGTTCAGTGCTTTGACCCAACAGCCTGTGGAAACAATTCAAATGTATCAGTGACGGGGATAAAAGACAATGACATGGGAGTGAAAAGGGCTGATATTAAACTACACAGCAATGTCAAACATTATACCCACACACGCTCTGAGCAAGTGTGGATGCTTCTCTGTAGAAAACCTAAAAATAATATACATTAGTGTAAATGCTGGAGAGGAACATGACATACTGTTCATATATCTGGAATAAGTAAATATATGGATTTTAAAAGCCCACCACTTTTCTTTAGGAGATAATCAAATGCATATTAAATAAGTGAGAAGGTAATTAAAGTTGAATCTTTTCACAGACAAACAGCAACAAAGTGCTGTACACAAAAAGAGTAAATAAGAATATACGATGTCATAAAAGACAATAAAAAGACAATAAGATTCAATAAAATAAACAGTTAAATTAATAATAATAATAATAATAATAATAATAATCGTAAGCCTCTTTAAAAAAAAAAGCAGTTTGAGCTGCTTTTCCACAGAGCAAACTAAATGTAGCTGCAGTGTGGGCTGTCTACAGACTGAAAGGCTCAGCATGTACAAAGAAAACAAGAGTGGACCCCAGATTGAACCTGGTGGAACACACCAACAATAAAGAGTTTTTGTGGATATTTACATATCAGGGATTTGCAAACTTCACTGCAGAGCATGTGCCCCCCTGCCTAGACCTCTTGCCCTTCCGTTGCCTCCCACATGTAAAGTTTTCTAGATTCACCACTGCTGTGCTTCAAAACATCATTATAGACCTTCAACAGCAGCCTCAGATGAGTACTGCTTTTGAAAGCAAGACTGAAAAGGATAAACAAATCTGTCATTTGTTGAGTAAAGATTTGATTATTTTTCTACTAATCAATGGCAATTTCATAATAGATCAATAATTGTCAGTAAAGCTTCTTTAGTTTGGTTTGTTCCTCGGCATTTTGAAAATAGGATGGAATCCAACCTTACCTCAGCGAGCTGTTAGTGACAGACAGCAGTGAAGGACCAATGCTGATAAGAGGCACCAGCTCTGAGGAGCACAGTGAAGTTTACATTCGCTTTGTTTCAGCCTGTCCTGTCCAGCAGAATGTGACGTCAGGCCAAACATGAGCTCTATAAATTCTCTATAGACTGCTCTTCTTCATGTGTTTCTTTTACCTGATTATTAATTTTTATTAGTAGTGTTTCTTATTACAGTCCATGTGTAATATAAAGGAGAAAATGTAATAAAAGCATACTAGCACACAGAGAAGTGCCATCCATGGCCAGTGTTGGGAAGGTTACTTTTAAAATGTATTCCACTACAGATTACAGATTACATGCCCCAAAATGTATTCTGTAACGTATTCCATTACGTTACTCAATGAGAGTAACGTATTCTGAATACTTTGGATTACTTAATATATTATCATGCTTTTTACAACTGTGATTTATTACTGTTACTGAAGGTCCGCGGCTCCGAACCGTAGTAAAGGGACCTCTGGCTAATACGTCGGGTTCGTGTCGGGCTCGTAGCTGAAAACTAGCTTTACTTTGCTGTCTGGGTCAACTTTGCTAGCAGAGACAGAGAGAGGCGTTGAAAGGCTGCTCCAACGGAACTTATTGTTTCGGAGGAAAACACGAACACAGTGTACAGTCGAGTCTTAATAGCTTACTTACAGCTGGGCTCGTCAGGCACTCTTCTTGGCTGCGGTGGTTATTATTATATTTACATGCTTCCAGCTCCCGTTTCTGCTCCGTGACAGCTCGGACTTTTCCTTTTTCTCCCTCCCTCGCTCACAGACACATAACGTGTATGGCAGTCCATTCTCGCTGCAGCACGGACTACACTGCCCATGAGGCTACATTCTGTAGCATTCTTAGCACAACAACAACAACAAAAAGGCGCTCTCTCACCCAGGAAACACGCAGAGAGAGAGAGCGTCACCCTGTAACCATGGCAACCGTAACGCTGCCGCCTGGAACAACAGAGCGTAGCTGTCAAACAAACCCAAACAGTCCTGACCCGCGACAATATGAAACAGGAAAGTACCGCCGTGTAATCCATTTATTTCAACAAAGTAACTGTATTCTAAATACCACCTTTTTAAACGGTAACTGTAACGGAATACAGTTACTCATATTTTGTATTTTAAATACGTAACGGCGGTACATGTATTCCGTTACTCCCCAACACTGTCCATGGCCAACTCCTGCACCTTTAAGAAAAAACATGGATCCAGGGCCCACAATAACAATGCCCTGGAGTACCACCATAGACAGGGCCTCCACCAGGAGACCCCAGGCACCAGAGCCCCAGATCCCGCACCTGAAGCCCTGGCGAAGAAGCTAGCCACTCAGCCCAAGGACAGCATCCACCACCACAGGGACCCAGACCACACGCCACCCACCCGGGCCCCCCACCAACAACAACTAGATCAAAAACACATACATGACAGAAGTGTCAGGCATATGGAGAGACAACACTGTAGCTGACCACACCCACTAATGGAACTTATTGATTCAGGGATGACCATGGTTCAGGGGATTGGGAAGCTCATCTGTAACTGGAAGGTCACCGGTTCGATCCCCCTGCTCTCTCTGTCCTGGTCGTTGTGTCCTTGGGCAAGACACTTTACCCTACTGGTGTTGGCCAGAGGGGCCGATGGCGCGATATGGCAGCCTCGCTTCTGTCAGTCTGCCCCAGGGCAGCTGTGGCTACAACTGTAGCTTGCCTCCACCAGTGTGTGAATGAATAGTGGAATTGTAAAGGTGCCTAGAAAAGCGCTATATAAATGCAATCCATCATTATTGATTATTTGAGGAGACAGACATTATCTCCACTAATGTCATCTAGAAATAAATTCCTGTATTAAACAATACAGAAGTCATTTTTAAATGTCCAATCTATGAGGTTAGCTTTCTTAGAGAGACACAGTAAGAACTGTGTGTGATTAAACAGGCGATCCACTTACTTCAGTTAAATGCACAGTCTGGCTGAGGTTGGGATACCTCCACTGACAGCTGAACAGGTCTTCACATATCCTCTGCCAGAACCTCTGAACAGCATAGAAGACCATAGAGCACAGCAGCTCTACCTCAGAGTTACACAGTGGGTGCACATGTTTGACTGTGTAACACCAATTTGGATCATCCTTTGTCCTCTACAGTGTTTTTACTTGTGCACTGTGTAAGCTGTTGCTTGTTTGAGGTTCTGCGTGGATGAAGACATTTGCCGAGTCATCAGTTTTTGACAACAACAGTTGTGATAAAGGTTTGGGGTACAAAGATTAAAACATTCTCTTGAACATGTAGGGTTTTTAAGTTCAGCTAACTGGGACTACATATTTTTCTGTGTGTTGGATTTTAACTGCTGATATTCAAGAAATTTACTGTTGCTGATTCCATATTTATTGCACAAATTTTGAACTATTAAAATGAAATAAAGTTTCAGTCTTGACTAATATGCTCTCATTTGTTTTATCCCATTGGGTTCTGCCTTTTGTAAAGTTTTTAAACTCAGTCTTGATGGTTTGTTCTTCTATAAAAATGCTAAGATTTAAATTTGACTTGAACCAGCTGATTTTAGGCAGAACTATCATTCTAAATGATGTAACCCTCCCCATGAGAGATACAGGTAAAGTGTTCCAACGTGAATATCCTCTACCGTTTTTAGTAGAGGAATGTGATTCAGCTGTATCAACTCTCAAAGCCAGGCAGAAAAATCTATACCTAAATATCTGCTGTTACCTGGCTGGAGGTGTGTGGTGGGCGTGTTCTAATGGCCACTAGACTGCAGATGGAAGTCAACTGAACTTTGTTTTCTTACTCCTACATTTTGATAGTCCTAGTTATGGTGGCAGCTGTAGGAAAACAACGGCTCAGGAAGATGATAGATGAAAAACATAGTTAGAAAGAGATGATGAAAATATGCATGAGGCCTTATATGTTCGTATTTAATGGCATCAGTGCCTCTTTACATAACAGGAAGTCCCTGTGAAATTAAAATAAAGCTGAAAAACAGTGATCAGGTACATTCAGAAAGTAAGCTTAG
The DNA here is from genome assembly GCF_036321145.2 of Pelmatolapia mariae. NCBI lineage: Eukaryota > Metazoa > Chordata > Actinopteri > Cichliformes > Cichlidae > Pelmatolapia > Pelmatolapia mariae. The sequence goes on from NC_086235.1 coordinate 38,185,436, forward strand.
TCATTCCTCATTAGTCTCTGTCAGCAGAGCTGAAAAACACTCAGACAGGCACCCCATTATGAAATAAATAGACATTTTTTGAACAGAGACATGATCTGATGACTAAAGCTGCACAGGTTCGGACACTCAGTCACAATAAGACAGCAGAATCTAAACCCAACAGAACCAGAGTCGGTACTTACAGGAATAAGAGATTTGTCTCCTCCTGCCCAAGCAGTCAAGACCGATGGGGGTGCTGTGGGAGAAGCAGTGGGCCTTGATGGGCTCCAGGGGGACTCCAGCATCTAGCTGTGGAAATAGTGCATGTTTTATTATCATCACTGTTCATTGGCACCCTGATGAGGATCATTAACATGTAACAATCACATACTGGACAAACCTGAACGACACTGAAAAACAAAACAAAAAAAGCATGAATGGGTGTTCGAGAGACAACATGTGGAGGAGTGTTGGTTAAATAATGACAGAGCGATGTAAGTATGCATTTTCAATCTGAGTCACTTTATGTGACTCATGTGGGTTGAAGGCTGAAGGGTTACCAATCGTTCCAGTGAGCTGGGACCTGGACAAGGCTTTTCCTACCTACCTCTGCACTATGAGAACATGAAGGAGTTTTTAATCTTGCTCAACCGACTGAAAGATGCAAGAACATCCTGATTCTCTGGCTTAATTACCAAGAACAATCCTGAGTTCTTCCATCAATAGACTTCTTACTTCTGCTCTCTGTCTGGTTTTCCTGCCATGTCATCCAATGTCCATGTCCTGTCCAAGTGCCCCAGCCTACCCTGTTGTCTGAGTGTTATCCAAGTTTGTATTTCCAATCCATATATCCAATGGATATTATTCCTCCCAAATTCCATAATGGGGTTCTCCTTGTCATCTACCTCTGGCTCCTCTCCAGTATCAATCAGTCTCTATAATCGGGTTGGAGATAGCTTTAAAACAGCTGCTGTCATTCCTTTGCTTATAAAACCATCCCTGGAAGGTTGTTTTTTCTACTAACACAACAACTAAGAACACACGTCCTTCCTGGTGAACGGCTGTCTCCAGAAGACCAAAGTGAAGCTTATCGACTGGTCCCAGCTTGAATCCCACCAAAGGACACACAGCTGAGTACTATCATCAGGAGGGCCCGTCAGTTTTGGGATTTTTGTGAAATAAATGTATTTCTTTTTGTTTAAAAAAATATCCACTTTGGAAATAAGTGGATCTTGATGACTGCTTTTTAGGGCTCCTCATTCTGCTACTTCTTGCATGCACGCTATCATGGTCTTCATTTGTATACATGTGTTTGTGATATATATTGGCATGAAAAAACCAGTCAATTAATTGCATGCGTGCATGCGTGTGTGCATGTGTAATGTAAACATCCAAAATAAAACTACAATTTTTGCAAAAGTTATGTGAAAAACTCGTTACTCTGTTTAACAGTGCTTTGGAAATACTTCAGAAATGCATCATTTTCATAAGGGGGCTAATAATTATGGAGTCCCTCGGGGTTTAATGCTTGGACCAATTCTCTTTTCTTTGCATATGTCATCCCTGGGTCATTAAATGATTATTTTCATTATTAAAGTGTTTCAAAGACATTTTCTATCACTGCTTTGCAGCCAACACACAACCTCAAAAGCCTCTCCCACCTGCATGAATATTTGAATAGTGTCTTTTGTTGTTTACCCCGATCAGATTTGCACACCAGACCTCTGCCTCCCTATCACATATTTATAATACAACAGATAAAAACATGGATATGCCGTGGACTCCCTAGTTAAATTCAATTCAATTTCATTTTATTTATATAGCGCCAAATCATAACAACAGCTGTCTCAAGGCACTTTATGTTGAAAGCTAAAGAACCTACAATAATACAAAGAAAACAGAGAATTCCCTGACAATTGTTATACCCCTCTGACCTGTCTTCCCCATGTGATGTTTTTGTGTAATGTATGTATGGTTGGAGGGTAAGATGGCGCCGCCATTGCGTGCAATAGGTCGGCAGCCTTAACATGAAATTTCCCCTTGTGGGACTAATAAAGGTATATCAATCAATCAATCAATCAATCATATGACCCCCTTTTGTGCAAGCACTTTGGCCACCTTGGGAAAGAAAGTATTGCACAAATGGAAGAAAGCACATCTTCAAAAAACTTAAAGAAGTCCAGTTGCTTTCTGTCCAAGCGCCTTAGATTATTAGTTAAAGAACTGTGCAACATCAGTCACTCGTCTGTGACGGCCGAGCCCTGACAGTAAAGTAGATCCTACAATACGCAGGCAGCGGAGCTGGGTTTCAGCACCACTTCTAACCCCAGTCAGTATTTGCAACACTCAATGTGCTCATAAAAAGCTTTTTATTATAACTAACAGAGCTGATGTTCTTTTCAGACGTTCTGTCTCTGGCCTGACAGCTTTCCAGCAGTCATCACACCCCTCTCTCTTCAGGTCCCAGTGTCACTGAAAAAGGGTTAGATGTGATTACTCAACGAGGTGCAAATGCTCTACCAGCCTCCTTGGCACTGCCTCTGGAGCCTGCTGCACCAACCCTCCCCTGCAGCGGAACCATAAACAACACTCCCGTCACACTGTCCCTGAGTAACCGCCCAGTGCAGCCACCCAACCGAACCTAGTCCCCTCCATAAGCAGGAGAGGAAATCAGCCACAGCCATCTGTGCCCCCAGCCTATGGACCACCTTGAATTTAAAGGGCTGTAAAGCCAGATACCACTAGGTGATCCAGGTATTGGCATCCTTTATGCTACTGTAGTGGGGGATGATCTGAGCAGAGGCTAAATGAGCATCCCAGGAGGTAATAATGAAGAGAATCCACTGCCCACCAGATCACCAGGCACTCCTCATCCAGTGTGTTGTATTTACTCTCCCGCTCTGTCAGTTTGCAGCTGATGTATAGAACTGGGCAGTCGACCCCCCCTTACCTACTAGGACAAAACAGCCCCCAGTCCTCTGTTCGAGGCGTGCATCTGCAGTGTAAACGTGAGGGGAAAGTTAGGTGTGGGGAGCAGTGGCCTGGTCCATGAGGTGCTGCTGACAGGGGTTCTGAACAAGCCGAAAGGAAGAGTCACGAATTGGTACAAGCCGTACGGCGTGGAGAAGGTCGTTTTTCCCTTGGACTCTCCAGACAATGGAATCTGAGCCGTGCCCCACCGGTCCAGGAGCTCATCGACCCGGAGTATGTGGTAGGCATCAAACTGTGACGCCTCATTCACCTTACGGTAGTCGAAACATAGACCATGGGTGTCAAACTCCAGTCCTCGAGGGCTGGTGTCCTGAAACTTTTCCATGTGTCCCTGCTCCAACACACCTGAATAAAATTAGGTCATTAGCAAGACTCTATAGAACTTGACTGCATGCTGAGGTGCCAATTCAGCTATTTGATTCATGTTACAGCAGCTCATGAGTGAATGAACACGGTGCTATTAGAGTACTTTTAGGAGTACATTTTTCCAAATACTTACACTTATTTAAATTACTTGGGTAGGGTCAGGGGTTGCCATCTCAGCATGCAGTCAAACTCTATAGAGTTTTGCTGATGACCTACTAATTTTATTCAGGTGTGTTGCAGTTGGGTGACGTAAAAGTTTCAGGACGCTGGCCCTCAAGGACTGGAGTTTGACACCCCTGGTATAGACCCATCTTTCTTTACCACAAGAACTATGGAGCTACACTGCACTGTTCACTCTTCTATCACCCCAATTTCAGCCAGTTCTTTTATGTTCAGGTAACCTGTAGGGTCTTGAACACCACATCTTGCCAGGCCGTGTTTCACAATGCTTCTCTATGAGACTGTTATGGCCGGAGAAGGGGGAGAACACATCAGCAAGCGACTGTTGCAGTGGAGCAACACCTGCTCTCTGTGTAAAATGGTTATTACAACGGAGGGAGGCCACAGTGGTGGAATTTGGCACCTCCAGCCCCAGCTCATATATCTCCTTAACCAGGCTCACCAGAGATGCAGTTTCAGCCTCTCTCCATGCTTTTAGGACTTTGAGGTGATATAGCTGTGTGACCGTACCACTTCATAGTCAACGTTGCCCACTCACCATGTGACCACAAAGGGTCCTTGCCACTCGGTGAGCAACTTTGAACTTGAAGAAGGGAATAATACAAGCACTTTTTCTCCCAGTAAAATTCCCTGAGTCCTGTGTTGTACAGGCGCTGTTGACATTCCTGGGCCTGGAGCAAATGCACTGAATTTTCACAACAACCCCAACTGTGCAAAGATGCACACGAAAGGAGGTCAGACACCAACTAGTGAGAAACAGAATGACAAATGGAACAACACTGTCATCCCTTATGTAGCAGGTTTGTCAGAGAAACTCAGGAGAATCTTCTCCAAGCACGACATCCCAGTGCACATCAGACCCAGCCACACACTCAGGCAACAACTGGTTCATGCCAAGGACAAATTTCCCAAACGCAAACTAAGCAACAGTGTATGCTCTGCAGTGCAGTGAGGAGTGCTTAGACTTGTACATCGGAGAAACCAAACATCCACTCCACAAATGTATAGCACAACATAGAAGAGCCACCTTGACGGGGACTACAGACACCTTAGAGGACAGGTATCAGAAGGAAAGCAGGCTGTGGTCTCTATAGAAAAAGGATCGAGGAAAAAAATCATGCAAGATCATTGCCTCTATTGTAGTGCTTACACACTCAAAGTCCACCCAGCACCCATGCCTGGGGCTCTGTTACAGTAGCACAAACCGAAGGACGGCCCTCTGACAGTTATTTGCTGGGGATCTCTTCAAACAGAGTTTGTGAACAGCAAATATCCACCTTACGTGCAAATACAGTTAATTATGGATTGGGTGCATATATCAGCTGTGACTTTGTATTCTGTGATGCATGAACTGTCTTTGTGCCATGTTCTTCTATGGTGTTTGGATTCAATGCTGTGAGAGTGTGGTGATGTAGAAATACTGTCACATGTCTGCATATTTCTGATATCTCTGAAGGTAGGAACTGCTGCATTGGTATTGTTACTCTTGTTTTTATCATGCATGTTATATCACTCTCACGTAAGTCTGTTTTGTCTTCACTGTGCATTTTTCCACATTGTATTTGACTTTGGTCACTGATTGCACCCTGTAAATGTTTTCCCTGTTTAGAATAAGAGGAACTGTTATTTACACATAAGTGCTGAGCAGCTCAGGATTTTGTACTTCTACATCCTCAACGATACATGTTTCTAATTTTACTCCACATGCCTTCTCTTCTCTTTTTCAATCTGTTTCTGTGAATGTGTCTTGTTTTTATGTGCATAATGCTGCTGCTGTGTCTCCACAGCACTGTCCTGTGTTTCCTAGTCTCTATTCAGTCTGTTCCCACTGTTGTCCTCAGGTTGTACAAGCAACTTCACTACTTGAGTGTCTGAAGTGTTTACCTTTGCATCAAATGTCTCTGTTTTGTGTTGCTTTTGAATATGCAGACTACATGGCTCCGTGCCGCCTGTAACAACAGTTTGTAAGCTGCACTGCTCTTTTAGTTTCTCTGTGTTTAAATGGGGTTGGATCTCAACTGAAAAAAGGTCTTTTTTGCTCAGTTTCAAAGGAAGATTTGGTGCCACACAGTTTTCTGGTCCTTTTTTCATGCTGTAAGTAGATGGTTTGACATAAGTCTCTGTGACATCTCGGTGGCTGTCCTTTGCTGATACTGATTCTCTGCGTCGAGCCTTAGTGTGCCCACTGCAGACGCCGACTCCCACTGTTTGTCGAAAAATGTAGGCATCCTCCAGTCGCAGCAAAGCGTCCACAGAATCCTCTCCTTCCCCACTAAAATCTGACAGGATGTCGCTGTGCCATGAGCAGGAGTCAAAATACTCAAATGTTTCCCCATCTCCTGTGCTTTGCTCACACCACTTCAGGGAGACCGTGCCAAACCCCCTCTCCTCTGAGTCCATTCCTGCAGAGAGGTTGTGAGAGTCGTCAGGGGCTTCCTGTGGCTGTGGAGACATTAAAGAAGATGAGGTTGAGTAACAAACCAATGCACGAACACACAGACATATATCTATCATTTCATACACTACCGGTCCAGGTTGTTATTGAAAACTATGCAGTTTAATGTCTCATTGCACTCTGAAATGAAAGCATAGTACAAATAACCAATTGGAGTTGTATATATATACACACACACACACACACAGTGTTTTGTATTCCGCTAAATTGTGTGCAAAATCCTATCTGCGTTTATTTCAGCATGGTACTAGCATTGTGCTATGCAAAGCTTTGCACATCAGCCTGTTTTTTGTTTTAGACCCATTCATAACACTCAAGGTCATCTTGAAAACTCATCAATCAGACTGACTAAGCTAGTTTAAACAAGTGCATCTGAAAATGGAGAGAGTCATTTTTACGAACAGCTAGTGGAGCGAATTGCAGGAGCAGCTGAAGGCTCCTGACTGTTGTACTGGTTCTCTCCTTTTTTGCACAGTCGAGGAGCATGTCAGGCTATATTTCACTGTGTGCCGTACTCGTATGCAGGTGACAAATAAATAATCTTGAATCTTGTCTGCTGCCACTTAAGGTCAGTTTAACAAATATCAGGATCAAATGCTTATGTTAGCCAATCTTCTTCTTGTTTATATTGCTTTGCCTCTGCCACAGATAAGACAGAGCTCATAGTAACGGTCAATAAACTTTGTTTATGCTTTTCTGCACAGTAGACCTGCCATATAACAGTCTGTAGTCTTATTGTTCATACATGTCTGCACTGTCAGCTCTTTGAAGAACCACAAGCATGAAATGTCTCCATATCATTGTTACTTTGTAAAAACATTTCTGTTTGAAGCATCAGGCTAGTCCACACTCACACATACTAAATTCTGTTAAAGGTCACAGGTTGCACTTACTCTCCATTTCTTCAGTGCATCACCGCTGTGCAGCATCAGAGCACAAACGCGAATAGCAAACCAGCTCAGTACAGCTCCCATGGTGTGGCTCACATACATTAACACTTCGAACACCAGCATTTACATACATGTGTCCAAGCTCTTCTCTTTCCCAGTACTACATCTTCAAAGATCCCTCCTGAACTCCTCTGCTTTGTCCATGATTAGAATTAGTGTTTGTTAATGTCTTTGTTTGATCTTCCACCCCTTTGTTCTTTTACACACACAGATTTCATTAACAGAAAGTCTTGTAGCAAGATAACCGTAGACAGTGGAAAGAGCAATCCTTCCTGTTTCGCAGTGTTTCAGGGGTGTGGTTACTCTACATTAGCCAGAGCTTAGTCCAGCCTCAAAGCAGCAGGTACACCTTGATCTCTAAATAACAAGGAAAGACACTAAGAAGCCCTGCTATAAATACAGAGCTGCGGTTTCAGACAGAGAAGCTCGTGATCTCTGCACGTAACTCAAGGACATGGGACTGTAATGTGCATGGTAGACACAAAGGTCTGTTGGTTGGGTCTGCTATAAATTGCTTTTCAAAACTATAAAAGTACAAATTGGCACAAATCAGCGTGTGACACTCTAAGATCAGGGTGTCAAACATAAGGCCCGGGGGTCATAATTGGTTCAGCAGGACTTAAATCCCGCTGACTGGATGGCTTTGGAAAATGTGAAGGAAAACAGAAAATTTAACTGCAATTTGGAGGTTTTACAGCTTTTCCTAATGATAAAGACCTCCCCCATGGCCATTCATGCTACACAGAAGTAATTAAGCCATAGATTTCTGTAATTTTCTCATTTAATTCTTAAAATTATAGCCAAAGAGTCGTGCTGACAGATTTCTTTCTGTTAAAATAGCACTTCATTTTGTATACAAGATATTCCAGGGACTAAATGTGTCGTTAAACTTCTGAACACTGGCAGTTTCATTGCTGTGACCCACATATGATCAAAGACAGCTAGATGTGCTTGCAATGTAAAATGCGTTTGCAAACCCTGCTCCAGATGGTTTATACAGTCCCCATCAAAAGTTTAAGACCTTTTTGACCATGCAAAATTTGCATGGTTGGATCTTAACAAGGTTCCAAGTAGAGCTTCAACATCCAACAAGAAGAAATGGTAGTGAGGCAAAACGTTTTTTTGAGCATGCAGTTTATTGAAAACAACACTTAAACTGAAACAGGCTGTTTTACAGCTAATCAAAAGTTTAGGACCACACCTCCAAAAAAACAACCCCCCGTAAACCCCCCAAAACAGAAATCAAAGATCCAAACATGAACTCAGTCATGAGCAGCTCCACCGTTATTGTTAATCACTTAATCATGCCTTTCCATGAGGTGATGGGAACATTTCTCCAAGTGGGAACAGATGGCTGCATGAAGGGGATCTACTGTCTGGAACTGTTGTCCGTTTTTGTAAACTTCCCTTGCCATCCATCCCCAAAGGCTCTCAGTTGGATTTAGATCAGGGGAACACGCAGGATGGTCCAGAGGAGTGATGTTATTCTCCTGGAAGCAGTCCCTTGTCCTGCGGGTATTGTGTACTGTAGCGTTGTCCTGTTGAAAAACCCAGACGAGGGCCCTCAGTCATGAGGGATGCTCTCTGCAACATCTGGACACAGCCAGCGGCCGTTTGACGCCCCTGCACCTCCTGAAGCTCCATTGTTCCACTGAAGGAAAAAGACCCCAGACCATTATGGTGCCCCCTCCACTGTGGGCGCAGAAAACATCTCAGGTTGGATCTGCTTGTCATGCCAGTAATGTTGGAAACCATCAGGACCATCAAGGTTACATTTGTTCTCATCACACAATAAAACTTTCTTCCACCTTTCAACGTCCCATGTTTGGTCCAAACGGTCAGTTCTGTGGCGTTCAAGGAGACGAGGCCTTTGAAGACGTTTTATGTTTTTGAACCCCTTCAGTCTCAGATGCCGTCTGATGGTTATGGGGCTGCGGTGGGCACCAGTAACGGCCTTAATTTGGGTCGAGGATCGTCCAGTGTCTTGACGGGCAGCCAACTGGATCCTCCAGCTCAGCGCTGGTGACATTTTTGACTTTTTTGTTCCATAACCCTCAGGATCATTTAAGAAATTCCAAATGACTGTCTCACTGCGTCCCACCTCAGCAGTGATGGCGCTGCTTATGCAGTTCAACAACCCAACCACGTTCAAAAACAGTTTTTTGCCTTTGCCAGAGTGTAGCTGTAAGTGCTACTGGAACAACTGCTCAGGTTTTCTTCAAATGAAGAAAAAGATATTCACATCAAATCTGGTTAAAATACATCTATCAGAGTATTTCATGAATGAGAACCAATGAACTCCAATGAAGGCCAAAGCTTTGGCTCTGTGATCTAACTCTTCACTTAATCTTTAAACTACATGTTTAGAGCCAAGACCCACAGAAGCCTGTTGGCTTTAAAACTGATGGAATAAATATGGAGGTTATAACGATAACTCTTTCGTAAAATAATCAGAAGTATTCCAACCAAACTGTTGCACTAAAATCGTACATTTTAAGTGCTGTTTTTCATTTACTCTAATTAAGTGGAGCTGTGTGTCTTAAGAAGCTTAAGGGCTTAGTGGAGGAACCTCTCCAGCTGAAGATGGTGCAGAACACTGAGGCACAACACTGAGGCCTTACCACATTCATCGTCATCAATGAGATACTGCTCAGAGATGCTCTCCATAGAGCCTCCACATCAATGAGCTGAAAAATAGCGGTTTGACTTTAAGTTTAGAATTTGTCTGCTAAGCATTTTCTGTTAAATGAACTGCAGCTCTGTACTGTAGCAGACAGATATGTCACTTTCCTTGGTTCCTGTTGGAGAAGGTGTGGTATATATAAATGTAAATGGTAACCTTCCCTCACATTTCCTCAGTAGGAATACTGAAGAGATTATCCACTCTGGGTCATGTAATGAAAAATGCCTCAGCAGAGGTGCCACACACTCGACTCTGACAGAATCACAAAGTTTCCTAGTCCTCAGAGTACACAGGAATGGGTCCACAGCGATATTCAGCACCAAGTTAAATATGACAGAGCGTCATCTTCATGTACAGCAGGGGTGTCCAACTCCAGGCCTCGAGGGCCGGTGTCCTGCAGTTTTTAGATGTGTCCGTGATCCATTATAACGTGTCCGTTATAACGTGATATACTTCTATTTTTCTTTTGCCTGGGTGGCAGCTCTACGCTTCCGTACACTGCCCACTCTCAACACATTCTATAGTTATAAAGAACAGCAAAAACTCCCTGAGTATTAAAAGAAGATCCAAGTTGGACTGCCACTTAAGAGTACTGTATTGAATGAAATGACTCTCCTAACTGTCTCTGTAAGTCTACTGAAAACAAAAACACTCCCACATCCACAGACGAGGATCATGACACCTCACATCAGCCAAGCCTGCTGCTCAGCTGTTTCTGACACACAAATGTGATGGTAGAAAAGGTGAACATTTTATTGCAATTGCTATTAAATTTTAGCTTCATATATAAATTACTTTTCATTATTTTATTTTATTTTTTTTTTTGTTTTAAAGGTTTAACAATGTTGAATTTCCTGAGGGTTTGCCGTAGTCCTCTGTTCTTGTCCAGCTGATGGGAACGCCACGTCCACATGAACAGAATCAACTTTTTGGGACTCGTTTCAAAAACCAGTTTTGAATTCCAAATTAAAAGAAAGAAATTTCAAAATCTGTTTGAAAATATATATTGAAACAAGTAAATGGATTCAATAATCAAAGATGTACTTCTTACAGGGCAGCACGGTTCGACTCCACCACCCGGCCGGGGTCTTTCTGTGGGGAGTTTGCATGTTCTCCCCGTGCTTACGTGGGTTCTCTCCAGCTTCCTCCCACAGCCCACAGTCATGCAGTCAGTGGGGTCAGGTTAACTGGAAACTCTAAATCGCCCACAGGTGTGAATAGTTGTCTATGTGTTAGACTGGTGACCAGTCCAGGGTGCACCCTGCCTCTCGCCCTATGACAGCTGGGATAGGCTCCACCCCCCCATGACCCTGAAAAGGACAAGCAGCAGAGGATGGAAGGATGAAACTGGGTCCTCCAACTTCCTCCCACAGTCCAGAAACATCCATGGGATTCTACTGCTCATCAGTGTGAATGATGCCTGTCTGTATGTGCTGGCTCTATGACAGACTGGATAGGCTGAATAGGATGTATGGAAGAAAATGGATGTATTTATTTGGAGAAATATTTTCCTTTCTTTCACTTTCCTCCTCTGCAGTGTTCACCGTCTGCGCTGCATCACCTCTGCTATCTGAGTCACTGAACTTGGTCTAAAAGTGTACATGCTGTGTGGATGCAGCTTGCAAACCAAGCTTTCTTACCTTAGCTTATATTTTAGCATTAGTGGTGGGTATCTGATTCCTCGTGAAGTGCGTGGCACATTCCCCTCACTGTGTCAACACTGTGTTAGTGTGTTGTATGATAGTGACATCTGCTGGATTAAAAAAGCTACTGCAGGTAACCTGAGTAGAGCGCTCATGACAGGGTTTGTCTGTGTCAGGGGAGAAGGCGGGGTTAAATCATGCCTCACTGGAGAAAAGTTTTCTCATTGGTTCCATTGTATAGTAGGTGATGATGAGCCAATCAAACAGCACCAAAGACAGTCTCCCCTCCTCCACTCAGTATAAACACAGCGTGGCATCTCCTCACTGCACGAACACGGCAGCTGTATTGGTCGTGTGAGCTTTCTTACTGCGCGACACGCATCGATACAGGCTGTTGTTCTTTGTGCTTCATGCATGCACCAACAATTCAGTATTGTGCCACGACACCTTCTGTCCAGATCCCACAAAGCTGATTCTGTTCATGTGTCTCTGCTACGTCCACATGAACAGGGATGTCCTCACCAGGATGACTTTCTATCCACATATGAAAATAACACAGTGTCAATAAAGAGCACAGAAATCAATCGATGACTCCAGTGTAGCTGTATCCATCTTTTATATACAGTTCTTGTAGTTGTCACCCATGAACCACATGAGCAGCTCAGAACATGCAGACCTGAGAAAGGTGGCAGATATAACAATCAGTACACACTGTGTGGCAGAAGATGCTATTAATGTTGAACAGCACAATACAAATGTTAACAATAAACGTAACAGCGCCCAGAACTAATCTTCCCAACATCCACAAACATTCTTTCTGCTCTGGTCTCTTTCAGTGCAAACTCAAAAAGAGGAGAGAGAGGCATCCTTCACATGATTTTAACTTTGTGCAGATCCTCCACAGTGATGTACACCACCTGCAGAAACACATTCAAACGTCACTATAGTGGGGAATTATAACCACAGGGAGACAGTAACGGCCATCTGGCATACAGCATATAGTAGCGTACGTACATCACAAACATTCAGATGTATTTAGTCATTTCTAAGAGGACTCAGTGATGGCACACAATCTGAACACAGGTTACTTTTGTGAAAACTAGAGTGGAGCTTGGAAAGAAAAGTTTCCTGAAGACGTTTCACCTCTCATCTCAAAAGCTTCTTCACTTCCAACTCACAGCTGTTTGAACTCTACTGCAGGTTACTACACTTTAAACACCTGGGTCACTGAGCCACTATTGATCACATGACTCATCACACAAGCCAAGGTTTGAAAAAAGGTGTGGTCATTATAAGCAGAGGGTTTGGGTGAAGCCATGTCATGTGACCTATTGAGGTCACCTGACACAAGATGTGAGTGGATGTTGGCACGCCACCTCAGAACTGCACTGTAGGTTCAAAAGTTTGTGTCTACAGCTGCCTCCTCTCTTCACAGATGCTTATACAATCATTAATGGTGTTATTGATCATGAACCTGACCTCACGACCAATGTTCCCTCTAATTTTTCATGTGTGTGAGCAAACACACAAACTCCCTGAGCGGTCCCTTGGACCACTGTGAGCGACATTGTACAATGTGGTCACGCCAGCATCGCATCCATCAGAGTTACATGGTTTATAAAAAGAGCCAAATGACAGCATTTACATTTCTGTTAGAATACCTTTAATTAAGAGCTTTAGCCCACTTACAGTGAAAATTACAAAAATGTTTCTTTAATGACCTGTGCACTATGTCAACGCTATTGGAAGTATGAATATTTAATCTGAACTATCGCAAAACATGAACTGCCAACCAAATCAAGCCTACTATAAACTCCAATTTTGAAACTTAACATTTTTATTATAAAGCTCTGACTTGTGTTATGATGAGTATGAGCCAGTCTGTGAAGCTCCTGGTCCTCCTGTCCTACTGCGGTGTGGGAGACAGTCCTACTGTCCTGTAACTCTTTGTCTGCAAAATACAGTATATAATGACACAATTATTTGCATTTCTAATACTCATAAACTAGTGACAGTATAAATGAAACTACATAAATGACACTAGATGAGTAGTAAACTGATTAAGAGCTTAAATTTCACCTTATTTTTCCCGTCTGTCCTTCTCACGTCGTCCAGGTTGATGGCCTCGTCTGCTTGCAGCTTTGACTTTATGTTAGAGCTGGGCGATAGAACGATAACGATATGTATTGCGAAATAACTTTTTCTCGATAGAAAAATTAAACTATTGCGATAGACCTCATCCCTCTTGTCCTCTTAAAAAAAGAAAAGAAGAACAGCCAATCCAAATTAAGTAGCGCAGAGCCGAACCAATCACAGCCACAGCGTCACGTCACGTGACTTGTTACATACAGCACAAGTGCCAAGCCGCGCACGTGTATTTGTTTGGGAAGCAGCCAGCCGCCGTGCCGCCCGGGTAATGGAGGAAATGAGTGTGCCGACTAGAGAAAAATCAACCGAGAGCGTGAGCGAAGGTTACCGAAGAAAAAAACCGATGATGGTTCCAATGCCGGAGAGATTGTCGAACGGAAGGGCCATAGAAGTTCCGTAGTGTGAAGGTATTTCAGCTATTTCAAGTCTGACAAAAAACAGAGTAGCGCACACTGTAAATTGCGCCGAAAGCAAGTCTGGAAATACAATAAACCGGTGCATGCTCAATCTCTGACTGAAAGCGCTAATTCGTCATTCGGCTTTTGTCAGACTAAAGTCACTGTTAAAACTGTTTGAAAAGCTAAGCTTTACAACAAGGAGAGATTGAGAATTTCCTTTTAGTTCTCAGTTTATTTGATATTGACAAAAGTTAGTCAATTTTGTCTGTTCTTCTGTAAAACAAACTAAGATTTATTTTTAGAATTAATATTTTGTTTCTAAGTGGAATTGACAATTTAGTAGTCTGTTTTGTTTGTTCTATTTTGAAACTTAAACGCTTTAGCGGCTGCCTTTTGTGTCGTTTGCAATATTTGCCTTTATTTATCTGAAACTGAAGTCTCATGTTCCTTAAGTACATCTACCCTGTTGAACTTATTATGGGAAATAAATAGTAAAATCAAGACAAGCTGCAGATTATTTCACATTTTACTTGTGAGCAACGGCACATTTAAATCTTACAAATATAGTTATTTGATTGATTATACTTTATTCATCCCGAGGGAAATTGGGTTAAGGCTGCCAGCCGTGCCAGCGCCGTTATAATTTGGCTTATATCGTGACATATATCGTTATCGCCTGAAATGAAAAAAACATATCGTGATATGAAAAAATCTTATATCGCCCAGCTCTACTTTATGTGCATCAGCTGGTCCAAATGCTCCACCTCAAGACGATTTCTGGATGCTGTTTTGATATGATTCATTAAACTAAAGCCTCTTTCGCAATCTGCACTGGATGCTTGAAATGTAGCACAAATATCCAGAAGCTGTGAGATGTGTTTTAGCTCCTCACATTTTAGCATTGCAGCCACCATATCTGAGAATGTGCTGATTGACCCATGTTTAAGTTTGTGCCTCATTATGTACTTGAAATCAGAATATTCACTGTTTATGACCTCCACTGAATGTGGAGGGTGGAGAATGGCCTCATACTTCTTTGCCAGCGTGGCAATGTCTGCTGCTCCATACTCAAAGCTGATGTCTGAGTTCAATGCCTCAATGTCAAATGCAGACCACTCCTTTAATTCATCCGCTGGAAAACGAGCGTGATCACAAAGCTTACGAATAACACGAGTAATCTCACCAGTATTCCTGCCATCAGCAGATGAGGCCCTCATCGCCTCTTTGACACGGTCACTCCACTTAACATCCTTTTCCTCTGTCAAGTATTGGGAACGCAACTTCTCAATCTTTGCTCTTGCCAAGCAGTGCTCCTCCATCACAGTCAGGTTTGAAAAGAAAGACACAGGTGTGCCAGCTCACCCAAAACATCTCCCAGAGCGGTGAGCGTAACCTTGACGTTTGAATTGGTTAGCTTCTTGTAACAGTAATTTGCCACTGGATCTCTGTTATCACTGGATTCTCTCTTGCAGTATTCTTCCAGCACAGTGTAGTTCCTCAGAACAGCATTCACAGCTTGGTGACGCGACAGCCATCGCACTTCACTCAGAGGCCTGAATGACAGTGCATCCTCATCAAGAACCTTTCTAGGTCTTCCAATTTTCCCCTCTTGACAGTGGATCTAGAGAAAGTGGAGTAAACAGCTCTAAGAAGAGTTTCCACATCACGCATTAAAGGTACATCTTTCCACGCATCATCAATGCCCAAGTCCTCTCTATGGGCCACACAGTGTTGTTCAGTTAAGTGTGGTATTTGCCGCTTTAATAAAGCTGCAACTCTGTGGTGCTTTCCTAGCATTACTGAGGCACCATTGGAGGTCAGCATGTCTAGTTCATGCTTGGTGTAAAACTGAGTTATTGCCTGCACAACATCCTGAGCCGTGCATGCTGTCAGCTGGGTGATGCCACCAAACACAGTTTTATGGTGACGTTATTTTCCTCCCTGTATTTAATATGCAGGACTAGCATTTTGTGCTCTGTGCTCTCATCGTCTGTGCTCTCATCTATGATCAGGGTGTGCCGAGGTGCATTTTTAACTTCACACATTGTCTCATTCTGCACTTCATTAATTGAATTCACAAACTCAAAGGCATCGTTTTTGCTTCGCCAGCTTTCTGGTATACTCACATACTTTGCCATGTGATCGTGAATTTGTTGAACCGACAGCATAGAAGAATTCATTTTGATGGCTAGTAGAATATTGTCGATGAGAACTTTAACTTCTTCAGGGTTGGATTTCTTTATGAGTGACAGCTCGTTCCTCTTCTCTTGGTCTTTGGCGCTCTCTCCCAACTTTTTTACTTTGGCCACTGTTGCCACTGCCCGTTAGTTTTGCCATTATTATAAAGGTTCAACATAAGCAGCACTCCACATCGGCCACACCCCTTTGTTAGCTAAAACATTAGCAGCATTTAAGGACGCTGTCGTAGCCTGTCAACGACGTTGATTAGCTGCGTATATACGAATGTGAATCGCATCATTGGCTGGAGCAGCCAGTCACCGGTCACTTACTGACTCACACTGCAAAACAGAATCAATTGTTAACGTATTTATTTTAATTTCAATTCAGGTTAGATTTTTTTTTTTTGTGCGCAACACAGATTTTCTGTGTGCACATACCGTGCCAGCAGTGCGTGCACGCGTGCAGCTTAGAGGGAACATTGCTCATGACCCAGTGGTGCCAGTTTAGGTCATTATGCAAATGTAGATGTTTATAAGGCTGGAAACCAGCAGTCAGCTGAGACTGAAGACGTCACTTAGATGAGTGCTGAAATGTTTCTCCTGCTGAAAACTCCTCGTCCACAAGAACAGAACCAACTTTTGGGGGAAAACAAACCTGTCTTTGGTGATAGAGCATTTAGGCAATGTCCACAGTGGACTGTGGAAAAATGGTTTACACTCACCGTATCATGGCAGGGATCTGGATAGTCACAGATGTCCTCTGGAAAGGCAGACCGTATCAACATCTTCACCTCTTTAGGGTAGACATAAGTAGGCTGACACTGATCCCCCTCCTTCACTCCAACCTTGTTAAAAAACTAGGACAGGGGTGAAGGGAGTTATATGATAAAGATGATAGAATAATACAATGTATTTCATGACAAGGACCACCTGTAAACACAGAAGACCAATCTCTGAGCAGTTACCACTTATCACCCAGTCTCAGTCTCTCATTTCCTTGTCCTGAATTGAATCATGATGAAATGAAGTCCACACTTCAGCTTCTTCTAATAGTTATATATCCTGCCTGGCTTTGGAATATCTGAGGACTAAGTATGAGTATTAGTCTCCTTGCCAGTCTGTCATGACTGAAATATCTCTACATTAATGTTTGCAGGAGATTTTGTGATGGCACAAAGCTATGGGGAGTGCTGGTAACCACTGGGAGAAAACCTTGCTTATTGTCATTAATGAGCTGAACAAAAACAGTACAGACACAAACATGGATGTGCCATGGCTCCCCGGTGTCACCCATCGTAGCCAACCTTTACATGGAAAGTAAAGCACCTAGCCACTGGCACAGATAGGTGGATGACACCTGGGTCAAAATCAGAACTGTTCACTGTTCACATCAGCTCAGTGGATAGAAACATAGAGGTGTGTGTACATAAACCAGGGCAGACACAAACGATAAAAGTTTGCTGTTTCTGGAGAATGGAGACCTCAACATTGGAGTTTACTGGAAGCTAGGGCTGCAGTTAAAGATTATTTTGGTAACTGACTAATCCACCAATTGTTCTTTGAATGTTTCAGTAAGTCTTATCTCCGCCTCCTGTGGGCACACCTGTTCTAGGCTCCAGGACCTCACCTGCTCAAGCCTGCCCACCTGTGAAGACCAGCCTGTTGTCTGGTTAAAAGAATGACCCAGGAGACATTTGAATTTGAAAACAATCAATTGTATTTCTAACATTACTCAATATGACCGTCAGACTAAAAATGAATTCTAATAATAATAACATAGAAGAGCCACCTCGACAGGGCAAGCTGTACATCCGCATCTAAAGGTCAAAGGTCACTCTTTCAAGAATGTAAATGTTTCCATTGTAGACAGACATGGCTTCTCTGTGTCCACTGTGGACAACCATCCTTGAACAGAAGGGGTGGATTATGACAACAACTCTCTGCAATGTTGAGCTCGATTCCCAGGCGCCTCTTCTTATGTGCATATATGGGATCACCGTCAAACACTAGCATATACTGTGCTGTTGCTCTGTGGTAAGAGAAAGCAGTACTGTAAAGACATCTACGTGTTGCTACTAAAGTACACACCAGTTTCCTCTGCAGAAGACGGAAGACCTTCTTGCGACGGGCGTGGTCACTCCTGAGGCGTGTGGCAGCATGTAGCAAAGATGCTAACCACACGGGAAGCCTGCAGAAGTGGCCATAATAGATATAAGTGTAAGTATAAGTAGTCTAACTCTTTCCTGTACCTTATCCCTGCAGCTACCACCCTCTAACGTAAGTAGAAAAGTACCAGACCATATACCACCCAGCTTTGCTCACTCCACAGTCCCAGCATATTCTTACAAGATCCTCTGGGCTGCTTTGCAATAAAGACTTTGACCCTTTCTCTGTGTTCTGATTTAGAGCGCAGCTGATAAACCTAAAAACATGTTTCTATGCAGTTTAAACGTGATGGATGTCGCCTTCTTCTGAACAGCCATCAAGTATTTATTTATCAGTGCATCAGCACTGACAGTGTGGATGGAGAGTGTTACAGTTACAGTTTGGTAAATGCTGCTTTAAGTTACGTTGTTCCACATGGACATTAAGACTCACACTGTGGTGCAGGATGTTCCTTACTCAATTTAACGATTACACTTATCTTCATTTATACAAAGCAGTACACTTGCACAGTGACTAATGGTAATCTTAAGGTTTAACTAGAAATCCTAAATTTAGAATAATGTCATCATTATTTCAGTTATGCTGAGTTTAGAAACGCAACCAACTGTCACAACTTGCAGATCGTCTGGACTGTTTATGTGAGGACCCAAATGCAGACCACAGAGAGCGGAAAACAGGAAATAAACTAAAGACGCGCCGTTTATTAATCCTTTAAAGCCGGTCGGAGCGGACACGCTCCGTTTTGCGTAACTATTTTTAAATCCCTGTAGCACTGCAATTTCCCACGTGTGGGACTAATAAAGGTCATCTTATCTTATCTTAACCACGTAAGCTAGCGCGATATTTTTTTTTCCATATGAAACCGGAGGAGTTGTACTTACATCTTATGCCATCAGCTTGTCCTAGGTCACGGTTTCCTTCCACATATAGCTTTGCAAAAACTGCATAAAAAGCGCTTGCAGCAACAAAAACATAATATTCCAGAAACACGCTTTGCCGATCCGATCAGCTGTTCATAACACTTCCTATGTCCATCAGAGTGAACTCTCGCATGTCCGCCATGACCTGCCCGAAACTGGAAGTGACGTCATTTTGCGGAAATGTAGTTTTTTACCACCAGGGCCTCATGAGCCTATACTGGTGTTTTTAAAAGTTATGTTTGACTTTATGACTTTCTGTGTTGTTTCTGGGATGCTTAGGACTCATATTGCACTGCTGGAAATACTTTATTTTGATGCATATGCTGCTTTTTTGCAAATTTGCATTATAATATTTATTTTTGTTTTTCCTGCAGTATATGTAAATTGGTGTATTTCAAAAATAAAACTATGAAGACACTTAAAATAAATTTCCTGTGGTGGGAAACTAGTTTGTGCAACTTTTTTGTATTTACAGTTTTGAGGGATAAGCCTCTTAAATTTCTCTAACTAGAAATATATGTTAAAAAAACAAAAACGATTTTCAACTTTTTTGTAGTTTATTGCACTTTTTTGCAATTTATGTACTTACTATGCACTTAATGCATACATATTCTTAAAATTTGGGCTATAATGGTTGTATTGATGTATAGCAGCTTGAAATGCTCCCAAAAATGGCACTACAGCATGTAAAAATATAATATAAGCTCTGGCGGACTTGATTCTATGGTAGGTCTTAAAGGGTTAAGGCAGACACCAAACGGGGGAAAATACAATAAATAAACTAAACAGAGGAATGGCTGAACTGGGGGAACTAAGGACATAAAGTAAAAGCCTGGAACACTAGAAAAACCTTGGAAACACCGGCGGGAAACAGACGAGACACGGAGGAACCACGGACACGACGACAAAGGTCACGGCAAACTCACACAGTATATACAGACAGGAGGTGATGAGGGAAGTGGAAACACACGGGGAAACAGCTGAGACAAACTAGGGGCGATAAGACAGAGGAGTAAAAAACAGAACATACTGAACACAGGACGCAAGACTGTCAAAGTAAAACAGGAAGCACAGAGACGCGGGCCTAAGACTCACACGCCATAACATAACATTAGGGATAAAACAGGGAGGCAACAAGACGACAAGAAACACCAGGGAGCCACACGGGAGGGAGAGAGAGGGAATACAAACATGGAGACGAGACAGACGGAGGGGCGAGCGACACACACGGGCGACACACAAGACGAAGCTCAGGGAAACGCACATCTATAGGAACACAAGACTAAACAGAGTTTACACAGGAACGAAATCATCCCCGTACACAGAGAATAACACAGGACTTCACAATAAGCAGTGCTCTTCATTACTAAACAAATGATTTCTTAAAAAGAAACACATTTATTATTCTTGGGAGGAAGCAGTTTGTTACAATATTACTAGTTATTTCTTAACATTAGATGCATTGTCCCTTCATTTGTAGTTCACAATGTAAACCTCAGACTATGGTCCCACACACTGACACAGACTCCTACTGACAGAATCAGCTGATGTTCAATAACACAAAGCCAAAAGCAAGTAGAGTCTACAGTAGAGTCTACAGTAGAATCTACAGTAGAGTCTACAGTAGAGTCTACAGTAGTGTCTAGAGTAGAGTCTAGAGTAGACTACTGTAGAGTCTACAGTAGAGTCTACAGTAGAATCTACAGTAGAGTCTACAGTAGAGTCTACAGTAGAATCTACAGTAGAGTCTACAGTAGAGTCTACAGTAGTGTCTAGAGTAGAGTCTAGAGTAGACTACTGTAGAGTCTACTCTAGACTCTACAGTAGTCTACTCTAGACTCTACTGTAGACTCTACAGTAGAGTCTACAGTAGAGTCTACAGTTGAAACAGGTTTTTGTTCAGTTCTTTGTTTCATCTGATTCCACATGAATTATTAAGATTAAGGTTCGTTTAGATCATGCTTTGAAATAACTGTCCAAATAAGAACCAGGAAGCGTTTCATAACGGGGACAGAATGGCAAGAATGAAGCGATATACATAATGAACTCTGCAGTGAACAACAGTGACTCAAGGAGAACTGAGCACAGGCGAAAGACTGAAGCGAGAGTGAAGTATACTGCTGACTGACACGTGCCCTCGTACCAAATACCACAGCTCTGCTACAGGACTCATTAAAGGGTCACTTTTAGAAGAACTTTTCCCTGAAGATGTTTTCAGGAATAAACTGGAGCTGACAGCAGGCGCACATTAATGATTTAGCCAAAAAATGAGTAAAACAATCATTCTTTCTGTATGTTTTCACCCCCCGTGGGGATATTCTGTCATTCTGTCACAGCTTTTGGACGACTCAACACTGGATTCTAAACTGAAAGCTGGGAAACTTGAACTTACCCAAGTGAATGGCAGAGATCAATATACACATTCATGATGATGGACAACAGCAATGTCTGTGGACGAGAATGCCAACAGCATATTAGGGTTATTATAGTTCAACTAAACTAAAACTAGGTGTGAAAAGCACTCTGCTGAATGTGAATACAAATAACACTAAACTTCTTAAATACCTTTAACTAATACGAACTCCAACAACAGTATAAAACTAGCTGGACCGGTACATTTGGTAAGTGGGGCTTTTCTACACGATCAATGCAGTTTTCAGTGATGCACACACACATATAGAATATCAGCTGTTATCTGTTCTAACCACCAACACTGTTTTACTTATTTCATTATTATGAATTTTTTTAATCCATGGAACTGCAATAAAAGGTTTCAGTAACTCTGGATAATTGAAACATTTTAACACCTTGTGTTTTTATTGCTATTTTGTAACAAAGGATATTTTTATACTATAAAACATTTTGTATTTAAATTTCAATTCTTAGTATTCTAAAAAGAGTGACATGAGCTCATCATATTTCTCCTGTTCCTGACCACTCAAAGATCATGCGCTCACATTTGCATGAAACATGGTATAAATGACCAAACAGCAACTATTACAACTATCATTATTATTATTATTATAAAGAGTTCTTTACTCTGTGTAAAAGTCGAAATGCGCTCATAGTAAAGCAGAGACTTTTTAATGTTGTTTCTGTTGACCAGAACAAAATGAATGTGGATTATAGATGAAACTGTAAGTCCACATCGCCTCTGTTCAACAACGAATACGAGCTAGCTGCAGTCAGCTAGCTAAGCTGTCACCCATTAGCCTCGCTCAGCCTGCTAACTGTGTGACACTTTACTGATATTGTTTGTTAGACTGCTAACAGTTCGCTTGGTGAGAACTCACGCGCTCCTACCTGTCACCTGTGAAAAACACCCTCTCCTGAACAGTGCGCGTGCACTCTCCTGACTTTTGGGGGCGGGGTTTAACCCTGAGTGACGATGACGGTGGCAGCAATGACACGTTGAGCAGGCTGACCAGTAGAAAACCATCACCCAGGGGTTACTGTCAGCTCCTCCTCTACCTACTACCTGCACACTGAAGTCATCATCACACCTGTGTGTGTGTGTGTGTGTGTGTGTGTGTATATGAATTTATTTATTTAAAAGGGACAGTGCAGTTTACCATAGTCCTGATGTAACGCACAGAAGTTTATAGCTATTGCTACAATCAAAATAGATACATTTTACAATAAAACATACATTTTCATAAAACCAAATTACATCATGAATACAATTAATAGACAATAAATTAAAATAACATTAAAATCATTAGTTAAAATAACTCAATCTCTGATTTCCCTTCCAAACTTTAACCTTCAATGTAAAGGATCTGATGTCTGTAATCAATTAGATTTCGGTTGGAAGTGTGCTCCACAGATGGCAGGCCTTTATGGAAAAAGCTGACTGACCAAATGTAGATCTGCAATATGAGATCTTGCAGTTGCCGTTCACCTTGCTCCTAGTAATACGATTACTATCTTGTCTCTGGATGTATCTATTGAGACACTCTGGGGCCATCCTATTTATACATTTAAAGACTAATTTAAGAAAACACAAATGATTAAAACTCTTAAAACTAAGTAGATTATATTTCTTTAAAATGTGACAGTGATGCCACCGAACAGATTTTTATCCATTATTGTTAAAGATTGGTTATATAAGGACACCACAGGCTGTAGATGGTGCTGCTTGGGTCCAAACTGTCATACAATATGAAAAATGAGAGAATATCATGGAATGCATAAATAACTGAGCTGCTGAAGTGGGTATATAGTGCCGAATTAACTTAAAACAATTCAGATCAGCCTTGATCATCTTAGCATCTTTTTTGCATGCTTGTCAATCAAACTTTTCAACAGCCAGGAATCAAACATCACTAATGCAGACACATGTTTATTAAGAGACAGAAACACTCATTACATACAGGCTGCACACTTGACCATGGTCATATAAAACATTCAGTATCTAGTTCCTCACTGGCTGCTTTAGACTAGCAGTAATGCTAAGCTGGCTTTGGGCTTATCCAGGTAACTTCAGGGCTAATCCTGGGTTTGTTGTTCTATGAAGGCGGTTCATTTCATCAAGGTAACCTGCTGCTGTGAAACTCCTGCAGGTCAAAGATCAGAGATCAGCAGGTATCACTGAAAGCAGTGACACCACACCTGGTCCCCCTGTGTGCAGAGAGTCTACAGTGTCATGAGTAATAAAATAATAAATATGGATTTTTATAAGCAATAACATATGATCCAAAGTAGGACACCTGTGCTCACCTTAAGTTGAAATTGTGTTTTTCTATTGAATCTTTACTGTCAAATCCTTAAACAGCACCAAGTCTGCAGCTAAAAGCATAAAAAGTAAAACTGTTCCAAGTTTCTGATGACCTTGATTTGAGTAGGCGAGTCTTTGGAGCACAGAACACACTGTAGTGTTAACTCCACCACAGGCTGAAGGCCAGCTGCTCTTCCCAGTGTGCATGTGACTGGGCTCACTCTTAGTATGGTTTGCCTCCCAGTGAAGTCAGCATCTGCAGCCTCTCTGCAGCAGTGGGCATGTCAGGCTTCACACCATCTCTTCTCCTCTGCACCATGATGTTGTGCTGCAAGACAAAACAGACCAACCAAAAACAGCACATCAGATAATTATCAGAACAGCTCTCTACTAATGATGAAGGCTGAATAAACAGCATGCCACCTTCTAACCAAGTCAGTGTGACTGCTCAGGTCTTGCTTACTTGTGTAAAGTGTAGCTGGAAAGGTCACTGTGGGTCTGAGAAAATAACCTCGATGACATCACAATGACATCATGGAGGGCTTTGAGTGCCAAACTGAAATCATTAAATCAGCAATTCAGTTGGTTTCAGAATTATTAATTGATGCATTTAATCAATTCATTATGTGTTTAAGACAGGTCCATCCTATCGCCAGGTATGATGAACTTAGGGCGGCCAGGTATCCCACAATGCATTTCAAATCACAAGTGGCAGTGCTGCTCTAAACTGTAAGCAACAGGGTGGGTTAAAAAAAAAAGAAATCAATTTCCCGATTCAAATCGATTTCAGTTTGATTAAAGCTGGATTCAGTAGATCCTGAATCGCTTTTTAAAGATAAACGGATTTTGCCAGAAACGGCAGAATCTCAGCCTAAAGCTCACAAAACTATTTCAACAAGCAGCAAACGGCTAAAACGACAGCAGGTACAACACAAACATAACTGAATCACCTCAGGCTGGGCCTCAGTGTCAGCGTCTATGAACAGCATCAACATGCTGTACTGACAACACTCCCATTCCTCCTTAAACCCAACGCTAAAAATGAAAGACTGAAACAAGTACAGCACACGTATAACCATCAGAGTTCAAGCTGTGACAGGGGACAGGCAGAGGGGGTTGTTGTGTCCCGGGAGCCACGTGACTTCCAACCACAGGTGCAGCACATCTCCAAAAACTTTAAAGCACGTCAGCAAATATCCTCCAGCTTTACAAACTGACCACAGGTTTACATTTCAGCACTCACAGTCTTCTATACCACAAGAGGACACAGTTACATTACCTGTGTTAAACACTTCTGCTGTGGAGTTTGACATTTGACAGGAGGCTGAAGTCAATTACATTATAGTAGTAGTATTATAGTAATAATTAAAGTAGTAATAATAATACTGTGTTAGTCCCCATAGGGAAATTACTCTTCTGCATTTAACCCATTCACCCAGTGAAGCAGTGGGCAGCCACCAGTGCAGTGCCCGGGGAGCAGTGTGTGCAGACGGTACCTTACTCAGGGGTACCTCAGGGTAGCCGTTCAGTGGATTCAAACCCCCGACCTTCCGATCATGGGGCAACCACTCTACCTACTGAGCTATCCCTGCTTGTTGATGTGAGCCAATACTAAGAGAACCCCCTTTTGGTGCCCTTTTCTTTGCACACATGCAAGTGCGCACGCACACACACACACACACACACAGTAATGTGAGGAGGACACACTAACAGCTGGTGATGTGTGACCCAGATGTAAACAGATTAGTCATGTGACCACTGCCCTGTGACACAGTAATGATAAACAGTGGACATGCCTCCACAGTTACAAAAGCACGGCTTTGATGTGACAGCAGGGAGGTTGTTCCTTTACTTCACATTTGGAGCTGAAACAATAGCAGGCTACTTTCTGTGCTTACATTTGACTGATGCCATTTCACTCTGGCTCCATGCTGTACTGGTTTACACATTAGCCTACTGCAGGGGTGGGCAACTCCAGGGCTCGAGGGCCGGTGTCCCTGCAGGTTTTAGATGTGTCCTTGAACCAACCAGCTGATTTAAATGGATAAATTAGCTCCTCAACATGTCCTGAAGTTCTCCAGAGGCCTGGTAACAAACTAATCATGTGATTCAGGTGTGTTGACCCAAAGTGAGATCTAAAACCTGCAGGGACACCGGCCCTCGGGGCCTGGAATTGCCCACCCCTGGCCTACTGAAAGATTCCCAGTTGATCCCAGACACACAAATCCCTCTATGGTCATGTCCGTAAGAGCAACTGAGAAATGTGCCAACTCAAAGCTGATGTGGCCCCTTTGTGACACGAGAGATACGACTGCACTTCATACTGCTGGCATCTTGTGGCAAATATTCACATTTTGAATGGTCATAATAGCGGTCACTGATCATAGCTCTTATGAAAAGAAAGACTAAGATGCCCTTCATAATGTTCGCTGCACTCAGTGATCAAACAGTAATTTATATCCTTAGAAATAGAATTATGGCAAAGTTCCTTGAAATATGGCGATATAATTATGAGGGTATACTGACCACCCTAAAAGTCCAAGATGTCCATTTTATTTGTAAATATTAGCATTTCATGAAGGAGCGTGTTAATCCACGTTTCCATCAGCACCCACTCAGATCAACTCGCCGAGGCTCGCCACGACTCGACTCCGATTGACTGGTTTTTCATTACGATCGAGTACCACCTAACCTGTGTGGTTATTGTCATAGCAACACAACAGCATCCCGTGATATAATTAGTATATGATACGCTACAACAAAGGCGGACATCGAGCCAATGATACGCCCGCTGCTCGGCCTGTAGCTTTGCGTCAGACTCGGTTAGTTGCCAGGTTTAAAAAATGTCACTTTTGAGTTTTGTGAACGAGACGCTGTGACGACTCATCGAGTGACGTCCCTGCCCAGCCAATCGGAGGCATGCCGTCT
Organism: Pelmatolapia mariae; assembly: GCF_036321145.2. NCBI lineage: Eukaryota > Metazoa > Chordata > Actinopteri > Cichliformes > Cichlidae > Pelmatolapia > Pelmatolapia mariae. Next base: position 38,212,140 of record NC_086235.1, read on the forward strand.
GCTGGTGTCACATTTTGGGCTCACCTTGGATTGCTTGGAACCCCGGCCGAGTAGGTACTGAAAAAAAGGACCTGGTAGCAGGTACTCTGACCTAACCCTGAAAACTGTACCGAACTGTGGCCTCGTCTCTGTGCCGGGGGTCCGAGTCTGTCTGAGGGATTCCCTTTCTCCTATTTGTTCGTTCCAGGACAAAGCTCTGTTTTCTACTCTTTCATGTCTTTATTGAAGTTGGTGATGTTTCCGTCGTGTTTACAGTGTAAAGTAGCTTTTCTCACTCACTGCAGCCTGCATGGTTCTGCTCAGTGCTGCTGAGTCACGTGACCAGAGGATAGCTAATCACAGCCGATCAGGGAGGAGGGAGCGTAGCCTGCACGAGAGGAGGTGTTTGCACAGACATGCCAGCTTTCTGAAGAGCGGGAGCGACGCACCGAACTTAGGACAGAAACAAACTAAAGCATCGATTCCATCCTGCTAGTGTCGATCAGATACCAAAACCACTGATACTGCTGACATCCGCCCACTTCGCACTGCTGACAAACGTGTGTTACTCATTACTTGTGGTGCCTTGAGCATCCAGTGGGTGTCACCACTGCAGCATCAAGGATGAAGAGCTTTCAAGATCTTTGCCAACAACAAATCGAAACATTGAAAAATTACACTCACCCAGTATTT